>NW_010972775.1:22507654-22509878 GCF_000737465.1 Haliaeetus leucocephalus | reverse complement strand
TGCCCTCCTCGGGTGGCCTGGCACTGGGCCGGGCCCTCCCAGCTCGGCTCCGGTTGGGTTGGGGTGGGTTGGGCTAGGTTGGTTGGACTGGGTTGGGTTAGGTTGGGTTGGGTTCAGATAGGTTCAGCTGGGCTGGGTTGGGTCTGGTCTGGTTCAGTTGGATTGGGTTGGTTGGGTTGGGTTGGGTTGGGTCTGGTCTGGTTCAGTTGGGTTGGGTTGGGTTGGGTCTGGTCTGGTTCAGTTGGATTGGGTTGGGTTGAGCTGGGCTGAGTTGGGTCCAGCTGGGCTGGGTTGGTTGGACTGGGTTGAGCTGGGATCAGCTGGGCTGGGTTGGGTTTCGTTTGGTTCAGTTTGTTGGTTTTTTTAAAGAAGGGACCGGCAGCATTCACTGCCTCGGCCATGACTCCACCCCGACAAGCCTGTCGTGCCCAGTCTCAGCACACGCAGGAGCTTTGTCCTTGGTTTCAGGGACGCCATTACCAGCCTCGCTGCACACGTATCAGCTTAACCGAGAGCTAAATGCAACCCACCTGCTTGGCCGCCTCTCCTTTCCTCTCTACAGATCAACTCCCAGAGACCTTCGGGAGGTGCCCCACGCTGTGACTGGTTACCTGAGACCAATAAAGGCCGCAGTAAGTAACGTGATACACAACCTGCGCCGCTGTCTGTTGTGTGCCATTGTTCTCAAGGGGATACAGTATCAGCCGTATTAATAGTTAATTTAAAATCATGCAACTGGAGCTGCAACTCTTGTGGAAAGTTTCGTGCAGGCCAGGCTGTGCATTATGTATGGGAGCAGCAGCCCGGCTGCACGGCCAGCATTGCCAAAAGGAGCCCTGGAGAGGCGAGAGGGAAGCAAGTCAGGCCGCGGTCAGCTCTGCGGTGTTCAGTCAAGGAGGATCAGCTTTTAACAGCCACATACGCATGTAAGGTACAGCGTGACAAGCAGGGTTCATGGTAAGTTTAAGTGGAACCTGTCTCCATTACCTCAACTATCTCCTCCACTTTTCAAGGATTATTTTTTTTTCCCAACAAATCCTGCCCAGCTGCCACTCGTGTTCCCCCATGAGTTAGCATGAATGGCGCAGAGAGGGTCCCTTGAGGAAGCGCCAGTGCTACCACTGGCCATCCCTCCTGGCAGAACCGCTGAGCAGAGGGACTGAGGTCTCTGTTCTGCAGCTTCTTAGAGCCTCATCAGCTTTGGTGGGTCCAGCTCGCTGTGGCCCGGACCACAATTCCTCAGCAGAAGGCTATGGCGCAGCTTCAAGTTATTATCCCCATTTACCATCTCAGCAACACTGCCGCGCGCGGCCAGGGAAACAGAGACGCAAATGTGTCAGTGTAGTTACTGCAGAGCTCCCAGCTCTGTGTAAGCCCCTGAGCTCCACCATGCTCAGCGTCAACAGTCCTCGAGCTGCCCAGGAGCAGGGTCAGAAGCCAAAGGGTTTCAGTGCATGAAACCACTTAGTCTATCAAATCCCCGTTTCCCCTGAGACCAGCGGCACATCTTAAGCTGTATCTCCGCTCAAGGAGCTCTGCATCTCCTGATTTAGACCCTAAACTACAAGTCCCAGGGGGTGCAAATTAAGTCCCAGAGGGTGCAAATCCTTCCCTGCCTCACAGTTTTACTGCCCATGAGTTGTCCCGACCCGACGGCATTTATCCAGGCAAAACGGGGGAGAGGGAGCAGAGCATGGCATCCACGTCTCCCGACTTATTGGAGTAACAATGTCCATGTGCTTTACGCCATGCCGGTGCAGAACACAAGTTATTTCGTTCCAGAACAGAGACGAGACCTGCCACACGTAGTGATTTGCTCGTGGTGATAAGCCAAACCTGTGGCAGAGCCAATGCTGTGCTCCACCACCTTATTTCCATCAAACCTCGGGCTTAAAACACTACAGTGATTGCGTGGGACGGGCTGTATTTTCCACCTCATACTGTGCCAGCCTTTTCCCACCTCCGAATCTCATTTTTCTTGGCCGGGTGAGGACTCGTATGGAGAATACGCGGCTGTGCGTCAGGGCCGAGAGCTTTTCATAGAAAGAGCAATTAAGGAGTTAAATACCGTCCTTCTCCTTTTCCTCGATTTTAAAACCACCAAAGATTATCCGCTCCTGCTTTGGCGAGGGAAGGGAAATACAATAAACTGCCTGCATTTTGCACGGGGAGGGGAAGGCCGGCCGGGGCTGCGCTGAGCTGCCCCCGCCCCGCCGTTCCCCCC
>NW_010972775.1:22428812-22507555 GCF_000737465.1 Haliaeetus leucocephalus | reverse complement strand
CAGCCCCCCCAGCTCATCCCCTGCCCCATCCTGGGTACCGGCACCCCGTCCGGGATGCTGCTGTTGTCCAGAGTATCCCGGAGGGTCGGAGTCCCCCAGACTCGTGTAGGGTTCCCCCACTCGGCCCCACAGCCTTGTCCGGGGGCATCCTGGCTTACCTGGGTTATCCCGGCTGGTCCAGGGTTTGATGGCCTCTTCCAGGGAGCTGCAACTCTCCTGGCTCATCCAGGGCACCCCGACTTGTTCAGGGTACAACCATGCTCCTCCTCCATCCGTCGGGTTTGGACCACGGGCTCGGGTAGCACGAGCTCGTGGCTGATCCGGCTGATGCCGTTCTGGTCTCAGCACCACAGAAGAGCGATTCGTCCACTTTTCCCATAGGGAGGTGAAGGTCTGGTGGTGCTGGAGGGTTCTTTGATGGAAGGAGTTCAGCGGGGTTGGATCAGGCCTTGCTCTGCAAAGGCAGAGGAGGAGGATCTTCAGAGTGGAAGATGAAGGTGATAGTGCGTCCAGAGCATCCCTGTGGTTGAGTACCACCAGGCATCAATGCATTTTTAGCGTTCAGCAGAAGTGCCATGGGAGTTGAATTTTGCTTTGTCATGCAAAAGTTAAAAATAGTTGCACTTAATTCAGCACTTAAGCTTTTCATGCTGCTTTTGTGCTCACTTCTCAGCCAGGAAGAGCCTCCTTTCAGGGACATGCCAGTTTTTATTAACAATGCTTTGTCTTTCTGTACTGCGTCCTCCTCATTTTGGCCTCTCAGCCTTGTTGTTATTCCACAGATCCCAAAGCCCAGAGATGCACTGGCAGCCAGGGAGATACAGGTTTTTTGTGGGGATGCAGACCTAGAGTCTGCTCCCTGCCTCCTCGGAAACCTGTTATATGACTTAAGGCTGACACTGTCACTTCCATCATCTCTAGGCATGGAGCAGGCAAGAACGAGGACACCTTCAAGACCTCCCCATTTCATTTTGATCTGTGGTTCTACTTCACTCTGCAGAACTGGGTGCTGGACTTTGGGCGTCCCATTGCGATGGTGAGTGTGGCAGAGGCAGGCACGCTGTTTTGCTTGCGGTCGACATATTTGGGGTGGAGGACAGGGAGGCAGAGCCGTGGTGGTCCCCTGTAGACCCATGGGCTGTTTTCTACACCAAAGGGACTCCCTTGAGGAGCTGTCCTTGAGACGAGGACCACTGTGGTGTACTGGTATAACTGGTACCAAGCGTGTTGCTCCAGTCACAGGGAAGGTATCTGGGAAACTTGTTGCAAGTCATCTGTCCCTCAACTTGGTATTTTCATAACAAAAGTTACCTGGAGAGGTTCCTGCTGCTCTTTCCCATACCTTGCCTGTATCTCCGGAGCTTGGGACTCCTGGTCTCCAGATCGTGCAGGGCAGAAGTGGCCACTGCCCTCAAATGTAATTTTTCATTGCTGGCATCTGCATGTGGCAGAGGGTTAACGGAGATCCACTGCTGCAGGACCCCGAATGCCTTGCTTGCTCACTCAGCCACACAACTTCACGGCATTGTCTTTGGGCAGCACTGCAGGAGTGAATGGCTGAGATGTAAATATCCTGTGCGTTTAGCACTTAGTTCCAGATTGTGCTTTTAGGGATGCTTACTGCAAGAAGAGCTGCCCAACTTCGTTACTAACAGCTACATGAAGTCAAGCTGACGATTAGAAAGCAGCAGCAGTCCAAAGCAAGAATTTTCTCTCTCCCTGCCTTTCAGCCAGTGATGGGGCTGTAATCGCGAGCTGGGTGGTGAGGATATACTGATGTGCTTTTTATTCCCCCCTCCTCAGATAATCCTACCTTTGGAGTGGTTTCCTCTAAATAAACCAAGTGCTGGAGATTATTTCCACATGGCTTACAATGTTATCACACCATTTCTTCTGCTAAAGGTAAACCTTGAGGTGCAGGTGTTGCATTTTTTTTTAATATTACTCATGTAAAAACAGGCTGAGAGTTTGTTAGGAACTTGGTGAACAAATGTTAGTTATTCACAAACTCCTGCAAGTGAGCTGGCCCTACTGTACGTTAGAGGTTTGCCACTTCAGAAAGAATTTGTGATGCCACCTTTTAAAGAGCAACGCAGTGACCATCTTAATGCAACTCAATTTCCTGCATATACAAAGCAAATCACTTTCCCTGGGAACTCCGGATTCAGGAGGAGTCAGAGCCCTTCTCCCTGGCTGAGCCAAAGCGTATTTTTAGACAACATCCATCCATGACTTAAAAGATTTTATGAGACAGCTGGAACTATAGTAGATTTTCTGAATTGTTCAGAGCTTAATTACACTTGCTCTTCGACATTAGAATTGTATGTTTAGCTTGAATTTATCTTGCTTCAGCTGCCAGCCACTGGATCGTATAAACCATTTATGAGGTTAAAGACTGTCATATCATTAGAAATCTTCTTATATTAAATACTTAGCAGCCAGAAGATATGAGAAAGCAATTATAAATATATTTTAACCTTCATTAGCTAGAAATTGAATTATGTCCTAAGATGTAAATGATTCTCTCTCTCCTGAGTCTGTCTGGGAGATTTTAAATGCCGGTATGGCCAAAAAGGAATATTCAGGATCGAAGTCCTTTGGGTGATGTGAAAGCTCTGAAGCTCAGTCTGACCCATCACAGTCTGACACAGCCAATTTCTGCAGGCTGGGTACTCATCAGGTTAAAATTTTCTATCTTGGACTTCCCTGGCAGCACAGCATGAAGGGTTGGTCCACAGAAAAAACCCATTTGTTATTCAGGATGCATTTCTTTTGCCCAGTGTCCCCTCAAGGGACATGTCCCACTGTCTTTTTCCATCAGACAAGAGCTCTCCTGGACCTTTTGCTCTTCTTGTCCTCTCTGACTCCTCTGACATACATACAGCAGATACAGAGAAAGGGAAAGTTAAGCCTCAAAATGAAACACAAATAAGGAGCTTTTCACTGTTTATGAAGGGCTGCAAAGCTGATTTGGCAGCAGGGAGATAGGAGGCGAAGGTGGCCCAGCTGATCCTCAGGCTGGGCTGATGCGTCCCCCCTGACCCATGGTTCCCGAGGCCGGCTTGGCGTCCCCTCCAAAGCCTGAACTGCTGGAGCTAGGATTTACATCTTCTGAGGTCTTCCCTGCTTTGCAAGCTGAGTGGGGAGCTCCTTTCTGGAGAGAAGCTCCTGCTCCTCATCCCCAGCTAGGCTTGCAGGAGCTCACCCCGGGCTCTGAGGAACATCGGGCTCCCTGCCGGCCTCACGTGCCTGCCTCCACCCAGACCTAAGCAGACCATGAGATGGTACAGGGAGAGCTCATCGCTAAAGCTGCTGTTCAAAAGGTTGCCTCAACTGGTTTTGCTAGCAATTAGGTATTCCTAGATATGGGTTTAAACGCAGCTTCCTCTTTAGAAGCAAATACACAGAGAGGTGAGTCCAATTCCATTAGGAAGGAACTAAAAACCCCAAACAGTTCAACAAGAGGCCTTTGAAAATCATCCAGCAGAGAATTAGAAAGGAGCAAGTGTCTCTTAGCCAGGGAGTGAAGTGCATGTGCTCAGCTGGAGTGCTGCTGGAGGCTTTCCCTGCCACTGGAGGGCACAGCCAGCCTTGCAGATCCACTCAGCAGAGCAACTAGAGAAAGCAGTTGCTTTTTTGTTTCTCATTAATCGGTTTTGATCACATCTGGTGAAGAAATTACTTCAAGTGCTGTATTAGAAGTACTGGATCACTGATTCGGTCTAAGCGTTGACTCAGGTTATGGGTGCTGCTTTGCAGAAAGGTTTAACAAGGGCAAAAAATGTGGTTTTCTTGTTGCAAACAGGGATAAAGTGTGTATTCAAGCCTGAAAGCCATGTAGGCTGATGCAAATGTGTCTGAGGAGATGCATTTAGGGAAAGTAGCTGCAATCAGGGAAGCTCGTTCTGGTGCGGTTGCACCGCTTTCCCGAGGGGGACAACTGTTTCCCTGCTACACCTGCAGCTTTCTGCAGGCCTCTTGCTTGGTTTTTTGATGATTTTCTGCAAAGCACCGTGAAGTCGAAGAGGGCAGAACTTGTCATGTATCTCTGCTGGTACCTTCTCACTGTTCAACACATCTCTATGTTTTTTTAGCTCATCGAGAGATCCCCCAAAACCTTACCAAGATCAATGGTCTATGTCAGCATCATCATGTTTGTCATGGGAGCCAGCATCCACCTAGTTGGAGACTCCGTAAACCATCGCCTGATTTTCAGTGGCTACCAGCACCATCTGTCTGTAAGAGAGAATCCCATCATCAAGAACCTGAAGCCAGAGACACTGGTAAAGAGGCTGCATTTTATATAAGCACTTAAAAAATATATTAATTGCTTGTTCTTGTTCAATAGCATCCAGTTCCCTCTGCCCTTTTAAATCTCTTTTTGGTACATTACAGATTGATTCCTTTGAGCTGCTGTACTACTATGATGAATATTTAGGTCATTCAATGTGGTAAGCAATTTACAGTCTATCTAGTGGCTTCAGAACGTAATACAAGGAAGGGCAGATCTGATCTGATCGTAGCTTAATACGTAAAAAAATAAAATGCAGCTGATGAGAGCTGGCTGAGGATAATGTTCTCATAGCCAGTGTGATTACAGTGGATCTCTCCCTTAGAAAATCACCCATTCCCCCTAGTTTTGTCTCCGTCTCAGTGATATTTCTAGGATGTAGCAGTTGTTTGACGGCCATAGGGGCCAGAAGAACGGCTTGTCAGGTCTCACCCCTCAGCCACCTTCCACAGGATACCCAGATAAAGAGACAGGTTACAGCACAGGTCTGAGGGCTCCGCAGACTCCTTGACTGTCACCACCCACGTTTTTGCTCCTCTGGAGGTTGAACCCAAAACAACCCGACTCTGCCCAGTCTCTCTAGCCCTTTGCTCGCTCCCCTCCTTTGCTGTGCATCTGTTCAGTGACCCTCCAGCAAGAGGGAAGGGTTGCTCACATGGCGAGACTAGTGCCACCCAGTAACAGAGACCGTTTGACCGTGGTGATCCAGGGAGCTCAGTTAGGGTCTGATTTCAGCACTATTGCCCCAAGCCAATTCTAGAAATGCTTGTTCCAGCTGGACAGCATGTTTCATCCAGCATGGCTGCATTTGCTGACCCAGGGGCAGGTAATGCTGGTAGGGCCTGCAGGCTGTGGCAGGTCCCATCAGCACCCTCCCGCCCACATGAGCAGCACCAGGCGCTGTAGACGTGTCCTATGTCCTGCTGCTCTGCCTGCACCAAAGACCCCAGGAAGGACTGTCTGGCCCTTTATCTGCTGCCAGATAATCCTGAGATTGCTCAGAGCAGAGGGAAATCTCTTCCCCATCAGGCTTTCCCAGTTTATTTACTGTTCCTTGAGCGCTGTGAAGCAAGCAAATCCCGTCCTTTTAAATAAAAAAGGGCTCTGTTAGGTTCTTGAAATCCTGGTCCACGTACTGCTTTCCTGCAGTTCAGCTTTTAACACAACACTCTTACACAGCCTCTTAGAGTCTGAGAGTGTAACGGATGCAATTGTTTGATGGAGCACTTGAGCCCAGCATTTGACCTAATCAGCAAACTTGGGCTTTTCCTGCCAGAGCCCCAGAAGTCATCTGCAGGAGCACTCGGTGCAGCCAGGACATACAATAGCCCTGCACCAGGCACCGCCAGCCCTTCGTCTGTCATATGGACAGAGCAGTAATCTTGTAGCAAAAGCTGTGATGCTGGCAGAGAGGCGATGCCCTGACTGGCACCACAGGACTCCACACCCCAGTTACCTGCTGTTTCACCTGCCTAAGCACATGTGGTCAGAGCAGGCTGCGTGGCCTCTGCTTCTGCTCCTTCACCAAATTAATTCATGGACTCAGCATAGGAATTGGTTGTGTGCACAGTTTGGATTTGGGGGGGTGGCTGAAACACCTTCCAGTGTCACACCACCAATTGGAGTTGTTTATGTTTGTAGGTATATCCCTTTTTTCCTGATACTGTTTATATATTTCACCGGCTGCTTCACCCCTGTTGAAGAGGAGAGCAGGATGCCAGTGGCTGCCTTGCTTCTGATGGGGCCCAGCAGCCTTTATTACTGGTAAGTGGCTTCTGCCCCCTCTGCATGGGTGAGGGATGAAGAGGGAGTAATGCAGGCAGCCCCACAGCATGCAGGCAGGAGTTCTCCATTTTCCAGGGCAGAACTTGCTGTAGCTTCTGCTCTGCAGGTCTGGAAAATCAAATCAAATCAAATCGTGTTGAAATTTGTAGGTGCTTTAGCCTTTGCAAGCTGGGACAACTTCAGGGTCACCCCTCAGCACTCCTGTCCCTGCTCAGGGTGTTTTTTTCAACCACAGTCAGTCATATTGTTACTGCTGGAGCTCCGGCTTCCAGCCTCCATGGTACTTGCCGTTCTGCCCCCCCGCCAAAGGCTGCCGCTCACTGTGCTGTTAGACAGTTCCTCAATGATTTTGGGTGGGATGGTCACCCAGTGCTTGCAGCCCATCCGCCAGGTCTCAGCTTGTTGGTGGCAGTGGGGATGCTCTTAGCAGTTGTCCAGGCGTTTTACAGAGAGCCCAGGCCGCCTGTGTGATGCTCGGATGCTGCCTCCTCAGCTCACCCTGCGGGTCCAAATAGCCTTTTGAGAGAGGTCTTATTTATTTCCCATTTTCATTAGCCTCATCTTCCCAAACGGTTTCCCTGATGGCAGCCAAACAACTTTTCATTCATCCTCAGAGATGATGTTCTCTCTTGCCTGTGGCTTTGCCCCCTGCTGAGACTGGTTTTGTACAGTAAATTAATTTTTGATAGTCAAAATCATCAAGATGATTTGGTCAGTTCCCAGTTACCCCATTGCACTTCCTTTAAATATATCAGCATGAATCTGTGCAGTTTGTGTGCTAGCGATTTAAGAACAAGGGAGTGTAATTCCTTCTTCCCCCTGCTAACACCCGTTCAGGACTGGCCACTGCCAGATACAGCACAGGGGGAGCAGTGGATTTTTGGACTAAATAAGCACAACATCCACAGGTGGGAGCCACAGTCTGGCTTTGGTTCTGCCTTTAAGCATCCCATTCACAAATCCCCTTTCAAATCCCAGACTGGGCATGCATTTCTTTACCCATTCTCTTAATGAAGCCCATAGCTCAGTTGTTAAATTAGTGGTAAGAAACGTGAAAACAAGTAACAGCTTAAAAGCTGGCAGTAGAAAGCAGCACAGCTTCATCTGTCTGGATGTAGAGTAGGGAGAAGGGGGAGATGTTCACCCCAGGTAAAGCTGGAAGTGCTGGGGGCTGCTGTCGCTCAATGCTTTCTCCCAGGGGGCACTAACAGTTGTTTTTGCTTTGTAGGTATCTCGTGACAGAGGGTCAGATTTTCATCCTCTACATTTTCACTTTCTTTGCCATGATGGCTTTAGTGATGCACCAGAAACGCAAAGGACTTGTCCTGGACAGCAATGGGCTTTTTCTGTTCTACTCCTTCATCATAACACTGGTCCTCATTGCTGTTTGGGTGGTTTGGCTGTGGAATGACAAAATTCTCAGGAAGAAGTACCCTGGCGTGATCTATATCCCCGAGCCATGGGCATTTTATACCCTGCACATGAACAACCTCCATGCAGCAAAGGAAAGTTTATAAGTTTTGATATTTTAAGAGTGATTTGAAGAAAAAAAAAAAAATCTAGTTTTTCTAATGTAGATGTACTTCAAATAAATTCCTGACCAACAGTAGCTGCAAGATGTATGGTATGTTAACTAGAGCTAGCTAGGGAGGAGGTGTCTGAACAAAAGGGAAAAATAGTCTTTCTGACTTACTTAACGCTTTAAAGCCAGGGTCGTGGCAGGGGAGTCTCCCCTGGCTTTGCACCAGCCAGCCCTCACAATTGCACAATGCAGTTCCATGCTGGACTTTTTCAGGTGCTTAGGGGACAGCACCAAATCCCTCCCGTATCGGAGTAGGGCCGCAGCATCCCAGCCGCATGGTGGTCCACGGCACTGGCGAACACCCATCCCACCATCACCACCTGAGAGAGCATCCCGGCCTTTAACAGGAGCGGTTTGCTGGGAAGTCGGAGCACTCTCGCCCACCCGATGTCTTGGCGCGGAGAGGTGTATCCACTTCTCCCAGCCAAGTAAACATGCTGGGAATGGGCTGAGCCGCCCTACCTTGGATCTGAATGGCAGGTCTGCTCAGCCATGCCTCCCCAAGAAGTCCTCCCAGGGTCCTGGCCATCAGTGCCTGCGCTGCTGAGCACAGGCATTGTGCAGAAAGGGCCAGACTGGTGGCAGAGGCAGAAGGGCCAATTCCCCACGAACGCAGCCCAAAAAGAGCATCAGGCAGGGGGGTGAGCTCCAGCATCGGCCCGGTTCTCATGGGGTCCCGCTCACCACTTCTCCAGCCTCAGGTGATGGAGCTGAGCTCCTGCAACGCGAGCTGCATCCCTGTGATGGTTTATGTCTATAAAACTTGTATTAGAGCCCTGTGTGACAGAATCCAAGTGGTAGAAGAAAAAAAGCTATTAGCGAAACATACTGAATAAAAAATATTTGGTAAAAGTTGTGACTTGCATTGCTTCTTGAAGCAGCTCTGTTCTTTGAATGGAGAATCTTTATCCCATGAGATTTAAGGACCCTGAATGTGTCATTGTAACAGAGCAGGGTCTACCCTGGGAAGGGTCTGGTCCATGCTACAGTGGTCACTACAGCCACTAAATATTTTGTTCTTGGGCCTGGACCTCCACCACCACCTGGCATCAGGTACTTCATCCCCCTGCTCACGTGCTAGCCCTGCCTGCACAACCGCTGGGTTTCTTTTCTTCAAGCACCAGCGGATCCGGAGGAGGAAAGCATCGCCCATCCCGCACCCAGCAAAGCTGCTGGCTCAACTTTTTTTTGTAGGGGACAGGATGGGACAAAATTGTAGATTCATGTCTAATACTTGCTTTTCAATGTCTTGAATGTCAACTGAGTGGCAGAAGCCCTAGTGCTGGAAGGGACCAGAAGATGTGAGCAAACACGGCTGTTTGTCTGAGCTAGTTCACAACAGCTGGAGGCTCTGCCTCCCCCACGCACCCAGCGTTAAACCCCAGAAGCTCTCCAGCATGCTGCAGCCCTCCCTCTCCCTCAGCATCATTTCCTCAGCATCCCCCTTCCGAGTCCCTCCTGAGGGCTGCAACAAGACTTGGCAGTCCTAGAGGCCATTTGCTCCCAAGCAGATTAGCTAAATAAATGCTAATAAATAAAAACTAAGACAATGGGGAGCTTTTTAAACTATCTCAAAAATCCCTTCTCCTCTCAGCCTGTCTGCAATGTCCCAGCTCCTCCATGCTTGCACAGGGCGTATCTAAAACCCACTTCCCCTGCAAACCCTCCAGGCAGCGCACAGCCACATGGCCAGGGATGCCCAATGCCCTGCACTGAGCTCAGCAAAGCCTGAATTAACTCCTTCTGCTGCCCGCCAGCAAAACCCCTCCAGAAGTGAACTGCAAAGCTGTAAATGCCCCCGCGCCCTTCCCCAGCCACCTCACCAAGGCTGGGTTTGTCTCCCAGCAGCTAAGCTTAGTGCAAGGTGTGCAGCTCTTTGAGATTATCAAACCTTTTGTGTTTAACCAGCCTGATCCCAAACACCCTTAAACCCCAATCGAGGGAAGCTCTTGCCCCACTCCTCCTGACAGCATCGCTGCTCGGGGTCCCGTCCGGAGTCCCAAGGTTTTGGGGAGGCTGGGGAGAGCCCCCTTCTCTCCAGCAGCATGCGAACAGGAGCTGGGCTGGCAGCAGGATCCAGCCCCAGCAGGGATCAGGTCTCGTAGTCATAGCAGCAGGGTATTTATTACAGCCCGGCCGTACTCCACCCGGGGGCTGGTGGACTTTAGCCCTTAATCGAATAGAAAAGTAGCTGCAGCCACCTCGGATCCCCACGGGCAGCATAAAACACAAGGAGGGCCCCCAAAATAATGGTGAGTGAAGCGTTTCAGCTGATACAAACTGCTGACCCCTCCTCATCCCATCCAGATTTTAAAGCTGTGTTGGTTTTTTTTTTCTCATCTCCTCTGCTTCATGCTACAGGCAAAATTTCTGTCCCAGGATCAAATTAATGGTATGTACAGTTTTATTCTGGTTTTTATTAGCAAGATCAGCTTAACAAATTTATATTTATATATATTATATATATATGTAAAAAATGGCATTTCCCCCCAGAGTGTCTCTGTCTGGGCTTGTGCTCCCCCACTTGTCCTCCTCCCAGCTCTTGAGGGGATCTGCTTGCTCTGAAACCAGAGAAATCTCCCAGATTTTGTTAAAACAGTGCTGGGCACAGGCAGGGCGCTGAAACCACCCGCAGACCCACACGCTGGATTGCATCAAGACCAGAAGTTAACCAGCAACCTCCCAACCCCATAAACACGTCAGCCCTGGCCAAGCTAGCAGGGACCAGAAGTTTCAGGTGATCATTTGCGGTAGTGGAGGTTTCATGTATGACAGGAGTAAAGGTGAAGGAGGAAGAGGAGGAAGACGGTGCAGGAAGTACAAATTCTCATTGCGAGACACCAGGGCTGTCCCTGGGAAAGGGGACCCCTGCCTCAGACTCGAACAAGGAAGGGTTTGCTACGGGAATGGCAGAAGAAAGCTGAAATAAGAGTATTATTGCAAATCTGTTAATCTGCAGCGCCCTCGGGCTCAGCAGGATTGCTGCAGGGGAGGAGGCGGCCGGGGCAGGGGGAGGCCACAGCACCCACGGGGCCCTGGCACCCCACACTCACGCCTGCAAGAAGGTCTAGGGACAGAGAGGATGAGGAGGGTGGTAGAGGGTGAATGCACCAAAACAGGCTGATTTTTTATTTCCCTGGCTGCTCTGCAGACAGGACTGTCCCCATGCAGCACAACTTGCCCGTTAGCGTTGAGCGTGACGAGGAGGGAGCAGAGTGGGAAGGGAGGATGAGAGACGGCAGCCTTATCTAGGTCAGCTGCAAGCCTTATTTATTTATTTGAAAACTGCGAAGCCAGTGTTTGAGGGGGAAGGGGAGAGGGTGAGCAGGCAGGCGAGGACCGCGGGGAGAAGCGAGGGAGGGAGATGCTGCAGTGGGATGGCGGCAGGGCGAGCAGGGACGCTCTGCTAGACTGACGCAGCTGGCAGCACTCAGACTGTCAAATGCGGCATTATCAGTTCTTTTGTCTTTTATTAAAATCCAGCCGGTGGCAGGCCGAGGCAGGGGCAAGTGCCAGACTCAACCAGCATCCTCCACTGCTCCTTAAGGCTCATTCCTTTAGCATCCTCTCCTACCCTTCATGAAGGCAGAGAAAAGTACTTAACAGTATTCTACGTATTTGGAAGCCTGACTCCACTTTCAGACTTGCTTCATTAGGCTGAAGGACCCCAATTAGCTCAGCTATTCACAAGCCTGGATTTTAATTGCCCTTGGCACTTTACCCGGGGTCCTCCCCCACTGCCCATCATCCTCCTTGAAACAAGACACCCCAAACCAGACACAATATCCCTGCTGGAACCCTACCAACGCCGCCCGATCGGGCAACGGGAGAAGAAACGTCACTGGCAGTTCGATGTAATCTTACATGGCATAACAGAGTTTTGGTTTTTAATTAGAGTTCAAGGAATGTTTTTCCCTGTACGACAAGAAACAAAAAGGCAAGATAAAAGCCTCTGACCTGATGGCAGTGATGCGGTGCCTGGGAGCCAGCCCGACGCCAGGAGAGGTGCAGAGACACCTGCACTTCCACAAGATTGGTAAGCAAAGCGCAGCGGTTGCATATGAATAAAACACAGTGGATTACGGTTGGAGAAATTCAACTTTTCTGTGGTCAGAAAACTACATGCAAAAACAAGGAGGCTTCCTGGAGCCCCAGAGATAATATTCACTCAATAGATACTCAAACAGGCCAGGCAATGGAGCATAACCAAGAGCAGTCACAAAAACCTAGTCTGATGTGCTAGATGATGAACAAAGTCAATCCAGCATACGGATTAAAATAGTGCCATTAAAAAAGAAAAGCTTCAAGAGCAGTGGGAGGCATACATATTGATTACGGATTTTGAGGCTGGGAAACTGCCCAGTCCAATCAGCAGAAGTAGAAAAGCACAAAAAGATATTAATCTGCAGATTCGTCTAAATAAATTCAAAGCACAGCACAGAGACCAAAGAAGAATCACCAGATAAAGTGGGCTGGGCTAAAAATTCTGGATACGAGGTTTCAGAGCACAAGCCTAGCAAAGCTATAAATGGGTTTTCGGGCAGGAGAAAGCCCCCAGGAGTGGATCCACCCTGGTCCAGACCAGAGTCAGGCAAAAGGGAAAAGGTGCCCCAGGAAGGTGAACTGGGGGGGGGGGGATGCTTACGTTTAGATGCAGACTACAAAACTGAGCCATTCCTAAAGAATCTGCTCTTATTTTTCCAGACAGAAATGCAGAGCTGGATTTCTCCACTTTCCTGAATATAATGTACAGGCAAATGAAGCAAGAGGAACCTGAGAAGGAAATCCTCACGGCCTTGTCCATGATAGACAGGCAGAAAAGAGGCGTTATCTCAGTTTCGGAGCTGAGAGCCAAACTTACAAGACTAGGAGAAAAGCTTTCCGAGGAAGAAGGTATTCTGCAATTCAAAGATGTATCAAATGTTCCCCATCTTCTTATATCCTTCCTGGTTTTCCTCTGTAGTCAAACCTGGGATCGGGCACTTCCAGCTGGGAAGCCAGGAAGGTCCTGGGCCAGCAGGACATAGCACTGGTGACCCTCGGGGGGAGGGAGGAGAAGGGATGGCCTCCCCATCACGCCCAAGACGTGCAGTGCACCAGGGCATTGCAACTTGCTGTCGTGTCCCCCGTCCACCCCACCGGCGCCGGTCTCTTCCCCACGACAGCCGTACCACGAGCTTGTGCTGCGGTTTACACCACTTTGCCCACGTAAACGAGAGCCCCCAGCTGAACCCAGACAGGCGCTCAGAGCAGGCAGCACTCCCAAGCCGAGCCGAGCGCGTTAGCAACGTCAGCTCGCTGCAGCTAATTCAACTCACATGACGGCAAAGTCTCCTCGCCCTTGTCAGCCTTTGCCCACGCCACGATCGCTAAGCAGAGATTCTGTGCCTTGCAGAAGAGGTAAGCCAGCTGCCCGTTAACCAAGAGACCTTTTCCCTTTCTCAGGTTGTTTCCTGAACGATGATTTTTTTTACCCTGAGATGCTTCGCTGTATTTATAAAGCAAGTGCCTGTCCCACGAAGGGCCCTGGGAGAGCGTCTGCCCCCCCAGCTGCAGGGATGCTCTAAGGACCACACAGGGCACTGGCAGTCTCCCAAGAGCAATGTGAGCTCTGCAGCCAGCACAATTTGGAAGAGAGAGGGGAACTTTTTAATTTCTTTTAAAAAAATAAAAAATAATTAAAAAAAAAGTCCTCCTTGTCAGAAATTTGACCCCAAGGGGCACAACAGGAGGGAATTTCCAGGAAGCTGAAAGTGATCAAAACCTTTTAGACAGCTGATTTTGCTGTAGGCATTTTATGTATGTCTATAAACTTTTAAAATGCATCCACCACTTTTCCAGCCTTCACAGGCTACAGGAGCAGGCCCAGGCCTGCAGAAAGGCAGGGCAGTGCTCTGCACACCCCTCCGCCCCTCAGTCCTGGGGACCGGCTGTCCTGTCCCCTCCTTGCTCCAAACCACACCACCTTTGGCTTCTTCTCCAGCTCTTGCAGAGCTTTCACCCCTCCAATGCCACTGCAGGGAGCAGGCTCTGGAGCTTTCAAAATTGCTCACTCTCTGCCAAAGACAGCATTAGAAAAACCCATCACCAGCTTGATACGGGCAAGGAATGAGTTTTACCAGGGTTATGGGGTTTGTACAGACTCCATTAAGCTCCTTGAGGGTATGAGAACTGTCCTTTCTACTGTTAAAAGTAGAATTTAGATTTAATCAGAGTAAGGTTGATCAGTGCAGTCTCCTCACCAGCTTCACCAATGATACACCAACAAGGCATTTCTTCTGAGTGTTTTCTTCATTTGTTTGCAGCTATTTACATCTGAAAACACTTTCAGAGCTATTATGAGAGCTGAACAAACAGTGAAGACATAGAGACATTAACCCTAATTAAAGGCATCCTAGCAAGAACCACTATTAAATAAAGATTTGGGAGGTGCAGGGGGATTTCCCATTACTTTGGCATATAGGCTGCACATCTACTCAAAACTTGTAACAAGGCACTATAGATCCTAATGTAGGAAGCGATGCTTCTTCTCAACAAGGAATTTCCCCTTTGGCTTGACACACTGAACTCCAGCTTGCTAAAGCTGCTATAAATATTTGATACCAGAACAGACTCAATTTCATTAGCATCTGCAATTGTTCAGTAACTACTGGCACGTACCTTCATTTACAGTGGCTCCAGAAAAGCCTTCATTTTAATTTAGCATACTTTTAGCAAATGAGAACCGACACATTTTTCTTCTGTGTTATTTTTAAATGTTCTGGAAAAAATTAATTATTTTTTGAATTTATGTTCTTAGAAGCATTTGATTACCATCAGGCTATTCTTTTTGAAAGGAGGATTAGATCTCTTGGAAAGAAAGTTGTTACTTACCTTACAGTAACAGCAGTTCTCACAACAGCCCCTCATTTACCCCATGCTGCAACCAAATCTTCCTGGCAGCAGCTCCCACAGGGGCTGCGCTTACCCCCTATATACACTGACACCTGCCTGCAAACAGGGGCAGAGGGGAAAACAGTGTCTCATCCAGTACTCCCACGAACAGCAGAGAGAGGAAACAGGTTATGCTGCTCATAGAGACCTTCCACAACAACTTACAGTAAAACAGCTTTTTTTGCCCTAAACCTTCCCCCCTCCCATGACCTTCCCCCTGGATTTCACAACTGGCAACTGCAAAGCTATTATTCTGTGCTCCAGTACGAGTACTCAGAGTCTTATTTAAACAACCACAGCTTGTTCAGCCTGAACAGCCGTTCTGGTAACCTCAGCCAAGTAGCTCACAAGAAAACACACAGACCAGCCTCCACCAACCTGCCCGCACCCATTTCAGAAAGGGAGAGCACTCGAGCAAGACCCTTGGTAGGTGACTCCAACCCATACTGGCATGAGATTATGGAGCATGACACCACGTATGATCCCTGTTTCAGTGGTCTATCAACAAGCTCTAAACACCTAGAAGGTGTCCCGCTAATTAATTATCAAATGATAAATGCAGGTGTACAACCCAACAGCTTCCTCTCCAACAGACTGCCTGCCCCATCCCTCCGCACAGCATCCAGCCGCGATCCTGTTCACACATCGCTGGCCCAAAGCAAAAGGGCAACCCACTTGTGAAACTGGACACGCGCCCCTCAACATTAGCAAGCATGCAAGCAAAAACCTCTTCTGGACTGTATTAGATACCTTATCAAAGGAAACTAACTGCTGCCTAAAACATTATCAAATAGAAGCTGCTGGGATTCTCTGATGTTTGTTTTAGCACCCACCCACTAGATATGTTACAGGTAAAGTAAACAAGCAAGGGAATTCACCTCCTCTCCTGTCATCCAAAGGAAGATGGCATCTAATCCCAGTAGCAGCTTCATTCAGCAACATTTAACTTTACTTTTCTATGTGTCATTTCTTAGTACTTCTATTTTACTGACATTATTTGACAGGAAAAACACCTTTTAATGGTTTAGCCTGTACAGAAGAGAGCATTTTAAGTTAGATAACTGCTATCACTGCCATGGCGTTCCCAAAGCTGAAATGAAAAGCATCACTACTGCCAGATGCCAACTGCACAGTTACCACATCTGCAGAAGTATTTTCAGTGAGAGCCTTAGAGCCCCAGCTGAGAAGGTATTCTTCACTTTCAAACACTAAAGGCCTGCCAATATTAACAAACAGCACACAAATCTACATAAAGTTGAGCACATAATCTGCATGAGCACTTAGTTTTGTCTAAATTGAACAGGGACAGGTTTGCTATTCAAGCCAAATAAGCCACTCCTACCAAGAGCAATGAAAAGCTGATTTGGACTAAATTTGTGAATCTTTTCCTTGTGGCAAAGAGATGGACATCTCTGCTCCAGAAAGTTACACAACAACATCAAAGTGCCAACTGATGCTAGTTTAAAACTATCATCTGGATGGCACCTCCAACTGATCCCAGAAGTTATTACTTCTAAGAAAAATTATTTGAAAACCCAAATCCTGCATTGCTCTTCTTTTGAAGATCATGACATCCCTAATATATATGCCACTCAGACTTACATTTTTCTTTTACTCTTTCTTTCAGTTGATGACCTGCTAAAAGATGCCAAAGTTGGACCAAATGGAACAATAAAATATGAAGAATTTGTCCGCATCATTTGTCTTCCTACAGTTGACTACTAAAATTCAAAACAAGAGATTTGATAAGAGCAGGACCTGCAATTTTTTTACTTCAGTTCTTCCTAGTTACTACCTGGACTCAGGAATCATCATTTGCCTTTACAAATCCTTATTTTGCCTTCATGATAGTGCTTACACTTACACAGGTTCCCACCCCATTTCTGGAGAAATGTTGTCACAAAATGTGAGCTGTTACTTAAATAAACTGAATGTAACATTCCCTTGTGTAACAGGTGTCGTGCTTAAAAAAACCCTCTTATTTTAAAAAGGCATTTAAGTCTACAGATTGCAGCATAAATGATAACTTGTAGTTAAGGTCTCATGGTGACTGTGTTCCAAGAAGTCAGCATCACTCATAACCATTTGCTGCTTCCACACGCCCAAGCCCAGGCACAGTTCTTTGTGTAGAAACACATGACCCGGGAAGCTTGATTATGTCACGACAGTGGTAAATTTAGTATAACTATGCACAGCTCCCCAGTATTCCTTGGATCCATGGTATGTTCTCAACCAGATGTTCCCCTGTCATGAAGTTGTCAAGTTAACAGCCCCACTTGCGGGGTGGCCACATCCCTGCTGACTATCCAGAGCAACAGGAGACAAACAGCCAGCAATTCTCCAACTCCCCCAGTTAGTGATGCTCACCGGCTGCAGAGGACAACTCCCAGTCTCCAAGCTCAGGAACAGTCTATGATCGCTGTCTCATTCCTCCCCTCACCTTTCACTCCTCCAACATACAAGATGTCTGTATTGTTGTACTTCTGTCACATTATTTATTAAGGTGCAGTATCTTGCAATGTCAAGTCTCTGTGCAGTTAAGTTGCCCCCGCATTTTGAGGCAACACACTGAAAATGCTGTGCTTGGTAAATGTATGTGTCACCAAGTTCTGGGCTAGCTGCCCAGAACACACTCCCAGAGACAGCCTGGCAGGGAAAAACAGAGGCCATGAAAATTCAGCTACTCTACAACAGGAAAAAAACACCCCATCTCCCTTGCCTTTAGACTGATTAAAATCAATGTGACCCACAGCAGTCGTTACTGATCTTCTTCCATCTATATCCTGGCAGCCTTAACTAAGGTCCTCAGACTGGTATGAAATTCAGGACAACATACAGCATATTCTCTCCGGAGTGCAGAGACCATCCTTGCACAGTCACAGCCTAAGCAGCAACCTGTGAAGTACGCTGGAAGAGCACAGGCTCCTGCCGTGGCTTCTACTCATGGGAGCCCCCTTCTCCTCCCTTCAGCTTCCCTTCCTTCCACCGATGCCTCTCCTTCCTTTTTTTAATTCTGAATCTTTATCACTGAAGCAACTAACTCACTCTTTGCTCAATTTATGAAATGACCAGCAATTAAATCATCACAGCCGTTTCAGACACAATGCATTTATCCCCTACTGAGGCACCCAGCACAGCCTGAACACCGCAACTAATGCTATCACCAAAACCATCACACATTGCTGCAACACTTGGAATCAGCCAGGACTGCAACTAGCACAAACTTGGTTATAAACTGAAAAAAAAAAGCACGAGCCAATCATAACTCTTCCAAATCAGTAACAGTGTCTCCAGAAGGGTAAAGCAGAGATTATTCTCATGGAATATTATTACATGGGGTAAAAAACCACAAAAGATTAAATGACATGCTAAATGCTACGCAAGAAATGGAAGCAGATCCAGGATGTATCTTTCAGACAAATGGCCGTTTTGTGCCCTACCGCTCCTGATGCAGAGCCAAGCTGCAGAGCCTGCTGTTCTCAGAAGACAGCAGTCCCCGACTAACCCAGTAAGCTCAGACTTGGATCCTGACATGCTAAGATACTAAGCAAAGGCCCTCTGAACAGCAAAGGATCATGATTCAAGGGGAAATAAACTTTGCTTGATGTAAAACTGACACACCTTGTCATGCCTGTCTACTACATCCCTCAGTTCTTATATTAGCTCTTCCTACTCTACAGACAGAAAACAAAACAAAAACCCCCTTGTTTCCGTGAAAATTAGTTACAAGCAGCTCAACACTCAGATAACACTCCAGAAAAACAGTATACAGTGAACTAAAGATAGGATTCACTAGAAAAACCAACAACAGGTTCCAAATATCAGCAGAAGATAGGATTTCCCTTGTAACTCTCTTCCCACTGTTCACAGCTAATCTCAGTGTTTGGACAAAAAACCCACCTACCTTGACGCTGAGCCTTTCCGCACTAGTGCCTGTTGGAGGTCTGCCCACAGCGTGGAGTTCAGTTTCTGCCCTCCGGAGCTGTTCCAGACCTTTGCTACAGAAGTACCAGCAATGAAGGCGAGCAAAAACCTCGGTTGCTTTGAGCATGAGCGTAATTAGCTTATGAAACAAGGAGTTCATTTAGAAGCATTTGTTTCCAATATGCATCAATAGCCAAATTACAAATGATCCAATACACAGCTTAATTCTTCCCTATTGACCAGAACAGTTGATTAACAAATCCTTTCAGCTGCAGACAATATAAAAGCTTGTATGTCATGGGGATTGATCAGCTCAAAATCACTTTGGATTACTCCAGAATGCATCTGTATCATAACAGGCGGTTACTACCCTCTCTGGGTGGGTAAACATTACCCAAATAAAAGCTAGCAAAAAGGAATTGCACTTCACACACTCACAAAACAAAGCAGCATTGGTAGAGCTCGGAGAGACAAGTGTGAGACACTCCATGCCACAAAACGTTTAGAAGCAAAAGCATTCCTGTTCAAAAGTGACCTTTGCAACTCTGAGTTCACAGAAAACACCCTCCTCGCCCCCCTTTTTTTCCCCCCAGGAAACACAACGTAACTGAATGCTTTTTATTACATCTAAAGATTTCTACATAAACAGGTAACATTCAATAGGTAAACCATTTTTTTTTCCAATGCATATAATAAATATTTTCACTTGGTACTTTTATACAAACTGACATTGGTCTACTATACATTTTTAAAAGCCATTTACTGGTTTGGCATGCCATATGGAAACTAAGAGAAAGTTTTAAGGCAATGAATGACAGATTTAAATTCATGGAATTAATGGTAATTTTAATATTCTGCTTATATACATTTTTCCCTTTGTTAATTAAAACAATTAACAGCAGCACTTTCGGGGACCACCAGCAATTTTCCCTTGTTAGAAATCTAAGCTCTGTTTAAAAAAACAAAAGAAAAGAAAAAAAAGAAAAAAAACAGTTACACTGACAAAACAAAATCCTTTCTATTTAAAATGTGCTTAAAAACCTGAAATGTTAAACTGCAACGAAGAATTAATTTTCAAAACATTCTCCTCACAGTCCTTAGCTCTGCACTGGGAGGCAGGTCCAAGAGAGTCCAATGAAAATCTATCAGTCACCTCGTCCTTGAAAGGCTTATTGAATACTTGCCATGGAGAGGAAGGGGCAAGCCTGGAGTTGTTGTCACATCTATCATTATGGAAGGACTACGAAGTTTTTAACGCATGGCATAGGTTACAGTTTAGCGTGGTTTTTCATCTTCTGAAGGATGCATCAAGTAATGCCCTCAAGAGCAATTCAAAGCCACTTCCACCCTGCTATTCAAACAGCTACGTGCTCACACCCGGGTGTGTATGTACATACGCACACACAGAGCTCTATACCTAACACAGACACACGTGCGCATGTGTGCACACCCCGCTCCTCTAGTGGAAGAACCCGAGGACAAGAGACTGCTAGTTTAAGGATCACAGAAACTCTGCAATCTGCAGCGGATGGAGCAGTACCGCAAGCCAGGCCACCCTGGGTTGCTTTACTGCACCTTTGACAATATGTGAACTAACAGAGATTGAGTTTTGGAGCGACATTTGCAGGGAACTTGTCGAGAACTCAGACTGAGACTTCTACCAAGCAATGTTAACTGTGGTCAGAGGCACAGAGAATTATCAACTATAAAGAACACCCTAGCATGAAACAGGAATACTCACACAGCATATGGGATTAATACCACAAAGGAGGACTTAAGAACATTTCTGTCCCTTCTTTGTAGAGCAATGAGGTTAAAAAATGACAACGGTGAACTGAACAGCCTTCCTCCCCTTCAGGGTAACTTCTGAGGAAATGGAAGACGTCATCAGCTGACCTCACTTTCCAAAAGCTAAGACAGGCATAAAGTTGCCAGATTCTGTGTTACCACACACTCGCCACATTTAAATTTATATGTGAATTAACAAGATTTTAATACCACTGTCAAAAGTGACATAAGCTGCTCTTCAGGTCATCTTTAACAATACAGTCAATGGAAATGTTGCCACAATCATCGGTAAAACAGCCACAAGCTCTCCCAAATTTCTCTTAGGTGTTTCAGAAGCTGGGGACACGCACGCTCCCAGTTACACTGATGGCAGTTGTACTCTAGATTTACAAATGGTATTATAGCAAAGCATATGCTCTGAAGTTACCAGGTTATTTTTCATGACTAAAATGTATGAGATATATTCCTAGTGTAGGTTTAATCACTTCAAAATCAGACTGAGTTTAAAAAATAAGTATTTCCCATTTTCTATCCTTTTATTTATTTTTTAACTGACATTTAATAAATTATAAAATTGGTGTATGGTGAAATATATATATCAGCCAGATATGTATGAAATACACATGCATGGGAAAAACTATTTAACTCACTTTTAACTCACACACACAGATCTATAAATACATATATACACACACATATACATATAAACACAAAACATTTGTTTTCAAAATTCAAGTCAACTATTTAGTGGCAGAGGGATGCTGTAAAAACACTAAAAACGATTTTGATGCCACATAATGTGAACCTTTCAAATAACCATACGACTGATCATACAGCAATACCTAATGCTACTTGGATTAAAGTTTTTTTTTTTCTTTTTTCCTTTTTTTTTTCTTTTTTTTTTCTTTTTTAATCAATGCAAGATTTTGAGACAACTTCATAGGCAAAAGGTGGCCCTTGTCAATGCTCAAAGCAACTAGCTGCAATCAACAGTTTTGGACATTAAAAATTCAGACAAGAATCTGCTAATTTTAGTATTCCTTAACACTCTTTCCTGATAAACCTGTTACCTGCACTTTCAACCAGTTATAAAAATATTTTTCACACCAGAGGAAATATTTACTCTCTCTGACATGGACTTTGGGACACAAGAGAATCACTTCCTTCCCTCCCCCTTCTCTTACTTTAAAGAATCTCCTGAAAAACTGCATTCCAGCTATTTACACATTTCACTCTTTAATAAGAACGGATCAGCCCAAATGACCCATCAGTTCTAAAAAAAGATTTTCCTATGTCATGCACAACTTCAAAAAAAAAGAGAGAGAGAGAGAGAGAGAGAAGAAACCAGGAAGTAAGTATGGCTCAAAGTTCAACATAAGTGTACTGAAAAACCAGGGAAATCAAAATAATTACAAGGCCAAAAAGAGAAAACTGAATTTTGAAACCCACTACCCTAAGAGACTTCAATAGGTAGCAATACATTTGAGCACATGGGCTACAGGATGGGGCTTTTTTATTGGGTCGGTTTTGGTTTAAGAGACTCACATTGAACATTAAATATTAATTCTGACAAATGTGAATTCAGGAGACACTGTACCAAGACCATTATCAGCTGCACAAACCATGCAATAGTGTGTTGGTATTTGTATTTTCTTCCTTTTGTTGACAAGTTCACTTTTAAGCAGAAATTTGATCTACTGCAGCTAAAAGTAGGTTTCTCCAGACAGAACAGGATAGGCCTCCACTCAATAGGCCATTTATACACGCATGGCTAATTTTAAAGCACAAGCAGTTCCACAAATTTAAAATTGAGACATGCTTAATATTTTGCTGATCAGGATCTTAAGTTATTTTAAAAGGATTTCATAGTAAGATCTTAGAAACAAAACCCTACAGTCCAATGTGTCAATGCTTTTATTTGGGGCTAGATTCTATAAAATTTGTCCTGTCCCACATAAGCACAGCCAAGTACTTTCCTCAGCCTGAGATTTTATTGAGTCTGGCCCTCAAGAATAATTGGTGCACTAATGAGCTTGCAACATGCTTGACTAAAGCATGGAATTAAAAAAAAAAAAATCGTTCGAATAGAGGGTCACATAGAACCAGAAATGACAAAAAAAATCCTGAAACACCAAACCCACTCCTGAAAGGCTCTGTCCTGCAAACAGAGGGGATGCAGTGGAACAGTTTGGGTAGGGTTTATTCCGCTTTAAGCATAATAATAAATTCTGCACTAAATATGGGATGGGGAATTAGATCCCACCACCAAAGGTAAATGTCTCCAAGAGGAGAAAACACCCGCTCAACAAGTTTGAACTTTAGAAGTTCAGCTCCTTTTCTTTTTATGTTACTGTGAAGAAAATAATGCCATTTGTGTCCAAACTATGGGGGAAAAAAAAAGTAACTCCATGACAAATGCACAGGTGTAAAATCTTCAGCATCCATAAAAATGAACTGAAGCTCCTTGTTTTTGTTAATTTTTTTTTGTTTTGTGGTTTTTTTTCTTATTTTTACCAGTGAGGCCATCTTAGGTTTATATACAAAAGTAAAACTGAAAATATACTTTTGTTCTCTGTACACATAAATTTTTTTCCCTAAAAAAGGAAAAAAACTTGTCTATGTTTCTAACATAAAGTAAAACCAAGCACAAAGATTTCCTCTGACGAGTTCATTTACTCCAAAAATCAGTCCAACGAAATAATGTCCGGTATGATACCAAAGATAGACGCCGTGTCCGTGCTGCTCCTACTTGCAACTGGATGACCATGATTCTCTCGCAGGCTGTTGGAGGAAACAAGACTGCTGTTACTGCCACTATTGCTACCATTTGTGGCTGGCAGAGAACTGCTTCCTCCTGCATTTAGCTGATCGAGAAACATCTGAGATGAAGTGTATGGGAAAAAACGAGAGTGTAAGAGTTCTTGATCATCTGATGCAGAAACTGCCGCAGCTGCAGCGGCAAGAAGGGATGTGTTGTAATGCTGGGGGGAAAAACAACATTTTCAAGTTACATTTCAGACATGATAGTTTTGATTCAGACCAGCACAAAAGACGGTATTTGTATGCTAAAGCTCTGACAGCTTCTGGATTTCACACCAGCCCGTCTACTCAACCTTTCTGTAAGGTAAGTGGACTGATGCAGTGAACTTCTACCTCTGCAGTCCCTGATTTCTGAAGCCAAAAGAAATTGGAAATACTAGTATTAGTAAGAGCAAACACTAGAAAGGCAACAGTATTGCAAGACACCCAAAACAGTAAGAAATGGTAAGAAGCAGCACTCTTTTACCTCTTCAAAAAATGCCTTGGTGGAAAAATTCCCCAAAATTCAAAGAAACATTTTGCCATCCCTCTCCTCCGCTCAAAAGTCACAGACCAACCACAGCTCGTGAAACTATGTGCTAATCACCGTTGGTGGAGGAAAGCATACTTCTGTGAAAAACGCATTTAGAAATAGCACGCTTAGTCCCATTAGATGGCAACAAGGGCTATCCCAAGTTATACTCTCTGCTGGGCAGCCCCTGAAAGGCAAGAACCTTAGCTATCAAGAATCAGATTTTAAATACAGTCTCTCTGTAGGGTGATTTTGCTCTTCATGTTTCTTTCCACTATGATGAAACATACATGCAGGCTATTCAGCCTTGTTCCCCAACATTTATGCACTGGTATAATTATGCTGTATCAGTGCAGCATCAGACTTCTGCACTACTTGTTTCAGAATAATTCTCATATGTATGTTTTACTGAATATCAAGATAGCTTTTCTGAATTCAAATTCTACAGTGCAGGCTCTGGTCTTAATTATGATATGAAAAGTATCCCTCTACATTTAGTGCAATTCTCCTACTTGAGATTGCAGAACAGACACGAAGGCACAAAGGACAGGTGAGCTACCCCAGCCCCCTTCTTTTTTTGGAGGCACAGGAGGAAAAGTGATCAAGTGGAAGGACTTGCCAACCCAGCCTCCTTTTGAGAATAACCTGCTTAGCTCCCAAAACTGGCGGAGCCAGCACTTATCTAGCCCATTTCAGTAAGTATTTACAGAAAGGCGGCAAATATGGTATGAACAGGCATGCAGCCTCAGAAAAACCAGAGAGCTGCCCCTGACTCTCTGAATTGTGTAAGGGACTGTCAAGAGTCCCAGTGGTGGGGCCCAGCACTGACACATGGCCAAAGTCAGACCTCTGATATGAAAAACTAAGGAGGTGGTTGGTGGACCTTCAGCCATGGCCAAGGGTCATTCCACAATACAACAGCGGCTGACTGAGCTTAACCCTCAGAAACTGAAATGTTTATCTTTTGTTAAGGCCTTATCCTACACCCATATTTAGACAATGCTTATGTTTGGTCACAGTTTCTATGTGTATAAAATAAAGCTGCAGCCTGCTTGCATTTACACCTACATCGTGCATCTGCTCCTTCCTTGCCTATACATCCATGCCAGCAAGTCCTTCTCTGAAAAGAGTATCTGCCATATGACTTGATTTTCCTTTACTTACCTGATTGTCTCCTGACAGGAAAGGGAAGAAATCTAAACCTGTAAAGAGCCAAAGAAAAAAAATTAAGCTTCTCAAAACAAAAAAGCACCTCCCCATTTTCCCACCATTTATTTTGAAATAAAACCAGCATAATACTGATGACACTTCAGATTCTCTTCACTACTGGAGCCTGCAAAACATCAGCCTTTTAAAACCTTAAGATATTAACCTAAATTTTCTTTTTTTTTTTTAAATACCATTTCATCCTCTGTGGATGCAAAATAATATTTTTCACTACTGGATTGTCAAACAACTGCACATTTGAATCCTTTTACAATAGTTATTATTGCTTGGAGAGCTGTACTTAGACCAGAAGCTCACCTTGCAAGTCATAAGGCATAGGTGTCATATGGAATGGGTGCCTGTAGTCTTGGATAAGTGATGTATTGATGTAGCTAGTGTCAACAGCAGGAAGGCTTGGTGTTCTTGACACAGGAGATGCTTGATGGGGTAAATTTAAAATGCTGGAAGAAACAAAGGCTTGTTACAAGCTTAAAATATAGTCTTGGCTTTAATGCTAAAAGAACAGCATTTGAATATTTCTATTGCTGTCCCACACAGGGTATGCCTATTTTCAGATTTAACACAAAGTCAACCTCTCAGTACACATTATAAACTTTGTGACAGATGTCCAACAACCCCCCCTACTAATTTCAAAGCTTCACTAGAAAGCATCACATCACTACAGCACCTCAATGAATCTTGTAGGGACTGGAAGGGGGGGAAGGGGGAGGGAGTGGAAGAGACATGAGCATCACACGTTCCCCAAGCTTTCTTCTCACAATGACATTTTATCAGAAGTTAACTCAGTCCAAGATAATTGAAGTTTAGCAAAATTAAAAGCAAAGGAATGTTCGGTCTCAAACAGCAGAAACTGATAACTCCCACTATAAATGGTACTGGGATCTCTGCTATAAATATGTTACAAATACTCCTAAGCCAGGGCAAGACAATCCTAAAGGTATATTGAACCCCCCAAAAACACATACAAATCTGTATAACAACACAACATTTATACTCTACAAGATCATTAGCAATGGAAGACAGCCAAAAAGGTCTTGAAGAGTTTTAAGTGATCACTGAGTCATTTACATTACTGTAGTAGTAATCACTTCAACAACAGGATCCCTTCAGTTTAGCCTCAGTTTTCATCCCTACATGTTTATGTAACCAGGGTGTTATTAACAGCTTGCCTGCTTAGGTGTAATCAGGTTATTCTGGCATTGTGTATTACTATGCTACTGGCAGTAATCACCGGCAAAACCCACACACTCCCATACCACACCCATGTTTCTCGTTGCTCTCTCTCTCCGTATGTGCTGCTTTTATATTTCTCTATGGAAGAAAAACATTTCCAGATTGGCAAAAAACATACTTGTAAGCCACAACCTTTTGTGCCGTTCTATACTCATTTTCACAAATGCAATTGAAAAACTGTATCGTGTTACACACTTAACAACTCAAAGTTGTTATTCCAATCTTCTCAGGCCTTGTGACCCAAGATCAAATCCATTTGCTATAAGCTACTAAATCAGGATATAATCCAAATACAGAACTTCTAGATACAATTTCTTTTGAAATTTGTTACTACTCTCCATCGTGAGTATATTCTCTCTGCATTGGCCTGCATATTTTATTCTCACCCCTTATTGTTTAACGGTGATGCTGGAGATATGGAAGGACAGCTTCTCTTTGCAGATGGTTCTTCCTCCTCTTCATCTGATGAGCTATCAATGGTTAAATCAATCACTTCTACTTTCTTATTTTTATTTGACTGTTGGTGAGAAGACACCTGATGCTCCAAGGAAGAGCTTATGCATCCTATACAAAGGAAGTCAACATTATAAGCTGTAGCTTACAACAACACTACAATCATCGTAACATCACAGCTTATTATATGCCTTCACAAATAAAGCTTACAACTTAGAATAAAAGACAACAAAATTACATAACACTGATAAAAACTTAAAAGTACCATCAGCCCCAAACAGGTATTACTCAAGTAATCTTTCTCACAAATGATCATTAAAAGCTACAAACATACATGTAAAAATGAGCATTTTGAAAAGTTAAAGGAACATCAATATTTAACAGTTCAACAGTATGACATTGAGTTCATACACCCCAAAACATGACTTACCATCAACTCCATTGTAAGATGCAGTTACTTCCTGTACTTCCTTCTTCGATCTCATAGGAGCCCACGATCCATCCTCCTTAAACTGAATTTCATCACAATCTGTACAATACTTCAGGATTTCCATGAACAACCTGTCAATCAAAAACATCTAATATCAGTCCTCAGAAAGAGCTTAACTCCTTTTTCTTCCTCCAATATCTTTACTAGTGAGTGTAAGTTTGAATTAGTGTTTAAAAAGTCGAAAGCTTTCATTGTTCTACCCTTCTCTCATCTGCTTCCTTGATAAAAAGGAGCCACTGAAAATTTTAAAACATTATCTAAAATAAAAATCTGCACATCCACTTAAAAGAACTACAAGAGCAGAATCCTGCAGAGCTCATGACACAGAACTCTCCATTTCCCAAAGCAAAGGAAGAATGTAAACTAGCATTAAAAAAAAAAACCTCCTCCTTACCCATATTTATCTTTGACAATATTTAACTGAGGAAGCCCATATCTTAAAGGAGTCTATATAACTGAGTATTTAAGGATTAGTATTTCCTGAAACCTCTTTATAAGTAAGAGCTTCCTAACAAAAGCTGAGCATGGGAATCTAAACTTGCAGCCTCTTCTCCTAGCTGCATCTTCTAAAACTTTTAGGATCCTGGCACCACATCACTCCCAGTGGGAATTCCAGCTTTTGACCAAGACTATTCATGTGGTTCTGCGTAGGAAAGAGCTTTGGTTTAATTAGTGAGAAAGTTCACTCCTTCCCAGATTGAAACATTTTCTAGAAAGAACCTTCTCTTTGGGATGCTATAATTATATCACCTAATCTTCAACATCCACACCTGGCAACACAAGAAGAAATAAAGAAAACGGGCTGTTTTAATTACTACTACTCTTAGTCTACTATTTTAGGCTGGAACCCAGAACAAGGAACCCCACAGTTCTTTGATCCAAAGCAGAGGACCTATAAATCTCAGGGTCTGTGAATCCTAAGCAGCATGTGTGAGCCCCGAGTGTCTCTTCAAGAGCTTTTTGCAAGGCCTTAAAGGGGATCCCAAGCAACCTTATGCTCCACTGGGAGGTCACCAAAACGAAGCACGTACTCACTGAAAAGACTCAATCATTTGTGAGGTGGTTTTATGGGGTTCTATTTGTTGTGGGGGTTTTGTTTGTTTGTTTGGGCATTTTTTTTTGTTTGTTTGGTTGTTAGGGGGTTTTGTGGGTTTGGGTTTTTTGTTTGGGTTTTTTTTGTTTGTTTGGGGTTTTTTGGGGGGTTTTGGTTTTGGTTTTCTAGTAAAACATTCTGAGAGTATTCTCAGAAGTCTCTACTTGTTCTCTTCCTTTATCACACTTTGGAAAGAAGATTCTCATCTAAGGAATTAAAATGCAAACCCAGGAATAGATACTTGGCATTTCTTCATGGAAACCAATGCTAGATTTATTTTTTTTTAAATGTTTTACAGGTAGGCAGTACTAGGGAATCAATCTCTATGTCACTTTCTATGTATAGCAACTCCCCAAGTGTGAAATTGTACATGGAATTGTACATGCATTTGGGGTGGTGGCAGTTATTTATTTGATCTAACACGAATGTCTGCTATCAACCATGCCAGATTTGTGCAGTTGCTCCATTAAAAGAAAAGACAACGTGCTGTTTTCACCTTGCAATCCAAAAACAAAAACAAAAAACCCACAACCATCTTAGGCAGGATAGCTCAAAAATTTACCTAGGATTGGAAGGAATACCTTTCATTATTATTAACTTTAACAGTTTGATGACCACAATTATTCCAGAATACTGAATGAAGAGGTACCTGGTTAGTAATTCTTCACCAACAGCAAGGAAATGAAAGGACGTGGTAACTTAAAACAAGTCACAGCCAAATAACCAAGATTTCAGAGCACTGTATTCTGTGCAGCACAGGAACGGTAAGCACAGAGTGTAAGGTACATCCTTCATTTTGATTCAAGTTTTACTTACCCATCAATAATAAGATGTTCATAGGGAGCCTTCTTGTCACAGACAGGGCAAACCCAGGTTGGTTTCTTTTCGTTCATTTGAATATACAGAGTGGCATCAAAACATTGCAGGTGTGAACAAGTCAGGGCCCTACATGGTATAGTTAGCCGCATTTTACCAAGCTTTAAGAGAAAAAAAACCCAACATTACATCATCTTGGTATTAAATTAACCAACAGGGCTTTTCTGTCTGAAAATAGACAGAGTCGGGTTGAGTTTTACTCCAGAAAGAACTCTCATAAATCCAAGTTTTGATTAAAATACGTGCCACATACACTGTTCCCTCCTTCCTGTAGGTTTGATTATCGCATAAAAGAAAAAGCTACTAAAAATCACATTTTTAACTACATTTGATCAAGGAGGCTGAAGACTACATCCTTCTATATTCCCATAACAAAATACAGAGTGCACTGAGCACCTGTAACATACCAGTGTCCTGGACGAACCACAAAAAAGAACTGTTCTTCATTAGTATTTTAAAAGCTGATGAACATGGGTCAGCCCTCTCCCATTCACTCACAGTTAAAGTGTGCATTCAAGCTGCTGTCCATAACTCAGTCATCAGGGCACTACCAGAACTACTTGTTTAACTTTAGTCACAGAAGAAAGCATACAGAAAATGCATTTGCAGGATTATGGATCATTTCCTGACATGCTTCTCTAACTCCACCATTTTCCATACGTTCTCCAAAGCACTGTCAGAAAGTGACTACTCACAAAGTAAGTCACACCTGTTAACTATTAAGAAACTATTTTATACTCCTCCTGCTGTGATAAACAGCACTGCTACATATACAGTTGTGAGCTAACCTGAAATTTCACTCCCTGTTTCTTGTGTAAAGTACAATTAGCTGACTATCCCCTATACTACCATCTTATCTTTTCAACACTAAAAAGGGCCTACAAATGTTAACAGAAGATGAGACAGGAGCAAATGAGTTCTAAAGTACGCTTTCTGATGGGGACTATCCTTTCCTTCGAGATTGTAGGAAGGCCGGGACAGCGAGATTTTGTAGGCCAGCACAAAGCTTCCACAAGTTTAATACAAAAAGCACAGTTGAGTGCTTAAGCTGAGCAGGTAACATAGGAGTGCTACACACAGTGAGTGTTCAGGCTAAATTGTGGAACAGGAATATCTTAGTTTGGATTAGGTAAATCAATGCTAACCCAGACCATAAAAACATTAACATATGATTTGATTACATTGAATGCAAAATTGATTAGACAATGAAAGGCATTTCATATTAACCTGAAATAAAAAAGTTTTCTCTCCTCAAAAAAACCAAGCAGTTGTTTTCTGGCAAAGTCCTTACACTGCAAATTTAGGAGGGGCTTTAACTGACCATACTAAGGGTAAAAAGTAGGAATGTCTGAAGAAGACTTTTCCCACATTAGAAAACAACAAAACAATTATTTATTAAGAACTATTTATACTGAGTATTTTGAAGTTATATATATTTGACTAAAACATGCACAATGACTTCATTTGAAAACCTTCAGCCAATTCTAGCAGTGAATAGTAGGAGGTACTGTTTTTAGTATGGCTTAAGCAAGCATCATGGTCATGCATACTGATTCTGAGCAATACAAGATGGGTGCCACAGGATGGCACTCAATCTCAGAATATCAGAAAACTAAAAAACGGTATCAAGAACAAAGGCTCTACTCACAGTCCACTACTTCCTCCATGATGCTATTTTTTTTTGCATCCCCCGTAAGCAGAAATCCTTCCACCCCATTCTCAGCAAATTCAGCTAGACTGCAGGATCTTGCTTATTCTTCTTCCCTCTGGCTCTCAGTCACTGTCACAAAACTCACCACCAGATGGGAGGAGAGCAGAGAACTCCCTGGGGAGTCTGCAGCTATGGTGGTGGAGAGCTCAGACAGCAGGAGGTGCTGTATGTGCCATGTGTTTGGCACCCCCTCCCCCAAAATCCATGACCAAGCACATTACTTCTATCATATAATCAACCCCCAACAAAGCAAGGCCCCCTGATCCATGTCTGTTATGAATTCTTATCTCCCAGATGGTAGGTCAATGGCTCATTTGTCTTTTGGGCACAATAAGAGTCTCCTTGCTCAGCGAGGATCAAGAGTAAGGGTACCAGAGATAAAACCTGGATGCTTCTATGTGATGCAACATAAAAATAAGGAAGGTCGAAGACACATGCTGCAGGAAGAACATAAATACCTGTCTCCTGAGTAAAAAAGCAGATTTAAACCAGAAACATTTTCACAAGGTTTTGGTATAAAAACTGTGGCCCTAATTTCTAAGTAGCAGTCTGATTTAACTGAAGCCATACACATGCAGATAGAATCAGCATACTCAGCGTTAACAAGTTGATGTCTCCTTTCTCATTTTTGGCATTGAACATCCTGTATCAGTTCTGCCATACTGGCCAAGCTGTGTCAGAACTGACAAAAGAAAAGGTCATAAAAGAAGAGATGCATCCCAACTTTTGAAAAACTCTGTTTTCCAACCCTGTTACTGTTTTGATTCTTGCCTGTCGGCAGCCAAAGAAACACTGCATTGATTTCTTTTACAAGAATACAAAACATTGCTATCCTTCCATGCTAAAAAATGCACCCAAAACAGGAGTTAAGGATTTGTAAACAAAGCTGGAAAACCTATGGTAAAATGCTATATTTGGAATTTTTGTTCAGTTAAATATTTGGTCCGGCTGCAGAGCCTGTGGATTTATTTATTTTTATTTCAAGGGAAAAAAAGAACACGAATTCAAGCGTCTTCCTGAAATACAGACTCAGTCCAGCCCCTTTGCCTGCTGTATCTTGGATAGATTCAGCCAATAGTTAAGGACAGCTTCTTTCTTCTCCATACTCCACGGTCTCAGAGGGAGAGCCGGCCTCTGTGCTAAAAAAAGCTCAGCAGTAATCCAAAACAAATTCAGAGGAAGCTGCCTCACTCTGCACTTTTTTGAGGGCAAAACAAAGGTTATAGAGTCTAAACCTGCCACCCCCATCTGGATATGCAATTCCATTTATTTTACTGAAGTATACGCACGAGAGAATCACACCCGTAACAAATGAGACGGGAGAGCAGCACCCTCACATTAACAGAGCTGAAGATGCGTCATTCTTTAATTTTTGGTTCTGCTGTTGGAGATCAAATCAGCACTTTCAATGTGTACTTTCAAAGCATAGACTGTCCATTCAAGCACTAGAAAATAACCACAAAATATTTACAAAAAAATCTTCCGTGAGCCAAATGCTTACAAATTAGCAAGTAAAAATATAGAGGCTGTAATAAAATTACATTCAGACCCAAGGACAGTCTGAATCATGCTAATAACCTTTCTATTCATCGGACAGGTTGAAACGTGCAGCCTCTGTCCCAACGATGGGATGGTACCCTTATCTCTGGTACCCTTACTCTTGATCCTTGCTGAGCAAGGAGAGTCTTTGCAATGATGGATTACTGCAAGAGCTACAGTGAAATCAGCACTGAATGAGGAACTTACTGGAAAAAAAGTCAAGTGTGTATGTTTTGTAGACATTATTAAAATGATACAGAGACAAATATGCTCAAAATAATCTGCTATAGACTTTAGTTTGTACATCTATCAGAAAAGTAGTAAATTTTAAAGAGGAAATACTGACAAAGGTAGGACTTCTGAAGAGCTACATCCTAATGTCTGATTGCTGTTTTGTTTTTACACCTGGCAGAACTCTGAGAAAGCAAAATAGAATTTGACATATTTAGGTATTAGCAAACTTGCAGTCCTAAAAGCAATATTGTAGAGGATATTTCTGCTCTAATACTAACTTATCTGAATTGCAGTCTTCAGGGAAAAAAATGCATCTAAAAGCAGGGGGAAAAATGCATCTAAAAGCACTGCAGAAAAACTTTTATCAGTAATGGAGGCAATCAAGACAAACAGAAATGTGCCAGAAAACTCCCACAGAATGATCTATAAAGCAACATAACTGCCTGAAGTGGCAGTTTTGACTAATCAAGTACAACTGAAGTAAAACTGTAATTCCAGAAGATGCATGAAGATTAATTTAAGGTAATGAATTAATACATAGGCACTTCTAAACTCTTACAGTCATTTAATTCCTGCTAAGGGATTACTATTTTTGTCTGTATAGGAAACTAATTTTAAGTGGTAAGAACATTGTGCATAAAAAAATGACAAAAAAACCAACAGGACTATCGTCGTGCTTTCTAGAATAACAAAGTACTAACAGCACAACAAAAATTCAACTATAACAACTCAGCAAAATAAGCTGCCAGGTGTGGACCCAAAATACTTCAGTGTTCCAAATCTGCAGCAGTTTCGATGTGACATGTAAGTTCATATTTTTGTAAGATTATAGGTTATGAGATTCTAAGTTTACAGATCTGGATTTTACTTTGTAAATGCAATCCCTGTATCCTTCTTGCAGATGAGTTTTATCCTCCTTATAAATGTGTTATTATTTAGTTAGCATCAATGTTGATTTGGAGAAAGTTTTAAGATTAAAGATCATGAAAATACCACATTTAAAGATTTACAATAACATAATACATACATTAAAAGTAACCACAATGTCAATTGTGCTTTTTACAAAGCAAAGCTTATATATATATAAAGTTTATCTTTACATTGGTAGAGTTTAAGAACACATTTAATAACTTAAGAAATAAGCTTCAATTTTGCAAGAATAAGACAGTTTTCTTCTTTAGGTTTCGAAAGTGAAAATTTCGTGTCAAGCTTGAACAGATTGAGCCAAACCAGGAAACAGACATATCCTTAATTTTGAAAAGAGGTTAAAAAGTTATACTGCAATAAAGATACTGTGTCAATCAATACAGAGAGCAAGTATTCTGAAGGTGCATGGTACTTGAAACAAGAGCACTAAATTCTAAAGATTAAAAAAAGTGCACATAATATTAATATTGTGCAGTTTACCAACGATAACACAAACCCAGGTATAAACTACCACTTATCTCTGCATCTGCTTAGTTAAAAAACAGTTAGTAGGTCAAGATACAGTACAACTCTGCCACTTCCACATTCATTGGAACCATGTTCTCCCACTTCAAATTTGGAAAAAATTGTGTTTGACACTGCTTCATTTCTAATCTAAGACTATTAAATACTCAATGTGTATACATGCATATAATCAACTTCAGTTAAAAGATGCTCAATTCTTTGACTAGAGACACTGGCTGAAGAGCTATTTGTAATAGTCAGATTCACCTACCTTACCACTGAGAGTAGTTTTATCACAATCAAGGACCCAAACTGCACACTCAGATGATCTAGTGACAGATTTAATGTATGCTTACATATAATTTTGAATAGCATTTTCAAGTTAATGAAATACTCATTTTTTCAGGGGTATATCATGTGCTTAAGCACAGTGACAAATAACTTCAGCACTAGATCCTATCCCCACAAAGTTAACACACAGGTAAACCACAAGCTAACCTCTACCAAATACATGTCCCAGAACAGCCACATTTTGATCAGAATCAGTTTTGAGGGAATTAAAATAAAAACTTACTGGACAAAGAAGAGAAACTCTTAAGCTTGTTGTTGCTATTTCACTGTCTGGATCAGCAGTCAGTTTCTCTTTAACTGTTATTTGAAAGAAGAAAAGGTTTATTTTACAGTTGATTTAAGACACAAATTGGATGACAGAGAAATAAAACAAGTCTGAAACTGCATGCTAAACTTTCAGTTTGCCATATCTACTGGAAGCAAGCAGCAGTGACTATTGTTTCAGACTCACACAATAAACATGTAACGTAAGCAGTCTTTACTCTCTAGAAAGATCATAAACAACAGGATTTAAGAAAGCAAAAAGCAGGAAAAACTCATCTTAAACCAAGGTCCCTAGAAAACATATTCATACAGAGATGTCTCTTTTCATATATATGCAACTTTGTACTTGACAGTTATTTAAAATCTACCGACAAGATGAGCCACATTGACTTGACTGTTAACTTTAAGTACATTAAAAAAATGTTAGTAACTCTCACATGGACAAGCACCACTGTAAACCTCTTAAATACTCATCAAGCAATCTGTGATTTAAAACTGAAAAGCAAGTTGAGAAATGGGAAGTCAGAAGTACCCTGATAAAATTTGAGTTTTAAATAACTGCAGTGAAGTATTAGCACTTACAGAAGTCTTTCATCTCTACCCATCCTCTACTTTTACTTACAAGGACTGTTTTATAAGCAGTCATTTGGTAAACGAACAAGTCAGTTCCATGTTCCTCCTGCTCTATGAACCAGACCCACACACTCATTCTCACCTTGTATACACAGAGCAGTAGCCACCTGGCAACTCTCTAGATTTTTGTGCATTTAAATCATCATATGGTGTTAGCACAAGCTAATGCCCAGCACTATATACCACTGGCTTTGTAGCATTTACTGGTGGACTAACTTCTTCCCTTCTGGAGAAGGTCCTGTGCTGTGTATAACCCATGTTATCTGAGCATTAAAAAGTATGACTAAGAGCTGTGAGGTGTTGGTATTTTCACCCCCTCCCTGAAAAATAAACATGCAGCAGTTTTTTCTTGCATTTTTATTATACAAACTTATACCAACATGCACTTGTCAGAGAAAACAATAAAGCAGCAAACCTCACACTTAAATTTGGAAGGGGGCTGGGAGGAGTATTGTGCTAGACTCTCTCTCCAGGAGCTGACTCCACAATACCGTCCCAAAGGAACAAAAACTGTGTTGATGGAGACTTTCCTCCAGCATGTCAGCATCAAGGTTCAGTATCAGGCATTTAGTTCAGCTTGCGTGAGGTACTGAATTACCAGTTAACTATATAAATACAGTTATTCTATTCTGAAGAAACAAAGGCAGTATGGCTGAACTGAAAGAGATTCTCTTGCATTTTTCCCTTCACAGTGTCAACAGGGTTCCTGGACTGGCTCCTAGTACAAACAAAGGCCTCTGAGTTTTTGAATTGGAACTGAATACAAAGAACACCACTATCAGATTCTCAAAACCCACAGAATTGTAGGAAGTCCAAACCTCAGTTAGTACAGTCCTATTTCAAATCTCCTTTTACAAAAGCTGTTTTTCCTTTTTAAACAAGTAGTACATCAGACATACTTAGTGCTCTAGAATGATCAGGGTTCCGTATTCCTTTTGCTCGCAACCTCTGCAGTAACACCGTAGAGGACAGCTGCTTTACAAGATAGACTGCCATGGAATAGTTCTAGAAAACAGAACAAAAGATCAAAGTAAAAACTGTTTTAATCAAAAGACAGCTTGAATTTTATACAATGCTTAGGCAATTTATTACGTGATTACAGGGCACTGTGTTTCTAAAGCAGTTACAAGACTTTAGATGGCAGAGTTTTCAGACTAGAGAAAACCCATCATGCTTCAGAAAGTTCACAGGGCTGGAGTTTGAGATGCAACAAAAGTGACTTCATGCTTCACTGACGTTAGATTTAGCTGCAAACCAAGCTATTAAAACAGCACTTAGGACACTTTTGGAAGTTTTACATCTAACTCAGGACATGCAGTCTACAGTCCATTTAAGAAGGGTAATTTTACATCAATAGTGTTAGGTACTGCAGTTGTGTCAATACATTTAAGGGAAGCTGTCAGGTCAAATATGATCAATTTTTTTTTTTTTTAATAAAAGCTTATTTCATTTTCAAAATATGTAAATCGGCAGTGATGGCTCTTCAAAAGCAATACATAAAAAGATGCATCATCTGCAGTATTTCCTACTCAGCCTGGAAGCACTGTTGAACTTTCTTATTCTTATCTTCCTGCACTTACTGTCTATGAAATGCTAACTTCACTGCCGAAGCTTAACAGAAGTAAGGCAGTAAAGAGTTCAAGAGTTCAGTGGGGCCAAGATGCACTTTAGTGCATCTAGCCAGAGGAGGCAAGAAGTCACCACTCCCAACTGACTGTCCTTCCCCTCTGGAATAGGTTAGGTCACTTCCCCCCATCAGTCTCAACAGAACAGACCATGCAAATGTTCCTTATCGGCATCAGCAAAAAGCCATGGATGCTCACTTCTGCTACTACAGAAAATAATTTGGCATACAAGCAGGTCAGATGCAGACTGAACATCAACTCTGCCAGCTCCCCTGTAAGCAGGGTAAGCCTTCCCTCAAGGGACGAGCAGGAGTGGCAGAGTGCTCTTCCTGGCATTGCTAACTGATTTCAAACCACAGCCTGAGATTTTTGAAGCTCTCATTCTTCTTGTAAGCTACTAACAACAGCAGGTAGTGACTGTCTTTCTAAAAATGTAACATTGTACTATGCATTCATCAGCACCATCCCCTTCTCCCCCCACTCCCAAAATGGAAAGGACAAAATTTGTGTTCTCATGTTAGGGTACATCAATTACTTTTTGATATAAACAGCATTTCCTAAACCTGCAGCTGCACTCAAGGCTTCCCCCAGCAATTGCCATGTATGTTCCCACTAACAAAACAAAAAAGCATACAATTGTGACATCTACCATCCTTTATTTAGGATGCCACCAGAATCCAAAGATGGGATTTCAGTAATATATCTTACCATAAAATCACACAAATTGAAATAGCATCAGAAATACCACATTTTAAATATTTTATTCTTACAATGAATGCTTCTCACATCGTTAAAAACCACTACTGCTTTAACTTGTTTGTTTAATGCCTCAATTAGTATAGAAGTTAGAAAAATGCTAATTAACATTGTGAAATTATTTACCGACAGCTTGAATCTACAAAGCTAGGAACTTGCCCAAGGCATCTTGTACAGAAGGCTCTTGAAACAGATTGTGTAAAAATCACAATTATGACTTCAGGAAAGGTAGAGTACACCAGTTGAGACGTGCAACTGACTCTTAAGGGAAGGGAAGGAGGGGAATTCAAATTTTGTACTATACAGGCACATCCAAATATAAAATAATTCCTCGCATTTAACTGTCAGGGTCTCATACAATCACTTCAGGTAGCATTACATCTCGTGAGTGGGGAAGTTCTGAGTGGCATCTAATTCTCATGAAATACACTAAGAATCTGTCACTCTCTTCAGTTTTGTATTGTAAGCTAGTAGTTAGCCAATATGGTTTTTGTAACTGAAATATATATGAAGCCTAAGAAATGAGCTAGTTCACAAGAGACTAGCTTAGAGTCCATGCAGACTTGCAACGTTTCTTTTCCCTAAATCCTCTCTGGTATTCTTAAGCAAAACTGCAGTACTGTATGCAGAGTAATAACCAGGATTCATCAACTTGCATGCAGGCACTTCTGCAACATAAACCAAAACAGGTTCAATTTTAAATGCTTATTTCTGATACCTGCAGTCCTCATTAGATAAAAGAAGGTTTAAAAAAAAAAAAATCATTCAGCCATCATTTATTCTATAATCTGAATGGAGACTGTTTTACGCTCCACAAGAAATCCATCGTGAAACACCATCGTGATGTTTTATAACTGAGTTGTGCATGACTGGGCTGTAAGCATTTTTCCATGTTGGTTCAGGAATCCTGGGCTTTGCGCACTGACAAATTCTTCAACAACGTTTCATCTCAGGACAAGTCTCAGGACCTCTAAAAACAGGATGGTTGCAATGGCAAAGCCACCATTTTTCAAGTACATTTTGACTCTGTAATGCTTATCTAGCAGCTTTTTTGCCATCAGTGAAAGCAGTGCGCTAATTCATGGACTAATTTACTGAAGTAACTTTTTGCAGCATGTTCCAGATTTAATTAGTCCAGTGGAACATCAGCAATTCTATAATACCAATTGTAACATTCTCCCCACAGACACAAAAAAGTTATAAAAACATGACTTTTTAAATATTAAGTATAACTATAGCAGTTGTGAGAACAGAAATGTTAAAAAGGCAAATTAAATCTCCTGGGCCCTGCCAAGTCACTATGCTTTGTGTCCACATTTACAATTACAAAAGACCACTCTGTACTGAATGTCACATGCTAGTTACAAGTTGAAGCCAAAACTAGGTTTGTCAAGTCCCTAAAATCAGGAAGAGCTTGAAGTCTGAAGTTAAGACAAACAAACAAATGTTTTATAGGATGCCTTGATCTTATTATCTGGGCCCTCAGTGAGTCACAGAGATAGGTGGGTGGGGGTGAAGAGAGAGGGATCACACCAATTTGAGGGCTACTGATCTAAGGGAGCATGTCACATCTGCCTAGCATAAATAATACAAACAAAAGAAGGAACAGTCTACTGCTAAACCATTAAGTATTTTCTGCACAATTAAACTTGCTTATCTTTGAAATCTTTCAAACAGATGCCAAAGCAGAAACTAATAAGCTTTAGACAGCATTATGTACCAAAGTTACTTACTCTTCCAATCTCTGCAGTCCATGAAACAACAATTGTGTTTGGTACCGTCGTAGATAATCTGACGAGTGAGGTAATGTTGATTGGTCGGCTAGGTCGCTTTGGTTCAACACCATTTTTGGTTGGTGGAAGGTAGCCCTAGAAATCAAAGTATTTTTCCCCTCAGCAAAAAAAAAAATAAATACTGCTTTTGCTTTCTTCCCCTCTCACCACAACCATGCCCCAGTAAAAGCTCTGTCTCACCTGAACCAGGATCCCTTTCCAATTTAAAGATAGATATATATATATATATAACCTACATCAGACAATAAAGTATCAGTGTTTTACAAGCCTTTTCTCCTTGCACTTTCCAAATCCTAACCCTGCCCACAGCATGCTAAAAGGCACCTTTGCCATCTCTCCTTTCTCAGTACTGCTGTTCAACCTGCCTGGCTAACATTGCCCAGTCTAATCCTGTGCGCTACACCAGTACTGTAAGTTGGCATTTTTCTCTTTAGTCCTGTTGGTCAGTGATGGTCTATTCCCTGCACAGATGACCTCCAAAACAGAGTAAAATTTCAGCGAGCCTCACTGGATGTTTGTCAAACATAAAAATTTACTGTCATGTTTTTTGAAAATTAATCTTCTGGACCTACTGGCTGGCCTCCTGAGAAACAATTTACTTAACCATCTTTTCCATTCATCTATCCATCTTCATTCAAATGCTCCAAAATGTGAAAACAAAGGTTAGGATAAATTCTAAGGCTAATTTCTGACAGACAGTTCCTCATGATGCTATCCAAATATGTATATCAAAATAACATCTTACTTACTGGAAGGCTGCATGGTTTCCCATTTACTTTCACACACAGATTAGGTGGGAAGTGATCTTCTTGTGGACAACTGGTTTCTGATAAACAAAACCTAAAAGCAAAGAGCTTCCATCATCTTTCACTTCTAAAGTGATTTAAAGATCATCTCTTCCTAGCAGGAATTTTTTTTCCAGAATTACGAAAGCTCGACAAATCTTGCTAAACACAGTCCTCAAATTAGCTGTACAGATGATTAAGCAGGAAAGCCCCCCAAAATTACAGGTTTGCATCAAGATGGCTGTAGGTTCCTTCTCAGATTTCTTGCATTCCTCAGACTGACTCTGACTCACTCAGATACAGGCTCCTGTTACAAAAGACAGATCATCCAAATTTCTTTCCTACCATTTCTCCAGCCTGACCTCTTGATAGAAGACCAGGGTTTCACAAAGGACAAAATATACAGTCTCTTCAACTGTCCCTCCTCCAACTTCAATAAATCAGACAGCTGTTTAGCCACAGCATCAAATGCTATCTTCTTGCCTATGTCAAGCCTCTCACTTAAGACTGTTTTATTTATTTACCTAAGTTCAAACACGCTTATTTGCTGCTGGAACCAAAGAAAGACACACCCTTCCTTGTCCTATGAAATGCATGTAGGCCAAGACTGCAGACAATAGGCATTCAAAGGACCAAAAAGAGCCTCTCAGCTCCACTGGATTTCTTCCAGGGGACCTGCCCCATCCACACAAGTGTACCATCACAGCAGGGTATAGCTATTCAACACAGCTGAGCCTAACAGGCTGCTGCTCTCAAAAAGGGGGAGCTACCTTCTGTTCCCATTTTCCCTCATGCCTTCTTTGTCCCTATGTCCACCCAACCCGACTTGCTGATCAGCAGAAGGTATCCTAACAAGCAAGACCCAAAAGCAATCACTTTCTGTGGGGCAAGTTAACAGCTCACCATGCAGACATGACCAGAGGGATGAAAGGCAAGACAGCCATCTTTGACAGGAGCAAGCTCTGAAGTCAGCTCTGCTCACAGCCCTCCGCAGAATTGCAGGTATACATAGGATTTAATAAACTTGATAAATTTGTCAAAGCCTCTAAAATAACCAACAGATTAAGACCCAACCTGGTGATTCCCAAAATCTTGCCTCCCATTGCCTTGGCTTATCATGCCCAGGATGTACTGTGTTTGACATCTCTGCTAGGAAAAGCAACCCTCCCTGCACATAGATTTTGAAGGCCCAGGCACCTGGAATCCAACAGTTGTGGAGTTAAGGAAGGGAGTGTACACACAACCTAAACCAGCTAACTGAAGAAAACCAGCTGGCTATAGCTAAGTACATGCAGTATTCTGACATGTCAGGTATCAGGCCACCAGCAACTTCAGGAAAGCTGCATGTAACAAGGACAATTAGTTAAGGCTGCCCTTTTCAAAGCAGCCGACAGCAAACTTTTCTAAAGAAAACAACAGGATAAGACTCTTCTCCGTAAAGGAAAGCCTGACCTGCTGGGTAGCATGTATCTGCTATATTTTAAAAAACAGCAGCATCAAGAACAGGTGATACAAATACATACCTTAGCTGGACCTGTACTGTGAAGTCACATTTGGTCCCAGAAATATCCCTAGAAACAACAGAACACAGGTTAAAACATACCATTTACACAACAGGTTCATCAATATTCTCTCAGAGTTTGCTGTACATTCAATGTATATAAACCACACTTTCCGCTGTATATATAGTGTATACCACACTTTCCTTCTTCTGGTCAGTCAAACCACCACTCTCAAGACACACTAAAAGATACGTTTTTATTTTTCAAGGCAAATAAATCAATTACATTCCCATCTGTCCTCTACCATTTCCTTTTTTTTGTATACTAGAAAGAAAACTCTGATGGGTCACTATGAAGCAACACCTTTATAGTGAATAAATAAACATAGAACTTGACAAAGGATCTGACTGATGGCGAGAAAGGGCTGCAGGAAGAAGAGTTATGTATTTGTACAGTGCTTGGTACAAGAGAAACCTGCCCAATACTCACTGGACAGTGGTGGTATTTAATTGTCTCTTCCTCACCCTCTTCATCAGCTTACATACAGAGGAGAAAAGAATTCCCCAGAAGAGTATTCTCTAAGGCACTACACACACACCTGTGTTCTTTAAGATCACGTTTCAAAATGAAAGATATGGTAAGCTAGTTCCTTTTTTATTTATTTTTATTTAAATACTGTATTACTGATTAAACTTACTCACATTGAACTGCTGATTTGCTGCACTTGTTGTGGCGTCAGTGCAAATGCAAAGCAGGTTTCTCGAAATCGCTGACTATTATCTGATGCTAGAAGAAAACAAGAGATCATCACTTTAAAAACAGCAAATAGAGAGTAATTAACAGAACGATCTCCTTTCATTGAAGCATCTACATATATATACACATTTTTATAGCAACCCCAATAGCACAACACACATTTGTTTCTGTAAACAACTTCAGAGTCAACAAGAAAGTTGCCATTTAAACCCTCCTGTAAATAAAAATACAATAAGCAAACTTTATATGCATATAAAGTATACATTAAAAACAGTGATACAGATAACAGCAAAGTTGAGACAAATCAGCTTAAGACTTTCCATCAGTCATGGTAACTTAATGCTAAATATTCTTTGATATTAAATTTAAAAAATTCTTAGGAATTCTCATCAACCACTTTTTTGCTTCCTTTAACACACAAGATCACAGATTAGCCTGTGAAAGTATACAGAGTGACTGAGAAATACAACACTTGCAACTTCTCACATTTCAGTAAGGTATTTTATGTAGTTAAATGCAGCAAATATATAACATGCAAACAACTCACAAGATACGCAAGTATGAAATTTGGTTTTAAAGTCCTTCAACTCTGTGCCATAGGGCTCCATAACAAAACAAACACTACTTAAGAATGAATGCACCTGCTGAAAATCAAAGTACTGTTAAACATCTCCAAAATAGTGCTTATTATATCTAAAACATAGCCCTTCACCAGGGCTACAGGCACCTTTGCAGTACAGAACCATACAAAATGGCAATGAAAATGGCTTTTTAAAAAAATAAAATAAAAAATTAAAAAAGAGAAGCATCTCCTCAGAGAACAGTTCAACATGCTCATCAACACATTGTAATGAAGTTATAAGAAGCTTGCCATTCAATTTCATTATTCTTAATAATTTTAAAAGGTTATGAATAACTATATTGTGTATTAAACACTCGATAAATTTATCGGGTTTTGTTTTACTATAATACACTTCCTGACTCATCCTTGAGTGACAGATGAGTGAGTACTTCAGGGTGATACTTCAGATATTTTGTTAAAAACAGCATGTGGTAGGTTGGAACCAACAATAGAATAGACATTGCCTTAGTATAAATATTAACAGCAGCAATCTCACAAAATTACATTTATATCTTTCTTGTATGACAATGCTACAAGATCTGTACATTTTATTACATTTTATGCAACAACCACATGCAGTTCATTATCAGTTGCTCTAAAGCTAGACGGGCAAGAATACATAATACATACCAAACAGCAACTTTTGTGAAAATACTAGCAATAGTAAATCTTTCAAAAAGCATAAAATTATATAAATAACTTTTTAAATTTTATATGTTTTTTAATATATATGCATATATCTTTTTTTTCAATACTAAGTTCTACTGTAATGTCCAAAAGCATCATCTGGGCTAGGGTGCAGCATGCAGCCTCAAGTTTATGTTTAGTTAGACACTCATGCCTGCAGTACCCAGCATCTATTTTTATTTTAATACATTTTCAATTACATTTCTTCAAGTGAGAAACACGTAGGGTTTCACATGACAGCCAGTCATGTTATCACAATATAAGAATTTGCAGGAAATATAAACACAATGTATACAATTAAAAATGAAAATCTGTTATAATATTTGGTCTTCAATGTAATTTTGTACCTATTTTTAGTTATAAATAGAAAGATCAGAATTATATACTGTAATCAACAAAAGATGAATTCGCAAAGTTAATGCAATGCAGACCAGAGAACTGAATAAATTCAAGTTATTATTTCGTATTTTTACATGGTTAAATGTGGCCTTAATCTGTCGGGTTTATTTTCCTCCCATGTATTATTTGCTTTATCCTAGAAATTGTCGGCTTTGGCTTTATTAGAAAAGTTCTGGAAGGTCTTTGTGAACTTCTGTTGTGAACTCCAACATGTTTAATTAAAGGCCAAGACTGCTGAACATTTAACTAATGTTACCTTCATTTAAAACTTAATTATCCAAAGAAGTTAAACAGCAGTTACCAAAAGAAAAAGTCTAAACCCAAATTTCCCAAGCAATCTTTTTCCCTTTCAACTGCTCATCTTTTTGCTTGTTTTGGTTCTGCAGCATCCCCAATCTAAAGAGTCAAGCAGGTAATACGGATTTTTGCAAGCATTAGAAAGAATGGAGAAGCAAAGTAACTGTTAGCAAAACAGCAAAGGTTCCAAAATTAAATCCTTTTCCTCTGTTCGTTACCGGCTGGTATTAATGCAAGACTTATTTTTGCTAAACAGTGATATGTGATCCTGAAAAGTGGGTTTCTAACTTCTATATTCTGTTTCATCATGCTCTCGCATTGGACAAATTAAAGCATTATACATTAAAATGGCAGAAAATTAAAAAGTACATTCTTCAGTGCTGACATGGGAGCTTTCATAATTCCAGGTTTTTTCACAAGCTATAGTCCTAGCACATTTATAAGACAGTAAATAGCCTGTGCTTGAATCAAAAATTTTTGCAACAGAAATAGCCACTTCTAAGTCGTAACTGTTAAAATACCACAGAAATGTAAGCATTACTAATAACTGCGTTGTGCACACTGCAGTCAATGAATTTATTCTTAACTAGAATCCACCTAAAATGGAAAAAGGCAAGGAGGAAGGCTTTGGAGTTGAGGGGAGAATGGTTGGTTGGCTGGTTTTAACACTGTCTGTTTAGACTAAGAACAAAAAAGGCCTCCAATATTTCTTATGCTGACTATTAACTTCATATGCACTTGTCTTAATAACTGTAAGCAAAAGTCTATGAGCTGATAGATCAATGGTCCCCAGTGATCAGAATGTACTTTATCACATGCTGCTTGATGTTTTCTTAGCTGTAAAACAGCATTAATATACACATGCCATATTTTCAATACATTGCTTTTGTGTACAAGCAATCACTGTGATTACCATGGGAGCACAGCCAAATTGCAAAGAAGGAAGAAACAACTTGTTAATTAGGCAAAGATGATCCAAAAGCCAATCAAAAGATTTCAAAACTCTTGACAGATTGAGCAGTACAGACAGAGGAAGACAGACAAGATACTACGTTACTCTATAAGAGAGTTACGGTCAGGCTCTTCAACTAGTATTAGGATACAGCTCTGCCCCTTGGACATATAACTACCAACCAGAAAAAGAGCAAATTTAATCACTAATTGCCCAATTCAGCGTGTGCCACCATATGCAAATCTAACCTTTACGAACAGGCACATTTCAGCCAATTATAAAGACATAATTTTAATCTTTACATTCAGCAGCACAATATTAAGAAATGGCAGGAACAAACTATGCAAAGAACAAATGGAATCAGTTTAACACAGACAGAAAACAACTTGTAAAAGAGGCCAGGAACAACAGTGAAAATACTAGGCTATCACATCTGAAAGCACAGTTAAGTTTTACAAAGGCTGCAGCAGTTAAAAGCATTACTTCATTTTCTAGCTTTCGGTTAGAATTCCACGATTACCACTCTAACACCAACACACCAGGACAACCTCCCACCCACCTGTGCTGCAGGGAACCCGGCTCCCCACACTGTAATGGCATTTGCAGCCAGGCCGTGGAAAGGAAGATCCTGCAAAATACACCCTCCAGTTGCAAAATCGTGGCAAGTTAATTGAAGCAGAGGTCAGTTAAATATGGCAAGGAAAAGTCAACACCTTTCATAAAGACTCCGTTTACTACACTTGAAAACCAACTGCCTCTTTATTTTGCTGCCTCACATGCTATTGCAAACCAAGGCTGTGAGGGGGTTTGTCTTGGTGGGGGACAGGGGACATGGAAGGGGCAGGTTAAGGAGGAGCACCTTGTTCACATATCTGGGGTTTGCCTAGGAGGAAGGGGGAAATGCAGCAAAAAAAACCCAAAAGCATACTCTGAAGGGAGATGAGAAATGTTTTTTCTTTGTGGTTTTTCTCTAATCTTCTCCCATATGTTTTCATGCAATCTTTTTATACCTGTATCTACTCTTTCTAGATCTACTTACCCTACAAACAATGCATGAAAATTTCAACAAAACACATTAAAGAGCGCTAATTTAGCAGCTTTACTATTTAATGCTAAGCTTCCAAGCTTATCTATGACTATAGAAACTCCTCTATTTCTAAGGACTTCAGATTTCTCAAGGCAGAAACATCAGAAATCTGGAATTTAAGTGTGGAAAAGCTAACAGATTTCTATTAATTCATCTGGTGTATCTGCTGTGTTTAAGAACACCAAACAGATCCTGGCAAGTCAAACACATCATTTACTTTTAAAGTTCTGGAGTATGATTAAAACCATAAATATGCAAATATATAGTTTTATACAAGAAAATAATTTTGATGGCTAGAAACATGCAACCATGCCCTGCAAACAACTATTATTATTTAACAAAAGAAAGGCAAAAATAGATCCCCAATTGAAAACCAAGTGGATTAAAATAGAATTTATAATCTAACAAAGCTGGAATCTAGCCAGGACAACAGAGTTAATATGAACACCCTTAAGAAAGTTGCCAGTTTTTTGGGGGTTTGGGTTTGTTTGGAGTTGGTTGTTTTTTGGTTTGGGGTTTTTTTTTTCATAACTATGAATTATTAAATTGTATAACCTTTTCTTTAGCACTCTCTGAATGGTACAGAGCCTGGAGGATTAGTCAAAAGTGGTTTATAGGCCACATCTCCACTGCCATCTCAGAAAGGAGGTACAATGCAAAAATGCCTAATGGACTTTTAAAAAAAATATTTACATATAAAGAACAAAGGCACAATAATTTAAAAAAAAAAAACACCATGAATCACAAGCACCGCTTTACCTTGCTGCTAAAAAAAATCCTAAATAATTCAGAAATTTGAAAGGGCAGGTTTTGAAAGTATAATAAAAAGCTTTTCAAGCAGACTTATGTAATTAAATGGGTGTCAACATGAACAGTTTCAGACAAGCCGTATAAAATCCACTTCTCATCTTGCCAAAATCTCACCAGTTTTGAGGGGGTGCTGAAGGGGGATGGGCGGAGGGAAGTATTTACTACTACTTCATTCATCCAGCTTAAATCCAGGAAAGGCAATGAATAAAATCCGTATTTTCTTCTAAACATGTACATACACTTATTAAAAAACAGCACAATCTCAGGTCCATTGTCTGTGCAGGTCCCCAACATTAGTACAACACACTCTAAAATGCCTAAAACACTGCAAAAACATTACGGAGCAGAGTTTCTTCTTCAAAGCTGTTCTTTATCAATTCACTATCACCACAGTTTCCTGAATTATTTCATGCTTACCTCATTCAAGTAATGATCCAAACAGCACATGGGACTGGTACTTATTAAGTGAGAGTGACCCAATTACGCCTTGCTGGTTGTATATTTTGATAAATATTTCACATGGGTAATGAATTTTCAAAATGTGAGCAGAAACTATTTTAATATATGACAGTATCATTCAGAGGACCAAAACACTTAAAATTTTATATGAATGTATATATACATATGTGTGTATCTATACAGACAATGAATATATTACTTATATAAGTAACAATAATGGTACTTAAAAAACATTTCCTAACAATTTTATTCTTTATTTTGGAAAAACCGTATAGCGCTAGAGTGAAAAAAAGAACCCAGCTTGAGTGGCTGCATTTTCTACAGCTCTAAAAATATTCTGTTCCACCTCACCAGTACCCACAGCTAAAAATAGCCACACAATCTTTCTGCAGTAAAATACCTCTTGCTGTCTTGAGAAAAAGCCAGTCTCTAAATTTCCATTCAAGAACAGATACCTTAAAATCTTTAATGAAACTTTTGTTATCACATTGTTGAGGTGGTGATGCTTCCTAATGCAACTGCATCTGACCATCATACTGCCAATATACTAAGGTTAATCTTTTCTATCTATCATCACCAAGTGCAGCTTATTAAATAGTGAAGGGAACATGTTACCTTCTAATACAGAAAGATACTTGGACTAAAATTAAACTTGCACTTTACACTGCAGTAATTACCTAAGCTCAGGCCATGAGAAAAGCTATCATTGAATTGGCCTATTACCAATGATTTCCAATAGCATGTTTATTTCCAAAGGCAAAAATAATTATGTTAAGTAAGAGTATCAGGGCTACAGCATATTTTTGCTACATGCTGTAAGATAAACAAGAGATATCTAATTGGTTATTCACTAACCTAATACAGTACATAATTTTGATCAGTTAAATTTGTCAAAATATTAGCCAGAGAAACCTAAACACTGTAGAAGTTGTCAACCCAACACATAAATAATTCTTGCTTATCTTCCCCAGATAGGTAAGATACCTCATTTTGTTGCAGCACAGGCATTTTGCTTTTTCTTTTAAACAACAGAAGGCATTGTATCAATTTATGTTCAATCCTCTTTCAAATATCACTGCTCAAAATTTAATACACTGCCTCCAAGCTACACCAAAATTACTGCATTTAGATTAAGGCACAGAAAATGTTTACCTTTTAAAAAGGTAAAATTCAGACAGGCTTTGAATTATGTTCAATTGCAGCAGAAGCCAGAAAATCCATTACACAATACCACATACACATAGCTCCTCATAATGTAGTTTGTCCACAACCTCTTCTATCAATCCTGAACAGGGTTCATTTATAAAACTGCTTTTGGACGTGAGATCAAATGCTTGTGTACAGTATAGTGCAATATCTGTATCAAAGCAGAAACCAAGCAGCTACATGGGAGAGAAACAATGAAAGGATACACCTTAATGGGGGATCTACAATATCTCGGGATGCATCATTAGCCCTTTTAAAACCACCGCAATTTATAAAGTTCCTGGGTAACGCAAGTGTTTATACATAAACACTTCCTTACCATTAACCACAGCCTCTTAGCACCGAGCTCCTGCCATCTTCTAGAATCAAGCAGCAGTACCTTTTAAATGACTACCCACCATACCCTTAATTTCCTGCTGCCCATTAAATGCATCTGTAGTTTGTAGTATCAGGTCAGTCCCAGCTAGACCACTCCTCAGAGCCACCCTCTCCCCTGGAAGGCAGGAGAAGCCTCTTGCTAATCGCTAGAGCCATGTCAGACCAGGCTAAAACTGGACCCTTCACCCTGATCAGCTGCATGGCAGCCATCTAAAAGCAGGGCTGAGGGCTGTGCAGAAGCACAGCATGCCCTGCACAAGCTGTGGGCTTCAGGAGCTCGGCCACACCAAGCTCACATCCAACACCAGCAGAAATCCCAGATTCCCATTTCTATTTTTGTCACTTGCTTGCTGTGACATCTTGGCCATTTCACTTCATTTCCATCACTTATCACAATGGATGTTGTGTAACCTTAACACTTCAAAACTACTTGCAGGGAAGCATTTTAAAGAACATACAAATCATTCTTTCCTTGATAGCGGTGACTAGCTCTTAACCCACTTCTGTGGGTTACAGCTGCACTACACTCACAAATACACTGCATTACTGTGAATTGACAATGCCACGTTCTTCAGCTTAAACAAGATGAAAAACTGAACTCTGGTTCTGGTCAGTCTGCTGCATTTATCACTTAAGATCATTTTTAGGTTCTGTTCAACTTAAGCTTTTAACACTTAATACTCAGAAGGAATAGACAGAGCTACACCGGGGGTGGGAAAGGCAAAGAGTAAAGAGATGTGAACGAGCTTATTTGAAATAGTGCCTAAATATATATATGAAAATAGCCTGGAAATACTCCAAGGGCTACAATTAATTCATAAATATTACGTGTTTTATAACTCTCTATGATATGTTGTATAAACAGAATAGATCAGCTGGAAACTCTGTGCAATTGGACAGATATTTATGTGGGGTTTTTTTTAATCACTCATGTATTAGAGAATTTCTGAGCAATGAGGATTTCTGAAGACCTACAGTTAGTATTAAGGAACAATTTCATGTGGACCTTCAGTGCCAGAACTCTCTGCCCTCCCAACCTACCTCTGTGGAGTAAATACCCACCTACCCCAGCTCTCCTCTCACCACTGCCCATCCTGGGCCCACAGACCTCCACTGCACATCTGTTCCAGCATTTTACCAGAGGGAAGGAACATCACTGGATCCTCCATACTCTTAAGTCACTTGATTTCTTTAGACACCTAAACATATGTCCCAGAACTCAACTGCTGCCATTCAGACTTGAAAATTTTAGCTTCTATTCCTAAGAGCACGAACAGCAGCTAAACACTCCAAATGGGCAGTACTAAAAAGCTGGCACTGCCGTGTCCCTACATGGGGTATCCTGCTTATACTGCATTTTTACTTTCATGAAGAAAGTAGCAAGTTTTATAAGCCTAACAAGAAAGGCAAAAAATTAAAGTTCATGATTAGATAACAGAGTCCCTAGTAAGCTCTCTACCAGGATTAGCACAACCCATATCATCTTTTTCTAAAAGCCATCATAAAGGGAGATAAAAGTATCTCTAAAAGACTCCAGGTTACTGAAGACTTCCAAGTTCCAGCAGCATTTCCAACAGCTGCTAAGAGATCTCAACATCTTGGTTGCAAGTGGAAATCTTAAAAAAATACGTATTGCAATAGCACAGCTTCCTCTCTCATGCTATGTGAGCACCACTGCTAGGCCTCAAGCTCTCCAAACGCTTAAAAGGGATACCACTCCAAGCTCAGATTGGTTCACTGATTATTAGTGGATTACTCACATGCTTTGAGTCAACCACATGGTTTGCCGTAATTCCTTCTACTAAAAGCTTTAATTAGAATCATAGAATATCCTGAGTTGGAAGGGACCCACGAGGATCATCAAGCCCAACTCCTTATCAAATTATCAATTATCAAAAAAGATATCCTAATTTGATCTTGGAAAGCAAAGTGGCTTCCTAGATCCATTCATATCAGAGCAGCAGTGTCTGAAAACATCCATATCCTGTAAGGTCCTGGAATTTGGGTGATCTCAGTTCTGCGCACGAGATTGAGCAATCAGCTAAAGCGAGCTGTCATAAATTATACCCCTTTTCTTGTAGCACAAGAGTTACCTGGTTGGTTAAAGCTCTCATACTTAAAAGAAACAGACTCAAGACTATGGAAAGATTCTCTATACGTGAACTTGAGGCATACCACATGCAAATATAAGCTGAAGCCAAAAAAAGAAACTTACGTGCACTGTAATTCTAGTTCAGCCACAGCACATGAACAAGACAGAACTAATATTTCAGCTTATTCTTGCACAATTAAAAGCTGTAGAGCCGGAAGTCAGAAAGCTCAAGCCCGAGTTGAGAATATAGTGTTTTGTTGAACTTCCTCCCACAAAGTACATTTAAAAAAATAACAAACACAGAAGACAGTAAAAGCATGACTTTCATATAAACCATGATACTGATTGCACAGAGCAACAGATCAGCTTGCTGATATATGAAAGGGAGAAATACTTGCCAAACAAAACTTACATAGTTTCCAACCTAGATTTCTAAGTGCACTGAATTGTTTAATTTAATAGCTGTACCTTGAACTACAGTCACCCTAAAGACTTTAGTCAGATCAATTGCAAGATCTGTCTTCAAGAACACAGCGTGTCCAAGTTACCATGATCAATCACAGTCAAAAAGAAAATTTCAAGGTACATGCAAGTCAGAAGCACAAACACTGGTTAGTAAGCACATAATTCTTGAGGGCAGGCACCAGGGGTGAAATTCTGCTTATTGGAGAAACCCTGTTATTAGAATCCACAGATTAAGAAATTAAACTAAGACCTAAGCAAATCAAGACAAGCCTCAGTAGAGCCATTGGAAGCTCATTTAACCCGATGGAGCCAGTATCTGGAGTCCGGCAGCATGCTTTCTGTAAGTGATTGAGTCCCCCAAAAGCCTGATGCTTGTCTCCTCCTTCCAGGAGACTGTGACCTGTAGGCAAAAAAATCTCGTTTTCCAAGGTTCAGTTCTGAGTTTCAGTGTTGTGTTCCATATTGCTTAAACCTGAAGCAAGCAAATAAATTGTAGGATGATCATCCGTATCCCAGTCAGACAGTTTTTAAAAGAGTAGCACAGCCCACAGCCTCTTTAATCCTTTAAATTGAAAATAAAAGGTTAATTTCCCCTTACAGGTAAGTAAAGACCCATAACCTAGTTAAAATGTTAGGAATGACATATGCTGTAACAAGAAGTATTTTTAAGATGATGTTGAAGTATCTAATGTCCCTTCCATAATAATCTGGCAGAATTTTGGTACTCTACTCATCTCGTAGTGAACACACTTTACCACACAAAAGAGATGTTATCTGTGTGTTAGCAGTTACTTCTAGAAAATTGGCCCTATGCTTAAAAAACAACCAATTAGCAGCATCTGTGCACTGGGGGCTGAAAATAGGGGAAAATTAAGTGAAAGTTGCAGCTTCACTTCAGAAATCAACAACCAAAATTCTCCTATTTAAAGGAGTTCCTATTCAAAAAACAACAGAGAAGTCATAATAAGGCAACTTTCATATATTCCATCAAGGCCAAACTGGATAGCTTTTCCTCAAAAAAACCCAGTCATATAATCATATCAAATCATGGTTAACCATAGGGCAGAATGCTCAGACTTCTCACTAGCACTGCAAGAGCTCAGTGTACAGATACATCTACCAACATACATTTTCAGAATATAGAGCATTCCTAGTTGGCTTGTACACAAAAACATCCAATGTAGAAGCTTTCTCAATTTTGCAATAAGGATGACTAATAAAATATGGATCAAATTCGACAGCTCCACTAAACATGGACAGATAGCTCTTCATCTCAGATAAACAAGCCCAACTGACAGCCTTCTTGGGAGTAAAGAAAATGCTGTCATCTCCTGACAGCACAGCCAGCATAACTATAATTGTCAGTATTAGCCACACAGCTCTGAAAGAGCTATGCAGGAGTCATGTACTTGAAACACTCGGAAGGAAGCAAGAGACTCTGCTATCTGAGCAGAGTAACAGCAGGAGGAGAGTCCCACCGTCAGCAGGGCCTAGCTGCTATTTTCAGTTCTTCAGACAAGAGCAGGTTGAGGTAGCATAGGCTGAGTTTACGAGTTCAACTAGCTAGGCAAGTCTGCTCTTCTGCAAGCATCCTACTCACTGCTACAAGTTGTATGGGCTACTGTAAGCCAAAGAAAGTTAAAACAAGTTAGCCAACGGCCTTCTAACCTTAGCTTGTCACACATGCTTCAGCCAGCCATGCTCAAGTAAAGATCCTCAATAGCTGTTGGTGAGAAGGGTACAGATGGATAAAGCACCACATTTCCTCCTTGCCATGAATCCAGCCCAGCGAGCAGTCGGCATCTGAATTTTAGTCACAGTTCAGAGCTACATTTTGAGGAAGCAAGTGTATGAAGGTAACATCCATTTCCTCCTTTTGTTCTTGACATTAAAAATAATAGTTAGCAAATTTAATTTCCTTATCTGTTATTCACATTAGCTTGTGTACTACCCACCTACGTAAAATATTTGGGTAGAGAATGCATGTTCAAGTGCCCTGCTATCCAACTCCCTTCCCTAAGGCTTCATCAAATTATTGTTTTTCAAATTAATAATCACTTCTTGATGAGACAGAAGACTACTGTAGCAAACCTTCCAAGCAATTCCACCTTGACTTGGGAAAGACCAGGCAGAATCACATCCAAAGATGTGCTTTTCCCAACTTTTACATAATGACTATCATTTCAGAAGAAGCTAAAGATCCTCAAATCAGTGGAAAGAGCACTCATTCTCTCTTTCACACATATTTTTTTTCTTTTCCTGTAGGTTCCATTTTAATCAGGGAGATAATTATTCAAAACCTCACATCAGGTCATCAGTTCATTCTTGCGGTAGAGGGAAACAAAGTAAATTCTGAAGTTTCTTATCCCTACCCCATGAGGAATCTGATAGGAAAAAGCAAGCAGGAGATGCTGAAGCACTGGCCAAATGCCAATAAGTAGTTCTGAGTGTTTGTAATATGCATCTGCCATTTGAAAACAAAGCCAGGGAATCTAGAAATTTGACATTTGAGGAAATCCTCATTGTTTGCAGCGGTGACAAGGACGCCCAAACCTTTTGGGGCAAATATTCAACAAATCATTTAAGACTTTTTAGTTAGAGTACCAGTAACTGTATAAATGGAAAAAATTAATACAAGTCTGCTCCACACTTGCATTTAAAACTGCTAAGCTGTATGCGCAATTGCTCCAAGTTGTTTTGGAAGTGTATAAAGCTGCATAACACTGGTTATTAATCCAACAGGTTTTTTCATTAACATATATATATTTATTACTCTAAAATACCTTCATGACATTTATAGTTAGCAATTTTACAATCTGTAGCAACATTACTTTCCACTACAAAAGGAAACAACCAACCATTTCTCATATGCATGGACACTGAAGTTCTCTCCTCTCCCAAAAGCACAAGAAAAAAAAAATCTTTCTAATAGTATTACTTTGGACAAACAGAAAGACATCTGCAGACAGGATTCACATGTAAAAAAAAAAAAAAAAACAAACAGACCCTTAAGTTAATTGAAAGGACAGGGATTGCTTATAAAGGTATCTGGTTGGAATTTCACCCACTTCCATTTTCCTACCTTGACACTCAGAGTCCACAATGGGGAAAAAAAATGTATCCTATTGTATATAAACTCCTCAAGCAATAAGACATGACAGGGCGGCAATTGTGATCTCTTCATTTGGGGCCAGTTTGTCAGACATGGAGCTGACAGCAAAGTGTTCTTACCACATCTAGGAATAAATGCATACCATAATTCCCGCATTGGAATGTCTTATTGAAATTACAGCATTATTTTTAAGTATTTATAATGTAGAAGTGACGGAGACACATACTGAGTACCTAATTATCCTGTACCACCAGCATTGCCTAGAATGCTTATTAATCAATTAGGTTTTAGATTAAAGCTGAACAGATACAGTATACCTCTTAAAAGAATACCTGAACCAGAAGGTTATCAAAAGCTATCTGGTTTTCCCTCAGTGTCTCAGTTATAACAGTTAAAACAAAAAAATATGCAAACAACTGTGCAACATACTTCAGAAATGTGCAGGCCACCATCACCACTCACACATCAGGCCTCCTACATCCCTGTAGCTGTTCAGACTGTTAATGTAAAGTACCTGCTCATTTCTGTTTACAAGGGAGCTCTTTCGCAAAGGACATTTTTTTCCACTCACCCACCATCTCCCTGTATCTACTCTCACAAATCTCCTCCTACCAGCTATTCTCACAGTGAATCTTTTCCAAGGTTTCAAGACAGCAGAGGTTCCAACATGCAAGCAGCCCCTCCAGAAATCAACAGGACTATTGTATTTAAGCAGCATTTAAGAGTATTAAAAGTTAACCATGCTGTTAAGTGCTACATGGAGTCAGAGCCAGAAAAATCACACATTGTTATATAATGCTCTGTAAGCATCAGATTATTCTCAGCAGCTACACAAGTGATTTATACCTTAATACAACAGACAGTTTAAAGAAAAGTAGCCACAACTGCAAAAGAACCACAAGTCTTCCTAAACTCAGATGTTCAGGCTGTAATAGATCACAGCAAGTATCTAGCCTGGCATTCTTTCCCAGCACAGATGAGAAGATTTTGTGGGCTTGACGGATTCGGGGGTATTGTTATTTTGTTTTTTTAAATAATTAAACTCTATGGTTTATAAGAACTACTGAAAGCAGACAGGTTTTTTCCTTTTTCTATGGTTTAGTTTGTTTCTTGTAAAGTTGTTTCTTTCAAACTCACCCCTTAGATATAACGGATCTTTGAACCATATTTAGTGGCTCAGCTAAAGCAACTAATGAGTGTTACGTAAGACGTCTCTCCATGTAGAACAATCTGTTCCAAAAGTTACCAAAAATAGCAATTCTCTAAACACTGGTGTGATGCAATATTTAACCAGTTACTGCATTAGCAGCTGAATTCATCCATTACTATTCAAAAAAAAAAAAAAAAAAAAAAGACTTCAAATATTATTACAACTTTTGCAACCTTACCTAAGCTGGTAGGTTTTATCAGCTCATCCAACAAGTCATAAAAAGGTAATTTCTGAAGTTTTATGTCAGGATGGACAGGGTGGAGCGCAGATGTGAGATGGGGGAGTTCCAGTTCATGTTTAGGTCCCAGAAGCGAAACAGGAAGCAATGGTGACGTGGCAGGGTGGCCATCGTAACTGAGCTGTGGAATGGTAGACGGAGACAAAGTTGCTGGCATGGAGCTCGAGTGTACGCTGGCGATAGATAAGTCTGCAGGTGTCATGATTTTTTGAGGGAACCTTCGCCTATAAAGTTCTTTGATTTTCATTTGTACAGCTGGACTGCAGCCAGCCTTTAACAAATGCAGTGCTTTTGTGAGAAGTTCGTGTTTTCGTCCGTGCTTGTTCCTTCCCGCGTAACCCAGAAGTACTTGCAGTTCAGAAACTCTAAGGCTCATAACCATTTGCTTAAAAGAAACAAAACAAAAAATTAGTATTCAAGTTACATCATCTTAAACACTAACATTAGAACGTGGCTTAATCCCATTAAGCATACAGTTTTTAAAGGCACACCACTATTGCTCTTCCTCCACTGATTATCCAAAATATAATGTAAAACAGTACTTGTCCACAGACATATATCTACTTCAAAAGTCTGTAATGAGTAATTTTTAAAGGGATTTCCATTTGCCATACACAATTCAGGACAGCAATACCGGGAGGGGGGGGTGGGGGTGGAACTGAGAGAAGGACAAGTTGCCAGTACAAAATAAAGCTTGTAAACATAACCATTTTCTAATCACTGTTCTGCTAGCAATTCTAATCTTAGCAAATTTTTTTACTTCCAGCTAGATTAATAGAGAGTCACATATCGACAATATCCAAATCTTCAGTACCTATACTTAAAAGCTGTGCCAGTCCTTAACTCTGGAACCCTACCTCATTTTCAAGTCCCTTCCTCACTTTTTGCCATGCAGCATAACTAATCCACACAGGTTCAAAGGAAAGGAGAGAAATGACCAATGTTAAAAAGAGAGAAATTATAATCCGAGTTGTGTTCAACCACATATGATCATTACTGAATTAAAGGAAACTTCTTCCGATTCAATTTTCTTACTTCTCACATCAAAGCTGCATGTTCTGTTTTGGATGGGGGAGTAGGGCTTTGACTTCTATTAATTAGTTTCTTCATTTACACAGTCTTCTACTGTCTCCCAATATGGTCTAATGAATCAAACTAGTAAGACTTGTAAACTGTTTCACTTCTTCAGGAACCGAGAAAAACACTATGCAAAGTAGCAAAACCAGCAGTCGCCTGTGTGCACAAAGTACTTCCCCGCTGGTCAAGCAGGAGCCAGAAAGTCAACTTATGAGCCTAGTTTCTATTTTAAAACTTCTTTCAGTGCTTGACAGTGTCTTGTTTGCCATCACAAGGCCTGTGACACCAGCTGAAATCATATTCCCGCAGAATTTTGCATTCCCAAGAAACCACAAGGAAGTGAAATGCCTAGAACTCATTGCCACGACTGGCTATCTGCATCTTCTGTATGAAACCATTAAATACCCTGAATATTTTGTAGTCAATCCCAAAAGATCAAATTCAAAATAATACTTGAAGTATATATTTGGGACTAAAACAGCTAATTCAGCATATCGGGGTTCTGCAATTTCCCAGCCAATGAACACTGAATAACCAAACTAGCATTTGCAAACTATCTTTGAAATAGAGTACAAATGCTCCCATCCTCTCCAGCTCTTCAAACTGTGCGAAGTATTCAGACACGTACATTACTCAAGTTATGTTCACATTAATTCTTAAACCTAAAGTGCTAATATTAGAAAGTACGCTATCCCTAGCTTTAGCAAAACCAGCCCAAAACTCCCATCAATTCCTCAAACCTCCAGCACCTGCAAGAGATCTTCAATGCACAGGTGTCCACAAGAAGTTATTTCCCTGTACTGAAATAGGTCGTGTTATTTAAAAGCCCCAAATTATATGATTCATGTATTTAATGAGGTATGCACCCAGACAGATTTAAAATCTGCTCTGTTGAACCACACCAACAGAACTGAATAACCTTGTTGCAAATCTTAGATAAACCTTGCTGCAGATTACCACAAACATTTCTGATATAACAGGAGTTTGCTGGCATTTTTTTTTCTGAATACCCCGAGAACCTACTTCACACTTTTAACTACGGGAGCTACTAATGAGAACAGGGGAGTTACTTTATAAGAAACAGAGATGTCTTAAAAGAATAAGGCATTTCAGTTACAATCAGAAGTGTTGACAGCTGAAAGGAAAGTGAAACAAATAGATTCGAAACATGGAAAAACACTACTTATAATGCTTTACAAACATTTCTTCAACAGAATGAGCAGTTACAGCAGAAGGGTTTAAAGCCTACTGCCATCACCATTAAAAGTCACTTCCTGAACAGCCAGAACCTCTTAAGAGTTTCATTCTGTTCTTGTTTTGTAATAAACTCACAGGCCTAAATTGCAAAAAACACAGAGGATTAAGAAATAATTGAGCTAACAAAGAAGCCCCTGCTATATGTTGGATGTTTTCCATTTTTTTGAAGGTATAGGCAAATTAGAAACAAGCATACAGAAAGCAGGGTCTATCATGTAGCCAGACACACAACCCAAAACAAATAAAATTCCCCAGATCTTCCCCACCCTAGCGCATTCCTTACAAAGGAGGACAAGAACATTTTTTTTTTGCAATGTTGAGGGCACTAACAGATACATCAAGTAAAAATGCAGTCACGAAAAAAAACAGCAATAAAGGCTTGAGGGTTTATTACAATTTCATATGTCATAGGAACCTTTCTAACACAAATATAAGTAAAAAGAGGCAATGCCTTAAAACAAATGCCACACACACACACACACATCCATAGAGTTTTGCCAGTGGATTGTGTCAATCAGTGGCACGGGGAAGCAGAGCCTGACAGGCAGCCGTGCTGGCAAAAGTCTCTCACGTTGCTGCAATCTGAACATGAAAATTCCTCTCCCCTCCTCCAACACAGTTGTGTTTTATTTGAGGACACAGTCCAGCTCTACCAGCAGAAGTGCCTCTGCCTCTACAAGCACTATCCAGGCTACAAGCCCTTGGCCCATGTCACACTGGTACCCTAATCTTAGAACAGGCAGGATAATTATAGCAGGGAAACAAACCAAGTGCTGTCAAACACATAAAGTAAATACATGAAAAAGCTGCAATTTATAATTTTTTTTTCCTGTCACATCTCACCTCATCACAATTCAAACACCTTGCTGGCTTAGTTACACTAGCAAAGCTGAAGGGCAAAGACACAAAGCGTTTTGCTTCAGGAAATCTTGCTTTTTTTTTCCTGTTGCCTGAAGTAGAGTAGTGAAAAGATCACTCTCAGCAGTACACCTGCATCTGCAGCAAGCTACAAAACCCACCACAAAGAGTCTGTCTCCCAACAACATCAAATATCCACAATGCAAGTAACTGCCCCTACCTCTGGCTGTTTATCGGAATTGGCAAAATGTTTTGGTTTTTCTTTCCTAACACAATAGAAAGTAACAAAACAACAACAACAAGCCCAACCAAACAAAAATAAAAGGATATACACAGCTACCAAGGACAGATTGAAAGATAGCTTGCAAACGGCAATTACAGATAACTAGGTGTTTAGTTAAGTGTTCACATACAGGTAAATACATGTTCCTACAAACCTCACACTAGTGCACAAGAAATTGATGCTATTTAGCTATGAAAAGGTTGAGCTACTTGCCACTTGCCTAACTTCAGCAGGAGAAACACAGCAAGCTGACCACAAGCCAGTTTCAGATACAACAAATTGCAGTATCAAGCACACTAGGTGTTCTGATGTTGTGCGTTTTGGTACCTGTCATATCTAGGCAATATCTAAAATTCAAAGAGAGGGTGAGGACAGTAGAAAAACTGCTCTAAGTATAAAAAAGTATGAACAAGCTTTACAGAAACTCAACTTATCTCAGTTTAGCAGAGTATTTCTATTTTGACTCACTGTAAAGACCTACACAGAGTTTAGAAGGTAACTCTAATCTATAAACATGCATCTGACATTTCCTGCCCGACAACACAACACAAACGTGTTCCTCCGCAAAAGCTGCATTAGTCATGGGGATTGCTTGGTTCGTTATATACACTCCCGCTTCAGCCCACGTCCCCTCACCCAAGGCTTTTGACCACAGTCCATCCTTCCCCAAAACCATCAGGGCATTTTGCTGTCTTATGATAAATCACCTAATTGTATGTGTCAGGCAGGAGATGCACAGAAGCAAAGAGGCCAGATTATTTTCCCACCTCCCAGTTGCTTGTTTCCAAATCTGTGCCACTTTTCTCCTGTCGGATTGTGTGAACTCAACCATTTGATGCAGTTCATGCTACAGCCACATGAGCAGGTGCATCCCCCTATTTCTGCGTGTTGAGAAAACATTCTCAAGCAACTCATCTGGAAACAAGGACTATTTCCTGCTCCATGCCTACTTCAGACAACCAATAAGGTTTGGAAGAAAATGGCTTAAGGATGCAAAAGCAATCCATGGGTGGCATCCTACATCATCCACCTACTTCTCTCCTGTGACTATCAATAGGAAAGAATGTTCTACCTACAGCGCTCTCTTTCAAAAGAGTTAGTACACTTTTTTAAAAGCTAACAGATGTGAAAATTGTTTAAGTCCCCCAAACCAAAAATTGCATGTAGACACTTATGAGGTAAGGAGGAACAAGAGTTTTCTCCAAAAACATCCACAAAAGGACTACTAAATAAAAAGCATCAGGCTGCAGCATCAATGAACGTTTTGTAGCTCCTGACTCACCAAGTTCTCTCAATAAACAAGCATGTCTGGTTGGAGTGTCTATGCCACACAACAGGACAATTCTGCTTTGTGAATGCTGTTTAGGCATTCAGAGTAAATACTTCACCAGGAACCTTAACTTGTACCAGAGCAGCCAACATTAAGTGTCATTTACTTTGATTTCTCTCTGCAAAGAAAATAGCAGAGAGAAATCTTTATTTTTAAAGAATGGTTTTCCACGCAAGCCCAGTCATTCCACCCATCAAGGAAAGATGGCCAGGCTGGGCAGTTTTCTGGCTAGAGAAGTCCCATCGTTAGCACAGGTCAGGTTAACAGGTCAGACCAAAGAAAACTGCTTTCAAGAACTGGACCTTGTCTCACTGATCTATGAAGGTTGGGAATTAAGTTTAAAAACAAATAAAATCTACATGTTAGTGCCTCTAGATATGAAATTCCTTTAATAACTCTGTGTGGTGGGTCTCACTGGCACATAATTCAGAGAAGTACAACTAAAAAGACAAGCAGATTCCGGCAGAAAACGTCATTCTAGACTGGAAAATACATGGGGGCTAAAACACTGGTTTGAAATGCAGGAGACAAGCTGTAAATCCTGCTGCTCAAGGAAGGATCAGATACAGGTTATCTGCTGAGATCCAACACCACAGATTGTGAGCCTTCACCTTTTTTTTCCCATTTTTTGAAGGGAGGGACTTGCCTGACAGGTGAAAACCAGACAGCAAAAATTTATCATAAATACCAGCACCACAAGGTACTATCTTCAAAACAGCATACTCATCCATCAGAGGCAGCGTTAATAGTTCCAACAATTTGATTAATGCTTTCTAGAAATGGTATTTTTACATCCCCAGTAATCAGCCCCAGGATCTATCTGGAGAATTTAACAAGTTATTTCCGGATGTTTATGATAACTAGAAGCTGTGAATAAGCTCCAAAACACATTCAAAAGATTTGCCAGCACAACAAGAAGCATTTGGCTAGGTACCACACCGCATTTTGTGCCTAAAGCTATACAACAGGTCCTCCACAATTCTCTAAGCATTAACATGAAAGTTAAAGGGGAAAAAAAGAAAAGAAAAAAATGACCTCAAATGCTACTCAAAAGATGGATGAAGAGAGTAAGTAAAAGGAGAAGGAAGAAATGAAAAAACAGATAACGAACAGGACGTCACCCGTTTATAATCAGCAATTTAAGACGGTGACAGTAAATTTCTTGTGTTACTAGAGACACAGTGCTTAGCAATAGTTTACTAACAGTCTCAGAAATTAAGAATCATTATCACAGAAGAGGACAAGCACTGCAACAAGTCACTTCAAAGGAAAAGCGTAAGACAGAAAACCCTTCTGACTACACCCCTGCAGGAGCCTCCACACTGATACCCTGCACAGCACCTTTGGCCCCAGCATCCAGAGGCATCGGCTCCGGCTACAGTTTGCATTAACAGTGTGCACACATTCACACTTACAAAGCTCAAACATTGTCTTCAAGGACGACACAAATGGAAATTTACCCCTTATGAAACAAGGAAACTACTATTCAAGGAATTCCAAAATGCACTTCAAAAAAAAAAATATCAAAATTGTTCTTTTTTCTAATACAAGCGACTAGGAAGCATTAGATTAGCATGGAAATGGTTTTGAATTAATCTCAGTATGCCTCCAACACCCAGCTGTAAAAATACAGGAGAGTTCTTGCATGCTATGAACAGCCTCTTTAACCCCTGATACAAATCTTCGGAGAAGAAAGCTATACCTGAGCTACATGAGCTCTCTACAGTTACACAGACTAAACTCTTGGGCTCTAAGACATTTAAGATTTGTGAAAATGGGAAATCACAAAGGCAAAAATATTCTCATCTTTTATGAACGCACATTCCCTAGTCCTAAATTCTAGCCACAAGACTCACACAAGGAAGCTATCAAGGCTAAACTATAAAAATTGAAGTCGGTCTACTGAAAATCTGCAAGAGGGAGTTAAACAACCAATTCATGGAAGCTCAAGCGCCTCGATGACAGGCTGTAACTTCCTGCATTTGTCTAATGCAACCAAAACACTCAAAGGTTGAAGTCACCGTAATTCAAAATGGAGGGGAGGCAAAAGCACAGAACAGTCATAAACATGCAAGATACTACAACCTTTAAGGAGGCTATTGGTTTTCATAATGAAAACCTCATCTGTCTCCTAGAGTGGTACGTACAATGTTTTGGCAAGCAGGGCAGCACTAAAAGAATAGGTACAAACCAATGGCAGGTACAAATATTATTTGCCTTTTGTTACACACGCAAGGAGACAGGGTATTTCTTACTCAAAGAAACCCTATATTTACACAGTATATCAGTGCTCATAAAGAACATGTCACAACTGTATGACCAAATCTAAGCATTCGTCTAGCTGGCAATAAAAATAGATTTTAATCCATTAAAAATGCGTCAACAAAATTATGTCCATAGGTTGCAAATGCCAAAAATAGCCTGGACTGACCTACTCTTCGTATCTCCACAGATGTGGGCTTCCTTAAGGTCAAACACTGTATTCATGATTTTCACCAGGTAACATATTTCTTCCCATGCTAGCAGAGAAAGTACACTATAAAGCTTAAGTTATCAGGTGTTATTTACTTTGGCATCCTCACAAACAATATATTTCCTTGCAAATTATATGGTTGCGTATCTGTTAATATAAACATTATGACCCTTGAACCAGCCTACCCAAATGATGAAGCTTAGATTCAAGCGCCTGCTAACACTAGGGATCTCTGGCAGTGAAGTGAAGTGATCATCTAAAAACTGCAACAGTTCAGTCTAAAGAGCTGCTGAACTTGAGGTCCTGCAATTTCCCACTGCCATCCTTCTGTATTCAGTTCATGTAACAACTTACCAAGTATACCATAACCACTTAACTCTTAATTCCACAGATCAACTAGTACAAGGAACATTTTTCTTAACCACTCTTGGCAAACGTTGCTTGCTTCTATCTGTCATGCTGGTAAAACTTGACTAACCTCAAATTTAGTAAGTTTTAGTTAGGTCAGAGCAATGCTGTTTCATACATGAACACAAATCTAAGCTCTCCTTCCAGCCCACAGTTCAGGGGCCTCCATCTAATCCTACACCAGTGACGCTACCAAGTTCTTAGAGATGTCGGTGGCTTACTGGAGACAAGAAAACCCTCAGTGATAAAAGTAAGAAAATTCACTGACAAGTGGAAGGATGTTGCGAAAGAAAACAGTACGACAGCTCTAGCCCCACTGAACTGGCTGCTAGTAACAACAGGCAGGCCGAGTTTGGAATTTTTAATATAATCCCCATGTGCTAAAAGTTGTCCTATGTTTTTTACAGATGTCTGTGGTATTTTGCTATGCTATCATACATGTGAAATATCTTTGAAAAGCCTTGACACATATAACCTGGCAAATTAGTGTAGGCAATTGCCCTCCTAGACATCCGCTCCACCCCTTTCCCTAGAGGTTATTTCCTCTGGAAGAGAGATTCAGCAGAACCGACTGTGTGCCCACGTACCCAAAATGCCACTTCAGTGCCTGAACACTTAAATCTCTGGCATTCTTTTTTTTTTTTTTTTTTTTTCATATGATGGCTTGCAAACCACATTGTGACCTGCCCTGCCTCCCTGGCTGCACATTAACACTGCCGTAACAGAGAAGTGGGGCAGGCAGCTGGTGCAATAACTTGCTCAAACTGCAAAAGCTAGATTTGTTGCAGAAAGTCTGCCAAGACTTTAGTCACGTCTAAATTGTATTTGATTTAAAGTAAGTCACATTTTATCTTAATCCATAACAAAAGTTTTACTGTTCTCAAGAGATTTTATTCACTAGGTGAACTATATTATTACTTTTGGTATTAAATAAGGTTGCTGACACAGTAGTAATCTTCATTTCAGCTCTTGGAGACTCAAGTTTTTTTCAGCCACACTCAACTTAATTGTCCTAGTGTATTTATCCTTGCAGATGGGAATTATTTGTACAGAGCTACGCACTAGCATGATTTTCATGACAACTAATTGCAGAAATACTAGTTTAGACAATCTCTGGATACAAAACAATGTGCCCCTCTAAAGACAAACAGCTTACACCTAAGGCTAATAATGAAGACAATTATTTTCAGCTATTTGGGAGAGGGTCATTGCCAGACAAATTTACTTTTTATTAAGAACGTTCTTATCCTTAACTAAGCCTTTCAACTAGCTGACAGAAAAGCTAATTCCTATGCAATAAGCTTCAGTGAAGCCCAAGCCAGCTGTAGACACAGCTGTCCAAAGAGCTTGCTAAACACAGTATGTCCTATTATAATCTAACAAATAACACAAAAGGTCTACAGCGGTATAATCAAAATACAACAACTTATACAGCTCTCAGTAGTAGTCTGAAAGATTGTCTCTTTGTATAAAAAAAGAAAAAAATTAAGATCAAGAAATCTCAGCTTCTGGAAGCCATACAAGAGGTCACAAACACATTTATTTCCCCTCCCTCAGGGATTTTAAAAAAGAGAACATACATTTTTAAATATACAGTTAAAACAAAAGCAATGGTTACATAAACAATTTGACTAATTTGGGATTTACAGAAAGGGGGTCTACTAAATGAGAATCCTTACAGCCGTTCATTTTCAGCAGAACACTAGAGAATGAAGCTCTAGTTACTTCCTAAATATCTAAAATACCTGCACAAAACACATGTAGCTTTTGGAAGTCAGTTTTGAAGGAAAGCTGGAGAAGAATGTACCTGGAATTCAATGAATGTACTTACATTGCAACATGGATAAAAAGGCAGCTTCCACAAGCAGCTTACAGAACCTCTTAGCAGCAAGACATACAACAATTTCAAGATCTACATTCCTATATTCAGTGTTTGATGTTTGCTTGCAGCAGTTATTTAAATCTCTACTGCATCAACAGACATTATTTCTTTGTATGTGTTAACCAACTTAAGCATCACTGGATTAAAACAAATTATTGCCATAATAAATGCATATTTTCCTCCAAAATTAAAAAAAAAATATTTCTGCAGCTTACAGAACTGCAAAGCGATCTGTTCTCCACATGCCACAAATTACCACCTGGTGCTGAAGAGTTAGTTGTCCACTAAAACCAAATAAACTTTTGCTATTTAATTAGCTTCAAATGAGGTAACACTTCAGGATATGAGATTATAAAGTCAAATATACCCAAAACACTTCTAGATAGACTATCAACTTTTTTTTCCCTTCATTTGTCCGATTTTCTAGGATGCAGCACAGGAGACAGACTACGTCATCACTGACTATTATTCTGGTATCTCAAAAAGTTTTAATTAACAATCATATTAAATTTGGATACTGACTTGCAAAGTACTGAACAGCAGGCTGAAGCCAGTATATAATTGAATCTCATTTCCCTTAAAAGTAACCAATTGCTACATTAATGCCGCGAGAGAAGGAGAACTAGAAAACCGGAGTTATCTATTCACAATTCTCACTTTAAAAAAAAATATTTTAAAGCCAAAATGGCACGTGATAAAATTAGTTTTTTCTTTTAGACTCTGAAGCAAACCTTCTCAAAAAATTCTGTTCTGAGGTATGTATCCCCAGGCTTTGTGAATTACACCTAAAAAGAGCAATTCTGAGACGCTGAGCTCCATCACACAAGCAGGATCTGTCCACAGAGCTAAAGACAGCAATGGCCGTAACTCTGACAGGCCCACAGCTGCCATCAGCCTTGTCACTGGGTACCATGTTACTAGTATCACCTTCTTAATACACTGTCTCACAAGATGCATGAGAAAGCTGGTAGTGCTTTTATCTGTAACCACAGGAGTATACAAAAGACCGCAACAATAGTTAATAACATCTAGAACAAAAACTGGGGAGGAAGGAAAGGCGGAAGGAAGGGAGAAGAACAGGAAAATTAAGAGATCAGATAAAACATCAGATATGGGAAATACTCAATAATTTATCATTAAAATATTTCCCTTTCCAAAGGAAGAAACAGAACACAAATGAAATAAATCTGCTGACAACAAATACCTATGAAATACACTGCCCAAACACCCTATTCCCTTCTAATACTGGTCCACCAAAAATAGTAACTTATTACTACTAACAATTAGTCTTAATTGTTATCACAGAAATAAGCAACGGAGCCAAAAGTTCCCACTGTGTCAATAAGCTGAAAACAAATAATCCATCAAGCAATCATACTGGCATTCATATAGTCTTTTTTTTAAAAAAAAAAGCTAGTCATTCTGCACATAATTTATTTCACAAGGTCCTCAAATTCATGTATAGAAATTACATAAGGAAGCCAAACCACATACTTCTTTTTTAAGTAGTCATATAGCAAAGTCATCGAGATGAATTAAAAGCTTGAACAGTACTAAGAAATCTTCCTTTTAAATTACTGTTCCTCAGAGTATCAGGTAAGGCACACTACACGTACCACGTATCTTCTCACTAGTTCTGTGAAGACTGCCTAACCATGACGGCATGAAAGAAAGGGAAGCCCCAAGTTTCATACATCAACGTTCTCATAGCATAGATTATCATCAATTGGCGTCTACTTTGATGAAGTATTGATTTCAAGCATGTTCTAGTGAAGCTCTTCAAAATCACTCCTTTAGTGCAGTTTTTCTAAGTCTTCATAAAGTGCAGGCAAGATAAGCGTTTTCTCTGCTCAAGTCTTCCTCCTCTTTCAGGAGGAAAACACCCAATCTCTTGCCTTTCCTCTACTTATTTCTGAAACACAAGCCATCGTTACAAAGCAGAGATGATCCTAGTTCTTTGCACTCTGCTTGCTTAGTCCTAGTCCTTCCTAGAAAAATCTTGTCTTAGATGTTTGCTGGAGACCAAAGGACTAAGACTCCTTTCTCTGTTCCTTAGCTGTTGAACACTTCTCTGCTTCCCATATTTTATCTATCAATATTGCAGTGGCCATAAACAAAAGGATGCAAGACAGGCAATGTTTGATGGAAAGTAATACTTTTTATTATATTTAGAGAAAGAATTTGCACATCTGAAATGTTTTTCAACCGTATCAGTTGGTCTAAGAAGAATTACTATCTCTTTATATTTTATCAAAGCATCTATCTGTGAACCAACAGGTTCAGGTTTTTAGGCACCAGTCTAAAAGCAAGACCAAGAAATAGCATTCACATGTTTACATGGCCCTCCCAGTCATCAACTTTCATCAAGTTAAGAGATAACTGCATATGAAATTCAAAGTTGCTAAACACAAAGCAGTCAAAATTGGAAGAAAACCTAAATTTTGCACGTGTTTTTCTCATTAGGTAGCTGATGGTTCAGGAGAGGAACTTGGGCATCACTACAGATGAAGAGCTCTTCATGCAGCTTCAGCTGAATAAGCGTATTTGCAGGAACTAGTAGGCTAGACAACCTTGGAAGGTCCCTTCCAGCCTCAGATTCTGTGGATAAGAGTATTTTTCAGAACCAAAGGCAAAGTCAGAGAAGGGAATCAAGAACTACAAATGAGATATACAACATATCTGGTCCTACAGTCACTCCAAAAAGGCAAATAATTGCAAAATACATACTGTAAACCTCAGAAACATGGGCAGAGGTGGACAGGAGAAGAGGGCATCAATGTGGGAATGCTTCGTCAGTGGAACATGACTACCTATGACCACCCTAGGAACACAAAGGGCTATGCAACCAGATCAGAACACCACCCAGTAAAATCACTCTTATCTATGCTAGCTCATTTTTTTCTCTCAACAAGGTATCTAGAATAGAGAGTAGCCACATAATAGCAAAGTGCTAGCAGGAAAACTATGCATGAACCACATGTAGCCACCCAGTAATTCAAGAAAAGTCAGTTTTTCAAACTCTGAAGAGCTATTGTCTGTCGCAGCACAATAGGAAACACAAATTATAGGTCTGACTATTTATAGAGAAGTTAAATGAACACGAAAGCCTAATTTATTCCTAACTGTACAGATGCATTAAAAAATGTGATTATTTATTACATGCAACAACATGACATAAATTAACATTTACATCACATATTGAGACAGATCAATTTTGAAGTGCCAAAATACATTCATTATTGCAGAAAAGAAATCAGTAGCTGGATAAAAAAAAACTTCTGTCACTTGTCCAAGCCCAGGTGAAAATACTGGCAGTCAGCAGTTCATGTCCCATTTCAAAACTCTTACTATGTCAGTACTCAACCTCGTTCCCACAGAGAGGGATTTAAGATCCTAGGTCAGTCAAGTTAATGAGACGTGGATGACTTCTTTGGCTGCTACTCACGACACTAAAGCATCAGTAAGACTGTCAAGAATCACACTGATTTCATTCCAAGTACTAGCGCAGCTTGGAAAGAGAGCAACGGGGCAGCAGCAGTGCCAAATGCTGAATGCATATCCTGGGGAAGACATCTAAAAGAGGCATGGGGACAAAGAAAGAGAAAGCAGGAAGCTCAGTTTTTCATATCACCCACAACGACTGGTTTCTTCTCACTATGTAAAAATGCAAAAAGATGATGGAATAATAGGAGAGGAAGCAGACCTTCCTGCTTTTCTTCAGCATTCAAAAGAGGATAAAAAAAAAAGTTTCAAATGACAACAGGCAGCCAGAGACAAACTGAGAAGATGCAATTTAGGCAAGGCCTAGACTCCTGACAAAGCTGATCCTAACTCCACATCCTACTTCACCCCTCAGAATTTGGGCTACTCCGTCCTTCCTCCTCCCAGTGCCATCCACACCAGAAAACTGTATTTTTACATGTATTAGCTGCATTGTGTTACCTACAGGCTGGAAGACAAGCATGCAGTGCTTAAGAACCCATTAGCTCACAATGATTAATCCCAGGACAAAACATTAAGAGCGCGTTAGAAAGCTAAGAATACATCCTTTATGCAATACTTTCCTGGCCCACATATAGCACAGACAAGGCCTATAGGAATATTTCTTTCACAGTCACACTGGCACGTTAAGGAGAGATACTAAGGACGCTTGCTCAGTGGGAAGAGAGGTATTTCATTTCCCGGTGCCATCAATTTTATACACTGTCCCTCTCCTCATCACCTCATCCTTCAAGCACTGTATTTTTCTTATAACCAAAGTAAGACTGAATTCAATTAATCTATTCACACAATAACCCCTGCCCTGCATGGAAACAAACTGCTTGATGGAATGAACATTTTTAGAAGCCAAGTTTCAGCCACACCTATGATTTAAAATACATGAAAACTATTGCAAGTAAACTCCAAAAACGATACTGCATTTAACTTGGCTTCAGCCACAAGAACAACCAGTATTGAAAGAGCTGCCTAAGAAAACTTTGATAGCAAAGTTAAAACTTCCATGGAAATCCTGACCAAGTGAAAACAGAAAACGTGCAGTGTTTCTGCAGTACTGACTGCAGATACAAACACTCCCTCACTTTTCCCACCCTGCAGTGAGCTGCCTCCCCCCAAACTCCCACACCACTCGTGGGGCAGAGGGAGGATGCTGCTCCAGTCACTGCTCCTTTTCATCCTTACTGACCAAACTATTGCCCCACCTCATTAACCACACTCATCCAAATCCCACTCTGAATAGGAATTTGCATATATACAAGGCTTTTGCAGCTCATTAACGTAATTTGAATGACTCTCACATGTTCATGAATTTATACTCTACCGGTCCCTTTTTACATATACGGGCCAAGGGACCAGGGCAGGGGGCAGATTATTTAGGATCTCATGACAAAACGAAGCATTTTCTGGGTTTCAGCCTAGCATTTTAGTACGAAGTGTCTTCACCCTTTTGCCTCCTGATAAGACTCACTAAGTAACATATAGCTTCCACTTCCAGGTAAGGATGTTGTAAGCATCGTATTACTTCACAACCTTGCTCAGCCTCTATGTCAAAAGCAAAGGCCAGTCCAGTACTGGGGAAAAAATAAAAATAGAGGCATCAAGACATCAGTCATGCACAAGCCCAAGGAATGAAGGAGTCATTGCAGTTAATCAACTAATATTTAGCTTGAGCCCTTTACTAAGCTATGTGAATGTACTCTGAAAAACAAAGGCACATTTTTAGAAAACTTTTCTAGTTAACTGAACATAGGAAACAAGTTTCAACACATCTCTGCTTCCCCTTAAAACAGCTTGGCACCACCTCAGAGTTCTACATATGTTTAAAAACAACAGAATAGTACAGGTCAAAGGAAACTATGAAAATCCAGTCCGCACACACAAGCTGGATATTCTTACAGCATTAATACTGTTCTTTTTAAAAAAGCAGGCCATAGATCCTTAGCTTGCTCTTCAAAGTTCTTCTATTACCAATGTTTCCGAGTTGTTCCAAGACCAAACAATAGAGGAAGGTCATGCATGGAGTTCTGCAAGGGCCTGTGCTGGCACATGTAGCTTAACCTATTCGTTAACGACCTAGAAAATGAAGTGATCAGTGGGGTGACAAAGTTGCTAACAATATGACAAGGTTGTAAGGATGAAGGCAAACTGCAGAATCAGTGAAAGACCTCAGTGACAGAGCAATTCATGTACATAAATGTAAAGTGATGCCTATGGGGAAAACCAGACCAGACAGAGCTAGCTTTACATACAAAGTGATGGGCTCTGGGATGACCTTTACCACACTAGAGCAAGCTCCTGGGCCCAAGATAAACACACATATGAAAACATCAGCTCAGTAGCAGTCAAACACACAAATCATTGTTAGAAATCATTAGAAAGGGAACAGAGAGCAAATGAGAAATCATTATATACTATATAAATCCCTGGTTCACCCAGATCTCAAAGTGTCTCAAGGTTTTGATTATCTGATCTTAAAAAAAAATATATATACACACACACACATATTAGAAGTGGAAATGTTCACAGAAGGATAACAGAAGTCCAGCATGACTTCCCTAATTAAGAAATAGCAAAAGCTAAGACTTTTCAACATAAAAAAAATAGAGAACATGGGCACAGATATATGACAGCAATCTAGAAAACCATGAACAGCACAAGGAGAGTGGACAGGGATCAGCTGTTCAGGCTCTTTCATTACACAATATAGTGACCAGTGGATGAAGCTGGCTGGAATCAGACTCAAAACAAAATGAGAAGGCTCCTCACATAGCAAGCAGCAGAACAACAGAAATCCCTACCAAAACACTGTGAACAAAATAAGCCTATATAGGTTCAAGAGGAACCTGGACAGGCACTTGGCAAATAGATTTATTATGGCTTGTCCAGCTAGTAGCCCCCATTGCATTCAGAGGACTGAGCTGAAAATGGCTGGAGACCAGGAGAATATTGCAGGGAGGTGACAGTTATCTCTCATACTTTGTCCTGTTTTCATTTTTCCCTACACACTCACTTCTGGAAGCTGTAGGAGAAAATACTGAGCCAGATGGACCCTTGGTCTGAACCAGTACAGCTACTTTTACATTCTTAAGATTCAGTTTATTATGCATATTTATTTTTAGCCATTTCCTCAGTAACCCAAGTGACATTGTCAAGAGCCTCTAAAAATGTTACTTCTCAACTGAGTCAAATTTTAACACCAAAGAGGCAAAAGTGGAAATTAACTGAATGAAAACCTGTGTGTACACCCTTTAGAAAAACGTTATCTAAAATACTTTTAATTCAAACTGACAACAGTTCTGATACTTGATTAAAAAAATTTGAAGCCCTGCCATCAAGTGGCCTCAGCAGATTCACTGACGAGATACTGCTAAATCGACACGGAACCTACAGAAAAGAACAGCTTTGTTTCTGTACCGCTGCTGAAGTTTCTACATTTCTCATTTTGGTGCAATATATTTATAGGTGCACTAACAACTCCACAGATAGCCTTAGCAGAGCTGTCTCTAACAGATTTTTCAATAAGATGAAAATCTACACAAATACTTGGACAGTTTCAAAGACTCTTATTTTGCACCAGGGAAACAAGATACAACATCTGCACAGAAGTGAGATCATTTTGTCAAGGGAGTCTCAAGAAACAATATGAGAAATTAATGTATCAGAAAACATTCTCATCCACACAACTTTTTACAACACACTCCTGTGGCTCAGATTAGAGGTTTCACCTGAACCAAACATGTTATCCCTATTGTATTTGGCCCCTGCTTATATCTACTTTTTAAAAAAATAAATACTAGTGAGCTGCACCTATGCTAAATTGCCAAGCAAAACTATGTTCACTGCTATTTCCATTCTATACTCTATTTTGCATGTGAACTAATAATGGTTTCATTTGAAAAGCTGAACAGAGCAGCCTTGCTAAGTTCAGACCCTGCTCTACACAGAGGGCAGGAGGAACATCTTGCAGAAGACTGTACATGAAGGTAAGCAGGAAGTTTCAGCCCCGATTCTCAAATGACTGTCCCGCTTTAAGGCACAGTAAATTTCATGTGGCTGGACAGTGAAAGTAAGCTATCTGCTTACACAGCAAAAAAAAGCTGAGATGCTCTTCTTAAGAAAAAAGATGCACTTTCTCAGGAGGAAGCTCTGGCACTGACGCATGCAAAACAAAGCTGGAGGAACCTTGCATAGATGGCTATGCTGATCAAACCAATATGCAGAAGGACCAAGATTAGACTAGACCAGTGAAATGACTCCCAGGACTACCAGTTGTTCTGCAGAGATACACAGGATCAATTTTAATCCCAGAAGCAACTAGGGATAAATTATTTTCCTAAACTCTGCCTTTTGGCTCAGCTGCTGATCTGCCCCCCCTTGGGAGCCTCAAGAACAGCAGCATCAAGCAAATACACAGTGAAGAGGGCCAAGGCTGAAATCTGATGGACCTAAGGCACCCTATTGCAAACAACACCACCTGCATACAATGGATCCTACAGCTGCTCAATAATGAGCTGTACAGTATGGAAAGGTAAAGCCACAATTGTGGCTGGCAGCTTGAGTATGTGCCCAGTGGAAGAACCACTGTGAATACAAACCCCTACAGCTTCAACATAAAATTCTAGTGTACCTAAAGCACTCTGTAGTTTTACACTTTGTCATCTCTGGAAGAGAACTGGTTTTTTCCTAGTATAAACCCATCTTAGAAAACCGGGCCTCTAATCTCAGCTCTGCCCAAAGATTATGACTTAACTCCTGCCCAACACAAATTTCTGAGAACATTTATCACATATGTTTGCACACTCGAATGGCTGTGGCCACAAAAGATGCATCTTCAGGAAGTGAAGGCAATGCTGCAACCAAGCAGAGTAAGGAGACTGAGCTCAGTTTTCCATCTGTTTAATAACCATGCATTTAATGGGAGAGAGGGAAAGAGTGGGAAAGCTTGGTATACCAATTTTCAAAATGGACAAGAATCCTATGGAGCCTCCTGGTGAAGAGATGCCTACCTACTGTCTGTCATCATCTGCCCTCAGAAGATTCACCGCTTTTGAAAGCTAATTTTTTGAAGCAACCTCCACCTTTTCCACTGATACCAGTCAACAGACTCAGGAACTACTTTTGCACATTTCTGAGGATGTTAAGGATTTTGTAATACATCTCCACCAACAGAAATCCACAGGAGTAAAAAATCCTCAAGAACTACATCTGTAGCATGGAATCATCTGCCCAAATCCCATCCCCAAACAAGCTGCTGGTATCTTATTGTCAAAGATGTGAGGTACAGCAAGATGATCTGGCAAGAGGCTGGGGGAACAGGGCTTATTCAGCCTGGCAAAGAGAAGGCTTTGGAAGAACCTAATGGGAACCTTCCAACGTGTGAAGGACATGTCCAACATTTTCTCATGTCACTGAGAAAACAGAGCCATGATCTTCACAGAGGTCCACAGCAGGAGAATGTGAGACAACAGGCACAAGCTGAAATAAGAGGTTCAGGCTGGATATAAAAAAACAAAACAAAACAAAACTGTTTTTACCATGAGAACAGTTAAGCCATGGAAGACGTTGCCCACAGAGGTTGTGCAGTCTCCATCCTTGGAGGTTTAAGACCAGACTGCATAAAGTCCTGAGTGACCTGTTCTGACCTCATAGCTGATCCTGCTTTGAGCGGGAGGTTGGACTGGAGATTTCCCAAGGTCCCTTCCAACCAAAATTACCAAACAATCTATGGTCAGGATCAAGGGAGCAACTAGATGTCAAACTGAAAATAACACCAAGAAAAGCTAACAGGAGAGTCCTACTGAACTCTTGAAGAATTCAGCACAACAAATCATACCTGGGCTGGAAACTGGGGAAAAAGCACTCTTAGTATACACTACAGACATGCAAGGCATAGGGAAGAAAATATCTACAGAGATAAAGGGATGCTTCACAGCTTACTATTCTGGAAAAGTTGTTGGCTGCGTATCACCTCCAAAGCAGAGTAGAGATTGAAATTCCCCCTTTCTTACTCTCTCCTGCTGTTAGACGTACTTCTAAGATGGAAAATGACAACTGAAGCATTTCCTACAGCCCATGCAGTCCTGGCAGAAGCAGAGAGGAGGCAGAACTCATATGTGTTTATTAGCATGTATCCAGAAAGCTCATTACCATTTCCTAAACAAAACAAGGAAGTTCACTACAGAGCAATCTTCGGTGATGCACATAAAGCAAGTAACACTTACCTACCTTCCACGCTAAATAAACTTTAGCATACCCACAGAGTCTTTGCTCTGCTGTAGAGCCTAGGACTCTATCCTTACCAAGCAATGGCTTTAAAAGGCTTCTTTTCCTTCTCCATTAATTATCATGCCACTTCCTATACAAATCTCTTGTATATCATCTCCTATAGACATAAAGGTCAAACTTAGGTTGACCTTTGGTCTAATTGTATACTACCTTTTCATTTCTTTGTTTCATATATTCTAGACAAGCCCCATAATACCCACCTTCTGCTAATTCTTACTCTCCCCTAGTCTTGGAATACAATGCTTGCTTACAAAGCACTCTGGTATCCCTCCAGTATATGCTAAGGGACAGAATATAACAGGGGAGACATGGCAGTACATCTATACCCATCCCTAATCCCAACAGGAAAGTAAGATTAAGCAAATTGCTGACAAACTCCTGGATCAATACAGCTGCAACAGACGCAGGAGTCTCAGCAAAACAGCAAGAAAAGAAATGACAATAGAAAGGTCTGTACCACAGACACAGAGACACAGCACACAGAGAACAATAAAATAATGTTACCTGGTTTAATTTGGTTCTGGTGGCTATTGAAAATTTGGAAGATCAGAACAAGGCTAGGTAAACTAACATCTCCCGTCCCCATCTTCAACTCTATATATTCTCATTTTCAAAGGTTTAACATCTTCTACTTTTTGTTGTAGCCCCAAAGCTTCTAATTTACTTTGAAATAGCCAAATTTTACAGCAGTGACTAGTTGCTCAAAATGGCTTTGATAGCGTTGAGTAAAATTACAGAAATAAGCACCCTTTTATAAGCTACTGGAGCTCCTTTCTTCTCCTCATCCCCCCTCCCTTTAACTAGCAAAAGAATCTACTTTTAAGAAAGGCATTTATTTTCATGAACAGACCACCATCGAAGGTACTACATGCAATTTTTGCATCATAAAATCCAACCATCTTCATTTTTAAAAGCCCAAACCAACACTCCTAGCGTTTATTGGTCTACACAGAGCTGGAATAGTGACAGAGCAATGAGACAATCAATACCCGAGCTTGATCAAGAGGATTCCGAAATTCAGCTGCCCAAGCGTGTGTCACAGCAGTCACCCAAACAATACATTTTCCCTTTTCTCCCCCCTAAAGAACAGGGCAAAAATTTCTCTGTGATTCTTGCAGGCATATTTGTGTGTTAACCAGAGGTGAAGTTCTTACTTACAGGGGACAGCATGAGCTGAGGCAGCTGGACTACAAAAGACACACAAAGTATTTATCAACAACTTTTTAACATAAAAACCATGTTTGCATTCTTCACTGAAATTGTGGCTTTCAGAAGGCTTTTACTACTTTTTATGGAGGGCGATAAAGCATTTGTCCATTAGAAGGGCATCTGTAACATCTTTCATCAAAGCAAAAGTTTCTACAGTGGAGGCACAGCAGCAAAATTAAACAACCATTTCTGAGACAACTTAAGGTTTGTAGGTAGAATTCTTTCCTTATGGAGCCAAAGGGCCAAACACCAGTATCACCATGTAAGAGAAAAGCTGCAAGAGATCCAATCCGTTTTCCAGCCACAAATCCTCTGGGACACTGGGTGATCCCAAGGCCCCACAAAGTAACCCTTTCAAAATGTTGATTCACAGCAATAAAGGTACTATTACTTCAAATTCAATAGTTTCAGCAGAGACCAATGAACCCCACGCTGATGGAGTCCACCAGCCAACTAACCCTGGTGTTCAGTCCCGAACTCACTCGTGAGTATTACTACAGTCAACAAGGATTACAAGAGACGCTTCAGAGAAATGCAGCAGCTAGGCACTCCGAGGATCGGAGAGAGCTGGGGGTATCTCAGAACAATTACAGGGAGCACTCACGTCTCAAGTGTTTGGAAGTTCTGTTTTGTTTTTCACTATAATGGCACTAAAGAGAAAAACGATCAGATGTTGACTTCTACGAGAACCGATTACAGGAACTAAAATCCACCATGCCAAACACATTAGTGACAAGTCTGCACTTATCTTTGTGCTCTATATGAATGCAGGTCAGAGTATAAACCATACCAGTCATCTACATCCCTATAAATAACTGCAGTATCTGAAGATATCTTAACCGTCTACACCCTGCTTCATGGGATGCTTTTAAATATTTGTCTTATGTGTCTGTCTGATCCATAAACATTCTTATCAATGGCCAAGCAGTCCTGAGCTCTTCCCCTCCCTAGGGTAACATTTTTCTCTTATTCTCATGGAATAAAGCTAAATAAGATGCATCTTCTACCCGCTTCTTAGCTTCTAAGCCTTTTAACTGTAATTTCTAAATACCTTTATAACCAAAAGAGAAATTAACTGTAAATCCATTAAAAATAACTACTATGAGCCACAGGTTCTTATACCTTCCTTCCTTCTCACAAGTGTCAAGGAATAAGAATTTCACCTGCACAGGCCTACAAATACTTCCAGGATGGCACCTAATGTTCGTGGGGGGTTTATACTAGAAGTGTGCTGACAGTATGTTTACGTGTACACAACATGCAATCTGTTTTTTATTGGCAATAAAGAAGTGTTATGGATTGGGGCTTTGACAGTTAAGCAGTGATGCACAGCTGCCAATTTTATTTATCTGATATCCGCAATCCAGTGTTGAAGACCAAAAGCTCAAAAAAGGTACCTAGACCAAAATACAGTTAAAAATACAATTATACTGACATACAACAAATTACAGGCATGAAAATAACGTAATCCATGGACTGAGATAACAATGAGAAGTGGATTATATTGACTTTAATCACAGAAACACGCAACCCCAACAACTTAAAAAAGGATTAAGCAAAAATAGTTCATATTACAGAAGACTAAAATTCTAATTGAACACTGAAATAGGTAGCTTACGATTATTAGCATTGACAATGCAATTTAACACAACTGCATTTCCATACCGGAGATGCAATTTAACACAACTGCATTTCCATACCGGAGATCCATTTGTCACTATTACCACCACCTGGAAGCTGTGCTACTAGCCTCTCCCCCTCAAAAAACTGCTTCCCTGTATTT
>NW_010972775.1:22425398-22428802 GCF_000737465.1 Haliaeetus leucocephalus | reverse complement strand
GGGGGGGGGGGGGGCAGGCGGTATTTCCCAACTGAGTATTTTTAAATGGTTTGTTTTCATCACCATTGTGTGGAAATGCTATTATGAATTTTCATTCAAACTCTAGGCTCACTTTTTTTTTTTAAGTATAAATTGTGTCTAACAAGAAACACACCAGGGATCTCTTCAATCCCCAAAGGCACTTTCTTAAAAGGAGAGAGAACAAAGGAGAAAACCTCCCAGCATGTGCTTTCCAAACCAGCTTCTTAGGACAGTATCAAGAATGACAATACTAGAACATAAGCTTTTCTTTTTCATTCTTTGATCCATGTATAATTGAATTGATTATTGCAAACTGTGTAATGATTTCCAAAAGACTTGAGTAGAAGGCAAAGATCACAACAATCTAATAACCAATTTAAAGAGATGTAAGAAATATTGAAGGAAAGATTTAATCACTCAAGTGTACTCCTTCCAATTAGAAAGAGCTTTAAATAGCTTACCTTGAGATAAATTAGAGTCTGTATGCAATTATACAGGAATAGTAATTAAGATGAGGAAAATTCACATATGCCTCAGCCTATAGAGTTAGGGAGGTAATCCACAGAAAAACAGACTTTCGGTTACCTTGTTTCATCAGCAGAAATGAAAACATACTGGTTCAATTTATCCAAACCTTCAAGAGTCCCAAAGAATTCAGTAACCTTACAAGTCTGGGATCTGCAAACTATGTTTGATTTATCTGATTTTTTTATTCCCAACAGGACAAACATTCTCAAATGGGGCAAGAGACTGAAATACTCTTGATCATGGTAAGAAAATACATTACAGGAAACGCTATTTCATGATTTAGAATTCTATGAAAATTATGGCAAGTAAGAATGATCACTTTTTCTGGAGGAAGCAAGAACTTTTATTTCATTTACTTTGTGCATTTGGTAACACCACCTGTTATATCACACTCCCCAATTTACATGTGTGTACATTACCCACATATACCCCCATGGTTCTTTACACAGGAAGGCAAGAAAGTTTTAGAAACTTGACTAAGTTTTTCTGACAGACTATATGGCAAGGCAAGTGAGTTACTGTGCAACTATTACATTTTATTTTAGTTTTTAAAGGTCACTAAATCTGAAATCAATGCCATTTGCTAATTAATGAAAGGAGAGAGGTGAAAAGACTTTACCTAAGAAAATTAAAATAATTAGAGGACTTCACTGTTCATTCTTCAAATAGCAGAGTCTTAATCACAAACCCTCCCTCGGTTACCTTTCAACTTTCAAAAAAAGAAAGAATTTAAAGACACGTTTTCTGGAGATGCATTCCTGCTTAAAAATACCCACTGCACCCAACTACGATATAAAAGCTTTCCATTAGCCACATTTTTCCAAGGAGCACTCACCTCATCCAGTACCTAATAACTGAGCTGCACTACTTCTGGAAAACCAGTATGTGACAACTACAAACTCTAAGCAGAAATTTCATGCCCCCTTGTCTTTCCCTCTTCTTCCTGATAGAGAAGGACACACCCACACACCTCTTTGTACAGTCTAAAGAAAAGAAAATAATGTATTGGAATTCTTCAAAACATGAATTTATGAAGTAACTATTTTTTTATGTAAACTGCAAAGCCCCCATAGCTACCAAAAAAAACCCAACAACAACTTTTCACAGAATGCAGTGCTACCATCCTACAATCCCAGCTTGCAAGCACCACAACATATCCTGAGCAGCAAAGTGAAATTGAAAATAAACGAGTCAGTTTGGCATTTACCCTTCAGATCCCTGAGGCAAAAACAGTACTTGAAAGCAAAAAAAAAAAAAAATCATAATTTCTCTCTATCGGTTCTCAAGAAGCAGGTTTCTGAAAGGGATCAATAAAGAAGTCCAGAATGACAGGGAGACACAAATACACTTCTACGAAAGCTCCACCTGTAAAGCTGCAGAAAAGGAGAAAAGGAGAGGCCTCCACGCTACACTTGTGCAGACCAATGGCACTCCAACCTGAGTATACCCACCCAGAGCCCGGAGGCTCCACGATGGACAAGAGGTGAGGCTTCAGGTTTCAAAGCTCCTAAGATCAATAAATTGTTGATTTTCATAGTAAAACTAGCTCTCTTCTCTTTTAACTCTATTTGAGTCAGTCTCGCTTGTAAAGGCATCACATAAACCCAAGCTGGCTACCGTGCATCAAAAACTCTTAAAGTCAGTTACCAAAACGCACTACTCCATTTGCCACACTAAGATTAACAAAAGTTTAACAATGGAATCACATCTCAACCCTTTACCTCATTATGTGGGAAGCACAATTTGAAAAAAAAGGCTTGGGGACAACACAGCTCAACCAATAGACTCTGCAAGATTCCCAGAAAAACAAAGGACAGAGGAGGATTTAAAGGAGAATCTATTTATCCTAACCTGGCAGACACAGACCCCCAAAAGTTAGAACACACACAAGATTTTATACTTCTTTCCATCCTGACAGCTCTTTAAGCATCTAAAAATGAAAGCACAAGAAACCTTTGATACACAGAAAACTAAGACCTACCGAAACTCTATGGAAAGACAAAATATTTCCCTAGTCATACTTTACATATTCTCTAGTTTGCATTGCACATTTAATACATTTCTGATTTGTGTCTTTCTCTGTATTAACTTAAAAGTATGAGACAGAAGCCCTCCTGATGAATAACGACCCTATGACAACCGCAATGAAATTCTCAGACTTTTTTATACATCGCCAGGTGTGCAAGGCAGACTTTGCACCCCCACACACCTTGTCAAAGTGACTGGAAAGTTTTCTGGGGTCTTTTTTGTTGGATTTTTTTTTTTTATTGGTGCACAGCATGCATACCCTGCCACCCACTATTCCACCACTACTATTCCTCAAAATACCTGATGGGATGCGCTACGGGGAGCTGCTCCCTTTCCTCCACCCCAGGCAGACTCCCACCTAACCCCCCCTCCCCGCCCAGCTTCACCCACTCGGGGAGCTGTAACTTCGCTCGAGGGTGCTTCGGAGCACCAGGTTTCGATGCGTTTCGCAGGATGACAGGGACAGCCGCAAGCTTAACATCACGTAACTCCTCAACATCTGCTTGTGACGTCCTTTATTTACCGGGGTGGGAGCGGGGCGAGGTAAGCGGGGCTCCCCCGGCAGGTCCCCCCCCTCCCCCGCCCAGCCGGGCGGCGAGGGCGCTCGTTAGGAGCCGGCCGCCTGTCAACGGCGGGCAGAGCCGTTCCTCGGGGCTCCCTCCCCGCCCGGCGCCGCTGGCGGAGTCCCCTGGAAACTTTGCGGGGAGCCCAGGGAACCGTCCCCCGCCTCGGGGGCGGCCGAGCCGCGCTGCCCAGCGCTGGCAACTCCCGGGGGCTCCCCCGGCCGTCGTCGTCGCCGCCGCCCTCACCCCCACGACGGCCCGGCC
>NW_010972775.1:22404061-22425143 GCF_000737465.1 Haliaeetus leucocephalus | reverse complement strand
CACCCCGGCGAGGCAGCGCCGCGGGGCGCCGCACGGCGCCGGCAGCGGCTCGGCTCGCCCCCGGAGCGGAGGGGAGCACAGCCCCAGCGGCCCCGAGCGCGGCAGCGAGGAGCATCGCGAAGGGAATTGAAGCTGCGCTTTACCTTTAGTTCCGCACTGTCCGCCATCTTGCAACTCCAGGCGCAGGCGCAGTGAACCCCGCCGGGACACCGCCCCCCCGCCGCCCCCCCGCCGGCACGCAGCGCGCAGCGTTTGAATCGCGGCGCCATTTTGTCCCTTCTCTGCGTTCCGCCGGGCGGGGGGTCTCTGGCAGGGAGCGGCCCGCAGGATTCCTCCCCTGGGCTGCGGGCAGCCCTGAGTCTTCGGCGGGGGATCTCCGATCCGCCCTGGGGGCAGCGTGTCGCCGCCGCTGCCGCCCTGCCTGGCAAGTTTCCCCGTGGTAGCGCGGCCCCCTCTGTCCCGCTTTCCGCGCTGCTCACTCCGTGAGGGGAACGGGGCGCTGAGGGGAGAGCGCGCAGCGTTCCTGAGGCCGGGCCGCTGAGGGTGCCCGCGCCCCGGGTCTCCTCAGCCGCGCCAGGTAGAGCCCCCGGCTGCCGGGGGGCCTCTCGAATAGGGTCACCAGAGGGAAGAGGTGGATACGCATTCCTGTAGTAATAAGTTGATTAAAATTGGAATTTGCAACTCCGCTTCCTGCTACTTAGTCCGCAGCTATAAGTGCCTTAGGAGTGGCACAGCACGGGACTAGGCTGGGGTCTCTCAGCGGGCGCCTGGGTACCCCGCTCTCCCGACGAGAGTGAGGCGGCGCGGGCCGGCCGAGCTCCGCCGACGCCGAGGGTGGGTGCCTGGCTCCGGCCGAACCGCTCTGCTGGGCCGCGGCGAGTGGCACCGCGGCTGCAGGACCGGCTGAGACAATGTCCTGCCATCAGCCGTCCTCCGGCTCCCGATTTGTACGAACAGCAGCACGAAGCGGGAAAGGTTAAGTTTTTATTTCCCTGAGCTACTGCAGAGGAAGTTCAGGGGATCAACATAAGCTTGCCCGGGTTTTCCTCATACTTGGGAAAAGCAATGCAAGTGTTTTTAGGAGGGCCTACAGAATCAGAGCAGAGCTTTTAGATCCAAACGCGCCCGTGTCGTATCATTTTTGAGTAAAATGTAGGTTCTTGCAACAGCAGACCAGATAATGCAGAGGAGAAAAATATATACCAAAAATGCTACTGGCGAGATTACTTCATCAGTTGTGGAGTTGATCGGCTTAAATACTAGCATTTAAGTCACACACCTGAGCTTGATTCAGCTTCCTTTTACCTACATGTTACTCTATTATAATTACAGATTGCCATGACACTTTCTCCACTTGGCCCTTGCCTTCATGCATAGGACAGAAAAAATTTGTTGTACACCGTCAATATTGTACATCCTTTTAAGTGAGAGATACAAAATTTGGTCTTTTTGCATAGCTGCTACAAAATTCATCATTGTACATTCAGAAAGCACTTACTTGCTTATACTATTTGCATTGCAAGACAAGCATTCATGTCCCCACTCTGCAGATTAAAGAAAGCATGCTTGAGGCCACACAGGGAATCAGTGGTAAAGAAATTACCACCCATGATTATTACTGAATTATAATTTATGTCTCCCATGTGACCTGAATAGTTAGCCACAATTTAAAATTAGGTAGTTTCCATTGAGGGAAGACTGTGATAGTGGAATCAAATATCGTTCTACTAAGTAGCTTTTTGATACCTGTTTATTGGTAAGAATAAAGTCCTGATTCTTTATATAAAGGAAAACAACCCACATCTCTTTCCAAACATTTCATTTCAAAGCATTTCACCCAGAAACATTCCCCAGCTTTGTCTCAAGACCAGATTGACAGAAAACCCAGGTGCGTCTTTTGACTTCGTGCTGGTACCCGTCTTTCTTCTCCAGGTCATGCGCACATCCCATTTCTATTGCAAATATGCCAAGTATCCACTGTTCTCATTGATTTCTCTTACAGTTATTGGTGTTCAGCACTGGCATATCAAATGAAGCATTCAGAAAATGAGGAGCAATTAGAAAAGGCTGATGAGTAATAATACTCTGATACTCTGGCTTAATACTGCATGTAATGAAGACTTATCATAGTGTCTAAAATGCTGGGTTTGGGAGGGGGCAGGGCGCTAGGCAAGATATCTAAAAAAATAAAAGTCAGATGACTACCCAGTACACCCACATGTACCATAATTAGCTGATCTATTTCAGTGGTCTGAACCAGCCCAGTTTAGAATACTTCATTTTGAATGATGGAATATGTTTAATAATCATGATCTAATATGATCTATGAGTTTGTGTCTAGTTTAAAGAATTTGGCAAAAGATCTATAATCATATAAAGACAAAGCCTTTTTTTTTTCCCAATTGCTTTCTCCCCCCCCCCCCCCCCGAAAGGGGTTTGCTGCACAGCAAACGGCTTTTCCTCTGCTTCTTCACTTCCTACCAAATTCAGTGGGATGTGGACATGTGCTTAAGTGCTTTGCTAAATCATGGCATAACACTATCAAACCTGACACATGGCCATAAACCACAGTGTCCTCTTTCAAAACTTGCTTTAAATAAAACAGGCTGAGAATGTCTTCAGATACATTAAAATAAGGAAGCAAACTAGAAGAGAGGATACAGAATATTCAATTCAGAATGGTTCACCCTAAATACTGTTAAGTATTTTTACAGACAAAGCTAATACAGGCCATTTATTTTTCAGTTTGGACTTCTGATAGTCACTTCTTTTTTAATGTGGTATATACTTTAGTATGAAGAAGGAACTTAATGTGAAAAGCAATCTGTGCTTCTATTTTTAGACAATTATTTACATGTAATGAAATTTTGTTCCTCTCTATTCCTGAGACTTAGATGATGGTTTCTTTGCCAAGAAAAGACTTTGTCAACACACAGTAATTTTCAAAGGTGCTCTCAGTTGCTCCAGCTCTGCTGCAGCTCTGTCAGTGACGGCAACACTCAGGTCTGTCACAATTCTGTCTTCATTTCAAAAGGACATGCCCATCAAGTAGTGCAACTGAGGTGCAACTGGAGCAGGTAAGAACACCTCCAAAATAGGCTTCCAGTTGTCAGTCACCTCTGTTTCTGAGCTAAAACCACAATATTTTTTCTTTTAACCTTTGGAGGGTGGGCAGGAGAGAGAGAAAAATGAAGATCAGGGTTTTCCTCAACCATTCAAAGTTTTGATATTTTCAATTCCCAGTTTTCAGAAGGTCATTTCCCCCTTTTTGCCATATCGCAGCAAAATAAATGACTTCCAGAATATACCTTCCACCCACATTTCTTCTATTTTCCTATTCTGTAACCTCCCCAAAAATGTACTGTGTCACGTAACTCACTTGCTTAAAACCCTGTTCAGACACAATAACATTTTTAAAACAGATACTCATTTTTTCTACTAACATGTTGTTTTCATTAGTCCAAGTCTCCAAGACTTTTCCGTCTTTGTCTAATAGTCCAAACTTACTCTCTGCTCAAAAGTAATGGGGGACATTTTTGATCCTGAATATAACTTAAGTTGTTTAACAATAGATTCTCAGTGACTCTGTTTCTTGATAGAAAAACGTGACCAAGCCATTAAAAACATCTTTTATTCCTGAGATTGTTGGAGGCATAAAAAACATTTAGAAGTGTCACTGAAATAGCCTTTTCTGGGGGAAAAAAAAAGTCATAGAGGCACATTTTAGTGAAAATTCCTTGGCTGTATGTGAAGGAAACGGAATAGCCGGTATATGAGATAAAATAAGTCCATTTCATTCTTTATAAGCTATATACGTGGCATTGCTCAATATGCTGCATAGTAAGTTCAGCAATGTTGAGTGACTGAGAGTTGGCTGGTAGACACATCTCCCCCTTAATTCACATCCAAGTGCAATATTATATTAAATTATATTATATCATGTTATGTTACCATCACATCTCGAATTTGACCCAAAACAAGGGCTGCTGCTTGCTTAGAAAAGGAAGATTCATTACATCTTTGCTGACTGTGTTATTAAAATTTACAGAGGGGGAGTTAATCACATAAAATCCTAAATTAGGGAAAGATTCTGGACCATTTTGTTAATGTCACCTCTTTTATATCCTTAGATCTCCTGGTATAACAATGGTATTGCAATATGGAAAGCATATGTAAATTAGTTACTATAATCTTTAATTACATATGCAGCGTTACAGCATGACACATCCCAGCTTTATTTGCCTATTTCCTGTTTTTTCAGTTCTTAAATATCAACTTGCCTTATTGCTGTACACATATGAGTGCGGTTTACAACACCAAGTACTCAAAGCCTACCATGGCCATGGTACAAACTCTTTCCCCATTGCAATTTTTGCAAATCTTTAAAAATTTTAATTGCACTCCTTGATATTTGAATGCCTCTATATTGTATTGCCTGTCTGGAATTACACATTCCAAGTCAAGCTCAGCTCCCTATGTACTTTACTGCTATACAAAGCATTGCAGCTGCAAGACAATAGTAATAGACACAACAATTAGCCCATTCTTTAAAACTATTTGCTTAGCCTTTTCCGCTCCAATATCAATGGGTGATATGTGCTTGCTCATAGCGCTCCACTAATGTTCTTAAGGCCTGTCCTTCATAATTAAGCTATTCTATATTTGGACTGAGTCAAATGAAGTATCTGTCATGTCAAAAGGAGGCTACATTTTAAGGTGAGGATGAACAGAGCAAAGTCTTCCCGCTCGTCTCCCCGGGGGATCAGCCTGCTGCGGCTGCCCGACCACACTGCGCACAGCCTACAGATCGCAGCGATTGTTTGCTTTCTGCCCGGTGCCTTTCAGGTTTTGCACCTTCATAGAGCACAGGTGCAGGAAAAGAAAAGTGCCTGGATGACCTCTGAACCAACCACAGACGTATCATGCAAAATGCCATGTTTAATTTTATACACGACAGTAGTCTCAACAGCAAAACTCATTTACGCTAGAGTTTTATGTCATAGGGGACTGCCTTCTGTGTTGAAATGAGGCATACGTGTTACAGGCAGTCCAAGCTAAGAAGGTAACAGCATCCTACTGGCCTTGCAGCATTTATTTTAGCTTACCTAAAATTAACTTCTGTAACTTTTACCCCAGGACAACTGCCACTGTTGAATGGACCTAGTTCTGTATGTACCTTTGTTCACTTTTCTCTGGGCTTTAGTTTGAATTGTTATCTTTTTCTTTTTTTTTTTTTTTTTTAATTAAAGCTGGAATAGTTTATTCTCTGAGAAGAAATGGTCATTCCTGAGGTATTCATCTACACTTGTAAAAGCATTTCCTTTGGCTGAGTTGAATTCAGATTTTTTTGTCAACAAAATTCCACTTTACTGAATCACAATTGGGATTTTTTGTCATTAGCACCCATTTTCATAATGTGTGCATGCAGTACAAGAAGAAAGAGTAAAAAGCAACTGCAACAGGCCATTGCCAATCCATAGTGAGCTGTGAAGTGCGTGGTGCCGTATCAAAGCCAATACCTAGAGTGTCAGATGCTTCAGAATCTTGAAATTGGCCAAGAACTATTCAAACAGGAGGACAGAAAACTACAGAAAGCTACATCTATTTCCAAAATATCTGCAGAGAGGTGAGGCAGACTTTTAAGTTGTACAGGCTTACAGCATCAACAAAACCAGGTTTTACCTACGACAAACTCTCATTCCAACTAAAAGTGATTATATGTAAGACTGCAAGGTCCCAGTGCTTAAGAAGTTACTTTGTACAGATATTAAATAACTCCTAATAAGCAAAGTTCTGTGAGGAAAAACAAACAAACAAACAAACAAAAACACACACATAAAAAAACCCAAAACAAAACAAAAAAAAACCCAAACCCAAGGTGCTAATTTTTCCAGAAATTTGATTGAGAGTAAGTCCTTGTTATGATGTGCCGTGTTACTCCCCCGCTTCCTCTGCTCACATGGTACGTGTAAAATGCTGACATTTTCATACAATCCTAATTTATAACAATTTTGCATGGGGCATCAGTCACATACAGGGATCTAGAAAAAGACAGAGATCTCTTACAATTTGAGTCTCTTTCCTCCTCCCTGTCCTACAATTTCCATTATGGACCACACATGGAAGTAATATAGGCAGTATAGGAGCAGATTATGCTCATCTTCTCCAGTTCTTTAGCTCTCATCTTGCCTAAAGTGGTTCAGAGTAGAGGTGGATAAAAAGCTGAATAAAGTGCCAGCAGCTAGGCTATGCCTGCTGGCACAGAGACTGTATCTGGTATGAAGTACTCACATCTTTATTTTTTTACCTAATCACTATTTCTAAAGAATCACTTTAGTCATGGGAACACTGTAAATAAAGCTGAGTTCCAGTAGCAAGCAGAGTTCATTTCAGATGGCTCATATGAAAACAACAGAGATAATTATACTGTAGTAATTACCTGAAAATTATATGTATGTTGTTTTTCCACCAGTCAATACTGCTATTTTTGAACTTTGCATTGTTCTCATGGATTGCTGGAGTCATGCTGTCTCTAAATGGTCTTCTCGTCTCATCATTAACTTAGCCTCTGGTTTGGGGAGAGTGTTTTAGAAAAGTTTCAGCTGCAGCATGTGCTATTTAGCTCAGACCTTTCATGCTCACTTGCACTCTCCACCACAATATATCCTCACCTGTGCTGCATTTGAGAAAAGGCTTCCACTTTGATAGTCTTTTGAGTACGGATTGTAAGATTCTGACTGTCCAATAGGACTCCAAAACAGCATCCAATTAAGATTTACTCTTGCACATTAAAAGATACTGAAAATTCACCCTAGCCCACTCAGTACCATTAATAGCTATGGTAATTCTGATTTTGAAGAGTTTTATTTTTTCACCTGTCCTGAGTGTGGCACGTTATCGTTGTCTATTTTTTTGGTTTAAGAGCAACCAGTAAAAGCACCTGACAAAGGCAGGCAAGCACTGCGCCAGTGAGTGTCACACCCCACTCCCAAGAAGGGAATGCTGTCTAGCAGCAAGAACAGGAGAATGGGAGTCAGGAATTTTTGGATCAGTCCCAAACAGACTCTTGCCACATTACCTGATTTTGACCAAGTCATGGGGTAACACGCACTCAAAATTACTCCTTTGTGAAATGGGGATGATAATAATAGGTATCTCTCTGGACTGCTGAGAGGAAATTAATTAACATTTGGAAAGCACTTTGAGATTCTTGGATGAAAGATGATGGAGCTGGAATGCTGGCAACATTAAAATAAGTTGGAATAATGTTAATATTTATTGCATACAGTGCTTTCATCTTCAAAGCTCTTTACTAACGTCAATGAATTAACAAAGAAAATATTAATAAAGATCATATTTACCCATAAAATTATTCTCCCAAAGCATATATAAACAGATCTGCCTCCAGTTAAAAAATACTATTAAAAGAAAACCTAACCACCAACTCCACTATCATGCACTAAATCCCTAGTAGTGCTGTCCATAGCAAACCTACTTCGAACTACGAATTATTAGTTTATACTTTTAATGAGGATAATTGGACCCTAAGCCTAATCCAGCAGCACTGAAGTCACTGGGAGTGTATCACTGACTACCAGGGGTGAAAAATCAAGATGGCAAAGGAAGAAGGAAGGGCAGTGGTTAGAGAATACTTCTGCTGTGCCAGAGAGGCTGTGCAAGGCTGTGGTGAGCAGGAGGTGACATTTCTCTCTGCAGGAGGATATTGTGTTTAAGTATAGTTTGTTGTGTCTTTGGAGTAAGCTACAGAGAACTGAGAAACATGCTGTATCACCAGGAGAGATACGCAGCAGCCCTAGATATTTCTCAGTCAATGTATAGAATTCAGGGCATCCCAGACTAAACTATCCAAACGCTGCTTGCAAGGAATTGCACACTTCTTCTTTCCTTTTTTTTTAAAAGTATATTCCTACTGACACAGACATGACTATCACATTATCACTGGGAAGCAAAGCCCAGCAATTTACTGAAAACCAGTACATGAGACAGTCCTTCCAAGTGCATTATCTGCATTGATTTCAAACCAGTGCTTGAAGAACAGCAAGGGACCTTTCCCTTTGTGTTTTATTTTCCAGTCACCTTCCCCCTCACAGTCTCTTCAGCTGTAAAGATAAATAAAACCAGAGAAAAAGCATTCTGTTGTTATTTCCTCCCCACCCCCAGTTTATTTTGAATTAACCATGGTTCCATAGGTCTCCTTCGCTACAGCAAATGCAGAGAGTTGCTGGCACTCTCTTCGGTGATGACTCGGATACATTCCAGAGCATAATGGGCTATAATAGATTTTTTCAAAAATCTATGGTGCACTTCATAGACTCTGGAGGTCATTTTAGGCAGCCCATCAATGTTCAATATAAATATTTCTGTTCAGCACGTTCTCTGCACACTGATCAGAATTATGCACTTGCCAGATGTGTGTGCCACAAAACCAAAGCCGTTCTCTATTTTCTCCAGACTTACTGTGAAAAAAAACACATTATCTGTGAAGTGTTTTGTAGCCCAGTCTTGTCAAGACTGTTACTGTTTCTTCAGAATTGGCTGAAGGCTTTACAAAGTTATTCACAGATTAAACTGTCCCAGTTAATCTGCTATACAACGACGTTCAGGCAGAGCTTCAAATATGTTTGGGTTTGGATAGAAATCAAATGTTACCTTTGGGAAATATGCTTATTATTAGCATTAGACATGGCTTTTGGTTTACTTCCAATAACTTTGTTGAATTATAGGGGTTTTGTTATTGGGTTTTCTTTGTGTCCTGTATTTATGTATCATGGTTGGACAGACACTATTTTTTAGCATTTACTGTTTCTAGTGCTCCCAGAGCTATCAGAGAGATTTGCAAACCTTAATTATACTGCGTAACGCCTAACACATGGCAAGGATCCAGTTAAGAGCATACCACCTCTCTGATGTGGTCTCACGAGGGTGGCACATTTAGGCACAGGTAGCATTTTCTAGGCTAGAAAAAAACACATGAGCAGGAGACAGTATTTCTATTAACAAATATGCCATAGCTGCAGAAAGTGTTTTAATGACAGACAAGACTGACATCCAGACAAACAGCCAAGGTCTTTTTCTCACCATGTGATCTTTTCATAATCCTCCATTTCTCTCCTAGATCAACAGGTTCCTCTTTATTTGTCATTGTCAGCTCTTAGCACAAAGAGCCTTTTGTCTGTAGCTCTGACCCAAACACACAAGACTTTTTTTTGTCAGTTCTTGGCCATATGCTTTCAAATGGACTAATGGGTTTCCAAGCTATAAAGCAGAACCTTGACCCCAGAAGGGGAGATGGTTGTGTGACAACATCTCTCTGTTTTGACATCATAATTTATCCCCGCTGCAGCTCTACTGGCAGCACAAGCTAGCGAGTAGACAGCACAACCCAGCAAAATTACTTGAACCTGATCCGCTCTAAAGCTTGTGCTATGGATACCGACGCTGGAATCACAGCAGCGGCAGTTTCTGACGCCAAGGCTCAGAGCAGGGAAGACCCGAGCCAGTCAATAGCTGCCTCTTTATGTCCTCTTCTACTTCATTATCACTGGTGTGATGAAGCTATCATGCCTCCTTTGTAAGGCAGCACATGTTGCAGCAGCAATCACACTAGCCGTAAAGCCCAGAGGATTCCTGCCAGAGCCCTGCCACAGTTTCCTTGTGCTCTGTCGTTCAAAGTCCTGTTATGGATGCATTGCTGCATCCAAGGACATCACTCCAAAAATGCATTGCCGAGGGAGAAACTGATAGACAAGAAGAAAAACTTATTTATTTGCCCTGTTGTCTCAATTTGCTGGACTACTTCACCATGTTGCACTTAGCCTGCCTAATTAAGAAGGGTGGAAAAAGCTACTGGTAGCTTGCATGAACCTTGCTAATAATATTCTGCATTTAACACAGTATGAAAAAAGTTCATACCCTTTAATTGGCACTTGTTCTGGACTATCACAGAAACTCTTTTGTTTTCCAGTAGAAATAGCTCCAGAGCCAAATTCCTACCTGTTTCTTTCAGGGTGCGTCTTTGCCACATCACATAATATGGTTTTGCTAAAGGTAAAACTATCCTGGAGCTTCAAGGGTGGCTTCTTAAAAGACATGGTGGTGTGCTGAGGAGAGGGAGAACCTGGTTCCAATTTTTTTTCTCATTGCACTTCTTTCACCAAAGATTTGCATTTGACGAATCTGTTTTCCAAGACAGGGGGGCTGTGTGACCATTTTCATTTGGGAGCCACTTTCCCATGTATTTAACAGAGCTTGTGGGATTTCAAAAGCGAAGCCTCACCGTTTGCTGGTGCTCCAGATGAGGGAAGAGAAGGAAAAGAGCTTCTTATCTCCCCATTCAGCCCTTATCTGAGCCTGCCAGCTGGGTCGCGCTGGGGTGGTGGCGAGGGGGAGGACAGACAATGTCTACGAGGAAGCAAGCACAGAGCTACATAAGCTCATGAGAGAAGGGGGAAACCTGCACCCAAAAGCACCTCTTCTGTCACAAACTGAAGGGAAGAGAGCAGCGCTACATGGCCTAGAGCTGCTGTCACCTGCACAGAGTCAACACCAACAAGTTCTGCAAGCACAAGAGGCCACCGACAGGTTTTTAAGCGATGTTATCGGCACCCTCCCACACAGAAACCAACCGAAGTCAGTAGCGTTGTCCGCTGGAGTACGGCCTCGGAGGGTCAAGCCCAAGACAAACAGCATTGTACCATACGCTGTCTGGCAGGCTGGGAAACAACAAAGACCAGCCTGTGCTCAGCCGTCCTTAGCAGGGCAGAACGGAGCACGCAGCGTTGCCACACGCTCCTGGCCCTCGAGCTTTGCACCAGCGGAGCAATCTCTCCGAAGGCCCTGGGTTGCATTTTTCCCTTACCGACACCACTAACCATCCTTAACATACAGCATCGGCTTCCCCCCCAAATTCAGGCTTCGCCACTGTGATGTGCGTTACTTTGGGACAGTGTGAGCCAAGGTTACCCAAGATGGAGCCACCGTCTCCGAGTTACAAGAACAAGTCTTCTGTGATTTCTAATATGTTTAAAAAAAAAAAAAATCAGCCAGAAACATGACAGAATTTCTTTCAGAACCTCTGTTACATGAAAATGAACACTAAACCTTTTCATTTACCTAAGATTTCTCTCTAAAGAGAAAGACGTACAATTTGTTCAGGACTAGCTGACAGATGGGAAAATTAAGTCCTCCGTTATTGTTCCATTTGCTGGATGCAAAAATACTTAACACTTACAGAGGACTTGGAGGATGGGAATTGCTACAGAAATAGCAGCTCTCTGGACAAAAATTAGAGACAGAGATGTCCGGGTCTGATCCTGGAAGGTGCTACATGCTTTTGGCTAGTCCAAAAATCAGTCTTTTCCTTAGCATTCCTCAGCGATTTTCCTGTGGTAAAGCAAAGGAATAAATGGGTGAATTTAGTATTAGACCTAAAAAGGCACAGTTGCACAAGATCCTTTCAGTTTGACGTCTCCACCCAGCAAACTCTTTCAAAACAGTAAGTTCTCTCTTTCAGTTGAAATTTCCTTTTTTTTTTTTAAAAAGTTGGAAGCCTGTAACTGAAAGGTCTTTTTTTTCTCTACTAATGAAAATAGGCTATTAATACTATTTTTCCCTTTTTCATTGAAGATGTCCTGCAGTTTTCTTCCATCTGGGAACCAAAATTCTTTAAAATTATACCAAGAAATAATTGGCACCTCTTAGCCAAATCGCTCAGAAACAACCAAGCAGTCGGTCCTGCGATCAAATCTGCGCTCTCTCGAACAATGAATAATGAATTAATGAGACATTATGGAGCAGACTTGAGGCCAAATTCAGTTCTGGGAAGAACGGTTATTACGGAGCCGTCATACCAGTGATGGTCCCATATGGCAACTGGGGCCAGGGCTTGAGCCAATGTAGAAATCAGCTGTATAAGAGGCTAATAGCCAGAAAGGGGATTTAGAAAAAAAAAACAAACAACCCCCAGCAATTCCCAATTTCTTCTTCCATGCACAGCAGCAGCATGGCATTGCCTCATGGTTTAAAGCTCTGGGTCTGGTTTTAGGTGCTCCAAGCTGTGGAGTGCCCATGTTCAGGACACCGAGTACCACAACAAACAGGAGTAAATTCTCGGTGTTCAATTGGAGCCTGTTCCTCTTTATCAGCCGGTGGAGTTACAGAGCATTTGCTCCTGCACAGATTCTGCTCTGATTACAGGCTGTGAGCAGCGAGGCCTGTTACCAGCAATGCAGTTTCACAAAAGCATGGGAAAAAGCCATGTTCCTGACACCCGAGACCTCTCCCGTGGAGGACTCCAAACCCATCTCTCATGTGCCAATACCCTGGCATGGTGAACATGCAACACCCTGGGATGGTGAAAGGCTGGAGAGGACGGCCAGGCACCCGCCTGGTTATTCCCTTGCAGAAACCCTCATGCATTTGCAATTCATCTCGGGCATCCCTTTAGGTTTTGCTGAAGTGATGGTCCTGGAAAGACAATTGCATAGTCTGTTGTTAATCAGGCGGTTTACTGTCATTCCCTTGGGACACATCTTAGGACCACATCTTACTTGCCTGGCTTACAAGAAAAGTCTCGCTGAAGGTAGCAAGAGTCGCAGAAGCAGGGCCTGACCATCCATCCCCTCCCACGCCCTTTGCTGTGCTGCCCTTGAGTTAACAGCCGCTTGCAGATTTCTTTAGGAGAAACCCTGTTTGCACTTTTAGCCTTTTTACTGTTCTTTCAAATATTTCTTTGCCCATGGACATTTTGGGGGGGGGGGGAATTTCCCAATTTAAATCAAGTCCATTGTTTTCACTAAAATGAACTACAGAAAGATTTCAGAACATGGTTGTGATTTGCCACATCTGTTATTTTTATGCATTGTTTTCATGCCAAGAGTTTCATAAAAGGTGTTATATAACCGCATCGTATCACATAATTCAACATGTTTCCACAATTAGGAGCCCACGTGAGCATTTAAGCAATGATCTTGCCTGGGGTTTTTATGTTTCTGTACATCTTTTCGCCCAGCCAGCCTGAGATACAAAGATGAACTGTGACTGTGGTTTCCTCCTTTCTCCTACAGTCTCCGCTGTCATTTACTGATGGCCAAGTTCATCTGTGATCCGTGCTGCATGGATCACTGCTGCATTTGCATTTAAAAAATAAACTTATATTGCTTGAACCCTGTGCACTGTTAACAGAACCAGCAGAGATTTATCCCGTGTTTACATGTAACTGGATCATCTCTCTTCAAGACACTAATAGGTTCATTGTTTCCCAAATACTGCGAGAGGACCATTTACCACATGAAAAGAAAAATGCATTTGCACTGAAAGCTACTGATGGGCAGTTGGATCTAGGGCTGGAAAAACAATGGTAGAAAACAATTTAAATGATTAAACATAAAACTGCTTCTGCTGTTCACTTGCGAGCAGCTCTCCTCTAACACTTAGCGCTGAACTCCAGATGACTTGCACAAACCCAGCCACCGGTCCCTGTAACCCTCCTGGAGACAGTCCCGGATTTCTGAACTCTCCCTCCTCTAAATGCAGAAGTATGCGGTATTGTTGGGGCGGGGGGGTGTTTGGAAAGTGGGACCAAGCCTGCAGAACCATCACCGATCACAGCTCAACGATGTCCTAATGCCTCCTGCTGCTGGTGAGAAGGGCAGGTAAGTGACAAATGAGGAGGGGTCCTATGGGAACCACAGCATCTTTTGCAAAGACCACTCATGGAACAATTTTGGAGGATCTCAAAGAAGTTTGCAGACATGGGGTGCCATCCAGGCAGACAGGGTTCAGCATGGAGCCCACTGGCACTCTGGATGCTCACACAGCCAGGTGGCTTCAGCTCCATTGCCTCTTTTCCCCACCACCTTCCCCAGTTTAAAAAAAAAAAAAAAAAAAAATTAATGGTTGGCCATGAAATCAATCCAGAAATATCTACTCGTCTGTGAAGAGAGATGCCATTTCTGGAAGAATCCCCCAAAGGAGATTCTTCTACATGTGAACAGCGACCAGGAGTTTGGGTCTGACGGAGCTTTGCCATGGAAGGGACGGGTTTATTAGGACACACTCCACAGTTTTGCCGTAGGTGAACCACTGAGAACTTTGGAAATTTCCAGCCTGGCACTGCTTTAAATGAAAAACTCCATCTTGTTCTCCTGGGTCAGATATTCTGCATGCAGTTTCTAATTTGGACCACAGCTCTGGAAAACTTGATTAGAGCTGTGAAAACGGAATTTTTATTAGGGAGAACTGAGCTCTTGCCAAGGTTTATTTTTCAAGGGAGTAGGACCTAATCCTAGAAGTAGTTCCAGGGCTGTGCTGTTCTGGATGCCCTTGCAATGGTTTATGGCAATTATGCAGCCAAACCTGGATGGACTGGTAATGTTTGCTTTGGACAAGTTGCTACAGATGGCAAGCAACTGCAAATGTACTTCTCAACCTGGTACAGGCATCACTGAGAATGCGTTTTCTCTAAGTTGATCTTTTTTCTCTTTCTCTTTTTTTTTTAATTCATTTTTACACAATTAATATGTTCCCAAATCCATACTACCTAAAAACAACTAAGCATTTAAAGGTATGCAGAGAATAGAGAGTAACTTATCTGTGTTCAGACAGAAGCCTGTTAGATGTAATCACCGGATAGACAAATCTCCTTGCCAGCTTTCAAAGCTCAAATTTCTGCAAAATCAAATATAAAACCCCTCTTTAGGTGGATGCTTTTCAGGGAATAGCACATCAGTTTCCTCGAGGGAACCCACAAAGCTTATGGCGTGGAGTGACCCTCTGGAGAGAGCTTTACATCTATACAGCAAGCAGTAACCAGACTGAACTAAGCCATAAATCCAGGAATGCATGGGAAAAGAGCAAATTAAAATGTGCTATACTTGGCAGGTTCCTTTGCAAGCGTAGTACTTGTGAAAGGTGACATTAACGGCCCTAGCAGCTGAAGGCTGCTCTTTCTTCCAGAGCTGGGGTAGCACAAGCAGGAGCAGCAAAGGCTTCCCAAAAAGGTGCTCCCATCCTCTCCCAAAAGGGCTTTGCCTTCGGTGTAAGAGCTACTGCAGCACTGCCTGCCTGCATCCTCCTGGCTGGCGCAGGCGTTCAGAGATCACCGGTGGCAATTCGGGACAGGTTTGGCACGAAGAACCCACCACCAAGATACAGCAGGGATGGGGGCAAGGGGACCTCAAGACCCCCCCGTAGGGCTCCTTGACTGGCAACCAGCAGAGCAGGACCAACGCTCCTCCAGCTCTGCATGCAAGCGCTGTGCAATGCGTCGTGCCCACTGCTCCCTTCCTAGGCTACCAATTATTTTAATTGCAACACAAGACAAGTGGCTCTGGGCAGTGAGACTGCCGGGGTGAGTCTCCTGAGGATTGATCATCCCATCGCTGCCTCCAACACGTGATGGACTGGAAAATATCCCTTCTCCAGCACAGGCACTGGTCCCCCCCACCGCCCCCTCCCCAGTTAATACACCTGCATTGTGGCAATAGCAGCTCAATTCCTCCACAGAAAAATAGCGAGACTTAATTTGTTAGTGTCAAATTATACCTTTGGATGTGCATGTTCAGCTCTTACGGACTTCAGTGAAAGCCTGGCCTTCACACAGGCAGGCGTGGGCCTTTCGTGTTTGTAGCATGCTTTGAAGCTGGGCTGGTGTTAGGAAGTGTGAAATACTTGGGAGAGGCGAGCTCGCCCCCCTCGCCAGCTCCGTCACGGTCAGGCAGCGAAGCGAAGCGAAAACAACAGGCGCAATGCGGGAAGTCTGATCCCACAACTTCATTAAGAGTCAGAAAGGAGATCAAAGGAAAGAATTTTCAGCTTAAAAAAATAAGGGGGGAAAATATGTTTTAAGTTTCCAAGAAAACCACAGCGTTCACTTTGTTACATGAAAATAAATGATTTTGTAAGCAAGGCAGAGCTACCCTGCTGTACGCTCTTCTGTCATCTGCACAGCACAGAAAGTCTTGTTTGCACCCAAACCTCCAACAATTTAATTAAACCCGTGCCTCCTTGCATGTGGACGCTCCAGCCTGTTTACATACGACTCCTTGCTGTCCTGTCCACAGTTGTCCCTAACATACCAAAATTAAACCCAAAGGGCACCAGCCATACATGCACTTCACTGCACAAATTAAACTGATTTACACAACACACTTAAGACGAAGGAGGGAGGAACCTCCAGCCAGGCAAGGGCTAGACACACACCTTGTCCCCAGCCCCTTGCAGCCAGATCCTGAAATAGCCGGGATTTTTTCCCTTAAGAAAGAGCTTTTTGAGTTTGCTGAAGTGAGGCTGAGGCAGCCAACAGCTCATGGCACATTTTGGTCACAACTGCACATTTCAGGTCCCCTTCAGCCACCTGGGCAAACAAACGTCTGTGGTGCCAGGCGGGCAGCACCCAGGGGACCAGCCAGCGTCACTGAGGGGCCACTCTGGATCATCTCCGAAAGGTCACAGTGATGCTGATGACTGGGAAAAAGCAAATATGACACCCAGCTGTGGTCTGGGCAAGGAGGAGGATCCAGAGCGGTGCAGAACGGTTGGTCTCACCAGCATCACCCCCGGAAGGTGATGGAGCAAATCCTGCTGGAAAGCATTTCCAAAAGGCTAACATGATGGCAATTGGGAACAGCCAGCACAGGGTACCAGGCACAAATTGTTCCCGGCTGACCTCTGTGATGAAAGGGCTGGCTCTGCGGATGAGGGGGAAGCAAGGGGGTTTATTTGCCTTGACTTTAGCAAGGCCTTTGGCACAGCTTTCCGTAGCATCCTCATAGCCAAAGTGGTGAGATACGAACTGGATAAGCGGGCTAGTAGGAAAACTGGCCAGACTGCCAGGCTCAAACGTCGTTTTTGGGGTACAAAGTCCAACTGGCAGACGGTGAGCAGTGCCATCCCTCAGGATCAATATTGTCCTTATTAGCCACCTGGATGATGGGACAGAACGTTGGCAGATGACACCAAACTGGGAGGAGCAGTCGATGCTGGGGACGACGGGACTGCAATTCAGAAAGACTGGGGCAGGCTGGAGAATGGACATGGACCTCGTGAAGGCAAATGCCGTGTCCTGCCCCTAGGTTGGGATAAGCCCACGTGCCAGTGCAAGGTGGGGGTGACCAACTGGAGAGCAGCTTTGCAGGAAGGGACCTGAGGGGTCCTGATGGGCCAAGATGTTTGGGGGCCACAGCACACAATGTATGGGGAGATGTGGAGGGATTTGCATTTGTCCAGCCTGGAGAGGAGAAGGCAAAGGGGAGGTCTTGCTGCTGTCTGCAAATCCCAAATGCGAGGGCACAGAGGAGACAGGCTATTCTCAGAGGAGCACAGTGAGAGGCAACAGGAAACATGAGAAATTCTGAGTGGATGATAGAGAAAACCTTGGGGTTTTTTATCATGAGGGAGGTCAAGCACTGGAAGTGGAGAGAGATCATGGAGCTCCTTCAGATATTCAAGTCTCAGCTGAACACAGCCCTGAGCAACTTGATGGCCCAGCTTTGAGCAGGGACTGGACTAGAGCCACAGGTCCCTTCCAGCCTGGATGTAACCTGCTGGTTTCCAGACCCACCCTGGGCCTGAATGGTTGTTGGAAAAGGAAACATGTTTTCCCTGTGTCTCTGCACAGTACTCACTGGCCCACAGTCCAAGATAATACATGCTATAGGAATAAAACAGCATTGAAAGAGCACGCTCAAAGTCAGATGAGTCATACAAACACATCTTCCATAAAGCATGCCATGCTAGCCCAAGACTAGACAACACATTTTCAAAAAGGTTGATCAGGCGATTATTTTTCCTCCCTGTCACCAACAGCAGAGAGTCCCTTGAAATCAAAGAGCTATATTAAAAATTAACACTTTTTAGATGCTTGCTGCCAAGTTCTTTGTACTTAATGATTAGACTTTCCAAGCAAATGTGTCTTTTGATGATACAGTTGGTGGAACCTAAATAATCCTCAGGGAGGCAAATTAAGGACCATTTTCTTCACTTTTAACTCGAGTGTTAGCCTTAGTGTTCACCCAAGTACAGCACTATTTCTCTGATACTGCTCTGTAAATCTGGTGAGAGCCTTATGCATTTACTAAAGAAGAGCCTGTCCTCACTTCAGGACAGAGCAGCTTAGGTTACATGTAACAATACCACTGGCCTAGTCCCCAGAATCAGGTCTGTGAACTCCTGGTTGGCCTGGGTCTCTCCTGACACCAGGATTTCACAGGAAAGCTGCTTTTTTCCTCTCCCCTGGGTTGTGGGGGGTCAGCAAACCTGCAAGGGACACACGAGCCCCTCAGGACTGCCCCCCACCCATGGCACCATGCCACCTGAGCACCCCAGCCCTGCACAGATGGGACCGACATCCACCCGTTGCTCATTTCTTTCCCCTCAAGTCCTCCAGCAGAATACTGTGCAAGCATGTTTTTACTTACTGATGGCCACCATCCCACATGGTAGCAACAAGGCCCATGTCCCTAAAGTCCATGGGGACAGTAAGTGCCCGTTTCTTCTCCTGTCCCCAAAGCCGTTGCTTCAGGAGGGACTCGACAGCTTCACCTCTGCAGGTCCATCTTGCAGAGAGGTGATGGCTGAGCTCTGCCCAGCTCTCCGCCGGGCTGCTCTCCCTGTGCCCCCCACCCCAGGCTCAGACTTGCTTTCTCAAGGGGTAATTTTAGTCGTTTCCATGGAAGTTGCACAGAACCTCAGTTCAAAAACCAGACAAACTCTGTCGAGGAGCTCTGCGCAGAGCGGAGCTGGGAACGCCATCTCCTGGCGTCCTCTCAATCCGGCCACGCCGCCGATGGAGAGACAGCCCGCATCCGAGCTGACCCCACGCTGCACAAGGTCAACGGTGGCGGTTTGGGGCCTGTGAGACACCGATCGAGTGGGTCCCCGCCGTGCTCGGCACCCGGCGTATGCCGTAGTGGTGCGGTCCCGCGCGATCCCGTGCATTCACACCTCAGTGCAAATACCTGGCCTAAACCCGGCAGCTGATGGGTCGGGCACTTTGCATCGTGGCTGCGGAGCTGCCGGAGAGCATCTACCAGCCCCTGAGCCCACCCGCGCTCCAGGGTGATCCCCTTCCTGCGAGTAAAGCACCTGCAATTCAACCCCAACTCCAGCGGGATGGCTCAAAGCACTTCTGAGAACGAGAGGCCAGGCTCCATCCAGACACTGAGATTTTAACATGGGGGTCTCTGGCATTTGCACCCCTGTTAAGAAGGGAGCTGCTCTGCAAAGGGGACTTTCAGCTCAGAGGCAGCGTGGCAGCGAAACCCAAAGCAGACACTGCTCTGTCACCAGGAGCCATCGCGTCCGCCTGCCTCCAAATAAACAGCCTTGCGTACAAGAGGAAAACAGCATATGGGGAGAAGCCTTGGCAAGGCTGGAGGTCTGGTGATCAGCTCCTTGGAGCTGCTCTGCCACTGGCCTGAAAGAACAACTCCATCAGCTACAGCAAACAGACCTTCTGCTTCCCCCAATTCAGAATTCATCACAGGCTCAAATACAGACACTCCAGGCTTTTTCCTGCTTTAATTATTTAAAAATCCTAACTCTGGTTGTTTATTTTCAGGGGCTATTACTGCATTCAACTATTTTAAGACTGAAAAAAAAACAGAAGAAAAAATTTGAAGCCTTTCCTTCATTCTGCTGGTGAAGTTTAATTCACTCTAATTATTTCATATTACTTAGACTATAATAGTTTCATAATTTCTAGTATATTAAGCACTTAATACGTTGTGTCATTTGAAGTCGCATATTAAATTCAGCAAAGTACATTTTAATGAGAGCTTAAGTAGTGTGAAAATATTAATACAACATAATAGTTCATTTTTGCACCCACATTGCTGCCCATGCACAGTGTGCCCAGGCAGGTGAGCGCAGGGGAGGCCGGACAACCTTGTGGGCCGGAAAGCTGCTGGGGAAAACATGGCTCCAGCAGCCCGGCACGAGGAAGGTGGGAGCTGGGAAAGCACCGCACAGCAGAGCCTGGCTGTGGGCCCTGACCAGGGGCTGGGGTCTGGAGCAAGAGTCCCCCCGAGGTGCGGCAGTGCCAGCAGCACAGCACGCTTCCCCCCGCAGTGCCAGCGGACACGGCCAGGTACCCGGGCCAAGTTCCTCTGTGGCTCCTCCACAGGGTCACCCTGTGCCACCTCCAGCCCACGAGGTGCCAGCAATGACCCAGCTGGAGCAGTGCAGAGGAACATGCAAGGAAAGAGGCTCAGCTGCTCCCTTACAAGCTCCAAAGAGGCCCGACTATTTCATTCCCCCCGGCAACCCACCTCTTAGCTTGCAGAGCTTGACTCTACTTTTTTATTCACCTCTTTATCATCTCCCTGGTCTTATGCATCCCTTCCCCATCCCAGCAAGGTGATCCCTCTTCCCATAAGCTTACCTGCATGAAAGATGTCACCAGCAACCCCAGCCCCACTGCTCCCGCCCAGGGTCACGTATCGCAGACACCTGCAGCTCACACAGTGCAAAAGGGTGCCTGCCCCCAAACAGGCCACAAGTGTTTTGCCTGATGCTCAGAGAAACAAGGAGAACGCAAGAAAGTCAGCTGCACTTCCACCCCAAAGGTTTTGTAACCTTCAGCCCAGACAATCACGTTCACCTGCGCCAGCTGTGGCTCGGATGGTCTTCCTCACCCATAGGTGATGGGGGCTGCTGCTATTTGCTCCAGCACAGCTGATCCCAGGGTCAGGCACCCACTGCCCCGGCCCTGCCGAGGGGAAAAAGCCACGCTGAACTGCTGAGGGGCATAATGCCTAATAAAAAACAGGGGGTTTGATCGGGGACTTACATGGGGATTTAGGCTGGGAGGCACCTCTAGAGACCCCCAGCCCGGAGCTGGTTGGCGAGAGGAGCTGCTGGGCAGACATGGACTCCGCTATGCTGGCAGGATGCGGCCATGCAAGAGCACCCGGTGGCTGGAGGACCCGGCCCCATCCCTTCGCAAAATGACCTCGCAGGGTGCCGCCGGATCAGGCCCAGCGGAGCGGGGGGGGATGCCGGGCCGGAGCACTGTGCATCGCTGTGCCCCCCCTCCCGGGGCCGGGGGGGGGGGGGGCCCCCC
>NW_010972775.1:22402868-22404051 GCF_000737465.1 Haliaeetus leucocephalus | reverse complement strand
GCCCCGTGCCCCCCGTGGCCCCCCCCCCCGGGGGGGGGGGGGGGGGGGGGCTGCACCGCCGGCTGTGCCCACGCGGTGGCAGCCCAGGCCGCGGAACGGCCGCTGCTCCGGCTAATGAGAGTCCCAGAAACTAATTACTACACATCCGCGCTGCGGAACTCCCGAGGACGGCTCACACCGCAGCAACCCCGCGGGCAGCGCCGGGCTGGGCAAAGCGCAGCCCCCCCAGTGCATCCCCCCGCACCGGTTCCAGTCCCCGGGATGCTGCCGGTACCCGCAGCCCCGCTGCCCAGCGCTGCGAGGTGCATCCCTCCCCCGCCCCCGGTCCCGGCCCCCGCAGCCCCGTTGTGCTGCAGGACCGCCGTGCAAGGTGCATATCCCCCCCCCAGCTCCCGGTGCGCCGTAGGACCGACGGTGCGACGTGCGTGTGTCCCCCCCCGGTGCCTCCCGTCCCCGGAGCGCCCCAGGACCCCGGTGCGAGGTGCATTTCCCCCCCCCAGCCCACCGAGATGTCGTGGTAGGTTAATCCTAGGCTGAAAACAGGTATTTAGGGCTAATAGGTGTGCGAGCACCTCCACACCCGCTCTCAGAGCTCATTAATGTAATACTTTCATGTGTGAAACGAGCATATAAATGGGCATTAATGAGCTCCCGGCTGCGGAGCGGAGGAGGAGGGAGAAAGGAGAACTTCGCAGGGGAGCGGGCAGCCCCCAACCCCCGGGGGGGTCGGCCCGGGGGGGGCCGTGCGAGCCCCTCCCGCGGCGTGCCCGGGGGGCGGGAGGGACAGGAGACCCCCGCCCCCCGGGACAGCCCCACGGACCAGGCGGCTTCTTAAAGTCGGTTTTTATTAAAGAACCAAAATCACGTACAGAGGGGTCTCTCCCCAGAGCGGGCGAGCGTTGTTCTGCCTCCGGAGTCGCGGACCGCCCGTTAAAGTGCTGTTACATCCAGAAATTTACAAGGGGGTGGTGGGGGAGGAAGGGGCCCGGGGGGGGCGGGATAAATATACATCATAAATAAATAAAAATCCAACAAATACTGTACCAAGAGAATCACAGTACATTTATATCCATTGCACATAGCCACTTTTGTTTCCAGTCTGGACAAGGGTCGAAGAAGCGGACACACAGGGAGGGAGGGGGAGAGGCGGAGCGGGGGCCCCCGGGGGGGCGCGGGGCGCAGG
>NW_010972775.1:22400912-22401970 GCF_000737465.1 Haliaeetus leucocephalus | reverse complement strand
GGGGGGGGGGGGGCGGGAATCGCCGGTACCTTTCAGGCTCTGGAAGTCCCTCTCCAGCTTTTTCCTCAGCTCCATTTGCTCCAGGACCAGTTTTTGTAACTCATCTGTTTAAAAATACACGGCGGGGTTGAGGGGAGCCCGCACTTTTCCATATGGAGGCGGCTCAGCGCGGCGCTAATCGCATTACGTTACATTAATCACAGGAGTTAATCACTCCTGCAGAAAACACAAATACCTCGAGCCGCGGGGAGAGGCCGGGGGGTCCCGCCAGCCTCCCCCCACCTCCCCCGGCCCCGCAGCCCCCCGCCCCGCCGCGGGACGAGCGCCCGCCTCACCTCGGGCCAAATTTTCGATGTCTTTTTCCACCAGCTGCGTCCCGGCGACATCCATGCCGAGGCCGTCCTCTCCTACGGGGGGGGACGACGACGAGGGGACACGGACGGACACGGGGACGGACACAGAGTGCCGTCAGCCCCGCTGCGGGGGGCTCCGCGGACCGCGCATCGCCCCGCGGAAGGGCCGCTGCGGAGCGCAGACCGGCGCTTACCTCTGTCGGTATTTACAGGGCTGGGATGCGAGACATTCCTTTGGTCCTGATAGGATTTTCTGGTCTCTAAATCCTCTGCCGCGGAGTGATTGTCTTCTTTATCTTGCTCTTAAAGTTAATAAACCGATTTTCAACCATAAGCAATGAAAGTATGGTCCTGATATATCCTTAATTACATAATTACGGACAAAGCCCTCGTTAAAACCTTCTTAGCGGACATCCTAATCGCTTTGCTATTGGAAAGTAGCTTTGCCCCGCCGTGCCGGGCGCGGCCCCGCCAGCCCATCCCCGCCGCACCGGCCGCGTCCGACGGCGGCATCTCCGACCCCGGGGAAGGGGGCGGGGGGGACCAGGCCCCGTCCCCCATCCCGAAACCGTTTGCATTAGTTGGTTATTTTTTTTCTGCCGAAAGCCCCCAAAACGAAAGCGGAGGCCCGGGAGCCCCCCCGGGGCTGAGCAGCCGGCGGGGGGCGACGCCCGGGGCCGCGCCCTCGATGCGCACCGGCCTCCC
>NW_010972775.1:22394484-22395217 GCF_000737465.1 Haliaeetus leucocephalus | reverse complement strand
CCGCTGCCCCGGGCCGGTGCCGCTGGCAGGCAAGGCCGGCGGATAATTTAGGTTAAAACTTAGGGAGCCGTGTCACGGGTGTATAAATAAATAATCACGCGGGGACGGCCGCGAAAGGCCCCTCTCTCCTGGAGGGCTGTGCCGAGATTGCCACATAAATCACGGCGGTCTAATTCAGTGGAAGTTTAATAAACGCCTCCTATTGGAAATGAATGTTCCCCATTTAACAGTTGTATCAGCACCATATAAAACCATGACCCCAATAAATTTAATTTTAGAGGCCGATCAATCCGGGCTTCTCTCTATCGATCCGCAGCGGCTCTGCGCCTTTACAGCCTCTTCTGCGGCCCTTGCTGGGGAGGCGGGGGGAAGGAGCGTTTCGATTAGACTCTTTATTAGGAAAAGATTGCTCCGAGAGGCCTGAAAATTAAACGGTGACATTTTAATTACTGGACATTGACAGAGGGAGCGGGTGGTGGCTCTCTGCAGGCCGGGCACACACCGCCTGACCTGGCGTGCTGAGCCCCCCGCGGAGGGCGGGCAGGGACGGGCAGGGATGGGGGGGGAGTCGGGACCCCCCGGGGCTCCTGCCGTGGGACCCCCGGAGAGCGCACGGGGCCCTCTCAGTGCACCCCAGGGCCCTTTCCAAGTGCCTGGGCTGTGCATGCCTGCCCCCCGCCCCGATGCACCCCCTCTGTGCACCCTGGCTCTCCCACCATCCACCCCTCCCCCC
>NW_010972775.1:22350582-22394474 GCF_000737465.1 Haliaeetus leucocephalus | reverse complement strand
CCCCCCCCCCATGCACCCTCTGTCCCCACAACACGCACCCTGGCTCTCCCCAGTGTGCAGCCCTTGATGTGTCTCAGGTTCCCCACTGTTCACCTCCCCCCAGACTGCTGTCACCTCCTTGTCCCCTGTCCCCCGACCCCTGACCCCCCCATGGCAGTGCTGCCCCTCACCTTTCTGGCCACCCAAGCCCTCCCCATGCCGTCCTTGCTGGCTCTAAATCTGCCTAATTTCCCTCAGCCGGAGCAGCTGCGGGGCGGCGGGGCTACGGAGGAACGCAGCGTACACGATCGATAGACATGACTTTATTGATTAGGTTAAACCAGCGCCTTCCCGGAGATGGAGCGGGATGAGCCGAGGGCAGCAATTAACTCTGCCTTCGCCCTGCCAGGCCGTGCCATGCCGGGGACAGCCGGGCACCGCGACCCTCCAGGATAGAGCTGCACTCACCTGTGTCCGGGGCCCTGCCAGCAGCTTTGTCTTGGCTGCAGAGAAGTTTTCCTCCTCCTGCCTGTAAAAGCCCCCAGACATCCATTTACCATTAAACGTCTCCCAAGCTGACCGGCTACTTATAAACCTTGAACTTTCACTGCAGGACTCGGCGGCGAGAGCAGCCGCAGTGGGTACCGGTGAAGTAGCAGCCGCTCCAGTAGCCAGTAAGGCTCAATCTATAAATCCTGTCCTTAGTGCCCACTTGTAGTTTATGGCCATACCCGTTTCTGAAGGTAAAGCAGCCCTGGGTCAGCGCAGCTCCTCGGCAGCCGCACCGCAGGGCTCCTTGCTGCAGCTTCCCACAGGGAAAGGCACAGACCTCTGAGCTTTTCTTTTCTTAAAGCACAACCTTCTTTCTCTTCAGTGTGACCAAAACGCTTTAGTATAGTTACAGGTTTTAAATTTTTTTTTTTTTCCTATTAGACTTTCACAGACCAGGCTGGGCAGCCCGGTGGTGCAATACTGGTGAGCTGGGGAGAAGGATGAGGCCAGCAAGTTCAGGGGACGGTCCCCCCATCCCTCCAGATTTCTGCCTCATGCTGCCCGTGAGCTGCCCCAGCCTGAGGGGTCCCCCAGGGAAGGCTGAAGACAGGTTATCCTAAAATAACTGCTATAGCTTGGGACCTCACCATCATGCAATGGGCCCCGGCTCCCCCTCCCTGCCAGCTGTCCCCTCGCAGGGACATCATGCCCACCCAGCTGCAGCATTTGGGCTTGGGCTGGTTCCTGCCTGGGTGTCTGCAAGGCAGGGGGCAGCCCCAGGATAGCAGTGGGGCAGGGACCCGGCTGCACGGGGCAGGAGTCACCCACAAATAACCTTCCATGGCTGAAGAGGGTCTCCTGAGCTCCCTCCAGAGAAGCTGAGAGGCCAGAGTTAGTTCTGCAGCTCTCAAAGAACTGGGGTCACCTGTGATGTGTTTAACTCAGCCCCATCAGCCCACCAAAGCCTGCATGGGCTGGCTCCCAGCAGCTGAGCGAGGAGGGGGTCTCATGGGGGTGTTGTTTTGTATCTTAAGTGTTTCTCTCTGCCGGTTGCACATCTTAATGGGAGCAGGAGGAAGAGCCTCTGCACAAAGATGCTTTGTCCCCAGGAGGCTGAGCAGCCTTGGAGTCCTCTCTGCATTGGGGAGCCCCCCCCAGCAGAGCTCCAGCTTGGGGTGTCTTGGCTCTGCAGCCCCCTGACCCGCCTCCTCCCTCCTCTTCCTTGCTGGCCGAGGCTGCAGGCTCCCTGGGGGGGACTGTCCCAGGTGCACCTCCCATGGGGCTGGATGCTGATGGCCGCCCTGGGCTGTCCTGCCCGGAGGCAGCGCTGGGCAGAGGGAGCACAGTTGGAGCCAGAAAGCCGAGCGAGCCGGGTGGCTGCCCCGGTGGCATTGCCCCCCTCCTCACCCACAGCTGAAGTCCCTCTGTCGCCAAACAGTTGTCTCTGTTGTGCGCTCCCAGAGCCTTTGCTCTCAGTCAGCCCATTTTGCTCCCTGTGGGAGTAGGGATTTTTTTTCCCAGCTAAGACCCAGATTCCCAGGTTTTGCTTCAGACATGGCTCACATGCTCCCTGCATCGTAGAGCTGGAGGGTCCCTGCGGTCCATCCCTTTTCCGTTGACGTCTCATGGTAAACTTTCCCTGCAGGACCACAAAGCTCTGTGAGGCAGGAAAACCCATACGCCACTCCCAGATTCAATTCTCCGCTTTGCTTTTATGCTCTTGGATGTCAAAGGGATCAAACGAAGATGTTTCTAGTGAATGCTCAGTTATTAACGCTAGCCATCACTGGCTGCTGCCGTCCCTGCTCAACAGACGTTAAGCCCAGGGAGAGGGATGGGTCGGGGACTGCTCGCAGCCGTCAACGCTGCAGCCCGCTGTAATTCCCCGTTTCTGGTTTCTTTGCCAGATGTATGCATGTGTACAGACACACACACACACACAGAAACGCACACACAGCTTTTCAGGCTGTTATTCGGAAAACAAAGACTGACACTTTGCCTTTGGAAAGCTGACAGCAGGATGTATTTGGCCACGGGATACAAGAAACAAAAGTATTTTCTAATTCTGTGCTCTGTTTAAGGGCAAACTACCCCAGGCTCATCTCACAGGATGAGCTTTGCCTGGCAAGGATCACAGGCAGAGAAAAACTGAAAATATTGCAAGTTTTGGCACAGATGGGACATAACCAGTTCTTCCCAGAGCCCGTGAGCTCCACGTACACACTCCCATAGGAGACTGGGTCTATCGGTACCACCATGGCTGAGGTTACAGGGCGAGGAGACAGAGCAGTGAGACTGGTGTGGGGCTGCTGGTGGAGTCCCTAAACGAGCTGGTGAGACTGGGGAGGATGGGAGGGGATCACTCAGTACATCTAGAGCATCCACTGCTGAATTAATGTGTTCGTTATGCACCTCCCTGCCCCATGCCATCTTCTGAGCAGGACTCAGCTGCAGGGTATGATATTGCTGCATTTTCTGCAAGCTTTTCAGCCAAGAGATGCCTTGATTCAGACTCAAAAAACTTGCACCAGGAAGGAGGAGAGAGGGACAATGTCCCCAGGCAGCCCAAGCTCCGGCGCAGCTCCCACCTGCATGGAGAGCTGCAGCACTGCTGAGCCCCTTTGCAGCACCCAGAGCTTCCAGCCCTGTCCGGCAGCCAGGAGAATCTCCCTGCCAGTTCGTTTCCCAGCCCCGGAGAGGGGTTTCAGGGCCAGGATGATGTTACACGCGAGGCTGGCGGCAGATCGTGGGGCACGTTTCACGTGTCTTGGCGATCTGAAAGTCACCTCTGCGTGCACACAGCCCCCTCACTGAGGCAGGATTTCCTTAGCCCAAACACAGCACAGCAGCCCCCGCTTTGTCGTGCTGCTCACAGTGCTGCACCCCAGGGGATCCCTTCAGCTGGGTTTAGGGGGGGACCCTGCACCGCATTGGGGTGCCCGACAGCAGGCTCACCCTGGCTCTCGCTGCCCTGGTACAGACATGGGGTCAGCAGGCACTTGCTGCAGGGAGAGAAGCCTGGGCTGGGTGCGGACCTGCTGGGGAGCTGCTTGCCGTGGGTGGGGGCAGCCAGTGGAGCTAAATTTGCCCAGATCCTGGCCCAATTTTATTGCCTCCCCCCTGCCCCGCGCCTTTCCTCTTGTTTTTGCCCCCTGGTGCTGATGGGTGGTGGTGAGAATTGGGCTGAACTGCTTTAATTGGGCTCTGTGGGCACAGACAGGGGTTTGCACACGTGCGTGCAAAGCAGGGCCAGGATGCGGGTTGGGAGAGCAAGGTGCAGTGGCGGGGTGTGGGGGGGCCCAGCAGCCCCCACACGGCAACACAGACCGGGCTGTGGGTGTCCAGACCTCCCATGGGGACCCACCACCCAGAGCCACCATCTCCAAGGCAGGAGGTGGCAGTCTGGGGAGACCCCACCTTGCTGCTGCTCGACACTCGGCGTGGCAGCACGGCTGGCAGAGCTGAAGAGGAACTGGGTTTTCCCCAACCTGCCCACTCTGCTCTCTCATCCAGCCCTAATTCTCCCCAAATAGCGTTAACCCGGCACTGAGAGTGGAGCAGGGCAGAAGCAGTGCCACCGAGCAGATCCCCGGCCACTCGTCCTCCTCTTGTCCCCCGGCTGCACTGAATTCAAGGACTTGGGGAAGGAAAGATGACAGAGGCCCCAAACCTCCCCCATGATTGCGGATTGATTAAGTATACTGATGAAGACAGCAAGGTTAATACGCATGCCAGTGAATTATAACACTGTCAGCCTGTTCGCCAGGAGATTTTTCACGTTTCCATCAGCTGGCATCCCGCACAGATTTTCAGGGTGACGTCTTACCCTCCCGACCTCCCTGCCAGGGAAAGTGAGAGGAAAAGCCTTGGTTTTACTGACTTTTTAACTAACTCCAAGGGAGAGACTTTTTATCCAGAGAAAGCTAATGCAAACTGTTAGAGATAAATAAATGGAAGAGCTGCCTATAGTCTGGTTGGCTCACAGGGAAGAAATTTGTCTCACTTTAGAAAAAGGACCTGGAGGTATGGGGGCCATTGAGTCATTCATTGTACTGTTATCTGCCAGGGAGGTTGTGACATCAGAGCAATTAAGACAAACTTTAGTCTATAAGTTCATGCCTGCAACCTCTATACTTCAAAAGAAGACAAACGATCCCTCCAAGGAAGGAAACAAAGTCTTTTCCAGGCTGCTTCCAGAGTAACATCTAGGATTTGCAGTGGTTCAGGAGGAATTTTTCAGCGAATTGGGTTTTTTTTAAGCTGCTGGTATATAATAAACTACCTGAGCTTTTTTTTTTTAGCAAAAGTTTATTTCTAATGCTAAGACAAGCAAACAAAAGCCCCAACCTCCTCCCCCACCCAAGGCGCACACACCAACCCTGCCTTTCATGGTCCTCCTCTCTTCTGTGTTTTTTTTTAATATGCATCTTAACATAAGGACTGGTTAAATCTGTGTCAGTCTGTTGTGGAAATGTACACAGAAACTGCAGGAGTAAGAAACACAGCAGAGACATTGCAATTGTTCTTCTTTCCTTTATGGTAAGAGCAAACCTGGGAGCCTTTGCTTGACCCAGCTGCACCCATCGTGCAGCAACTCTGATGTAAGAAAATAAGCAATCAAGGTAGAGCTGAGAAAGGCAAGACGCTTCCAAGCAAGCTGCGAACTGCTGTGACAGTAAGTAAAACCCTGCAGCCTGTTCTCTGGCCACGAGGGCAAGTGGCACCCCACGGCCTGGGCCCCTCTGTGCAGGCTCTCTTCCCGCCCCCCAGCTCATGGGACACTATGCAAGCCTGTGCCGTGGCCCCTGGCTTCCTTGTGCGGCATGGGCAGAACCTCACGCCGTGTTGCTGCTGTTCACAAACTCCCTGTGCTCGGGGCTGCTCTCCCTTTGCAGCCAGAGGCCAACAGCCCATGGCGACTGTGCGTGGCTCTGGGGCTGCCAGCTCTGGCTGGTGCTCACCCAGCGGCACCCCTACTCCCTGTTGCGGAGAGTGCCGTCTTCTTTCGCCTCACCTCTTTCCACATCAGCAAAACCTTTCTGCGCTTACGGATCAGCCTGCAGTGCCTGAGCATGGATGCTCTTTGCACACACCAGCTTGTTGCATTGTCTTTCTTGCTTGGCCCTCCCAGCAAACCCGAGCCACAGCAGCAGGCGACTGGCAGCAGAGGCACCACCGGTCATTTGATAGCGTGATGCTGATCTCTCCGCCATGCTTTTCCTCTGGAAGGGCAATCCCTCACCTCCTTGCAGGATGGGCAAGTCCAGCTACTTTTGTTTTTTTTCATTCTTTGCTTTTGTTTTACATTTAAAATCAGCATTTTGTGGATGTCTGCACTCAAAGACAGCCAACAACTCCTGCCGAAATCCTCTGAACACTCAGCGTGTCATTCATACAATAGCAAAAGACTAACAGTTAAAAAATACTCTGGAGCCAGGAAATATACAATACATTCGATAACAAAAAAATATAGATATAAAATACTTGCTTTAAGGCTGTGTACAATTTAACTGAAGATAATCTGAGGACATTAAATTGCTCAGCAACAAAAGAAATGTGGGAAGAAAATCCCTTAATGTGGTGTTGAGGGAAAGGCAGCAACAAATATCCTGAAAGATTTTGTTGATGCTTCTAGAAAATATTTTTAGTAAAATATGATCCAGAGAGACTGAGAGTCTGAAGCGTGGGGCTGGTGCTGCTAGTCCAGGATGAGCTGTTGTCTTGTGCATTGCTGTGAGCCAGTCCAGCTCACTGTGGTCCTTGGGTTGATCGCCGTTCCTCAAGCATCCTGCACACCCACATGGACACGACTTCTGCATTCCCATCGTTGTACTGCACGATGAATGGGTGGCCCTGGAAAGCGGGATAGGCAGACTTAGCCAAGATAAACACAACCCTTCCTGTGACACCCCCCAATTTTTTTTTTTTAAATTTTTTTTGGAAAAAATACATTAGAACATCCTGTGGTTACAGTCATAAAAATGCAATAAACCAGTGATTCAAACCAGTGAACTTCTTCTTGGATCCATGTTATCCACGTACATCGTTCATACAGAGAAGGGAGGGCTGGGGGAACCCAGCCTCTTTACTGAGGCCTTAGCCTAGCACTCCTTTAAAATACCATTTTTTTTTTTAAATGTTCGATTAGCTCATTGTGTTTTGAACCAGCTCCTTTCTAGCATGGCCTGCCAGGCTGTTCAACTTCTAAATGATGTTTTGGTAAAAAGATATCCTCACAAAAACACTAACCTACTGGTTTGCTTGTAAAGGTCTGCGATCTCTTAAAATTTCTCTCTTCAACAGCCCCCTTGTGCAGCTCATTCACATGTATTAATGTAACACGCTCCTTTGTCTAAAGGAAAGCGTAAGGGCAGTCTGCGCTCACAACATGGACTACTTTGTTTGTGGGGCAGAAACTGAACCGTGCCACTGGGCATATGAAAACACGCAGCTGTACAAATGCCACATTCGCTTACCTTCGCGCCCTTGACTTTTATCAGTGGAAACCTTATGCCTTACCCTGTGCACAGGCATCCCTTAAATAGATGGTCCTACAAATTACCTAGGAAAAAAACAATATCCCTCCAAGTGTTGAATTCCTTTTGTTACTTGGTCACTGAGCTCTGTGCCTGCAGATGCAGCAGGAGCAGGCGCCAGGCTCTGAAGCACTCACAGCGTCCGTAAGGAAAGGGATTTGTTCATGCACATACATGCTAGCACATGTCATTTGGAGTGATCAGTTGATACAGAAACGAAAATATCACCTAAGTATAACTGAAGCGGGTCTTCATGAGAAGCTATTGTGGGAATTAAGTACAATGGAAAGAGGGATAACTATAAAATATTCTCGGCCGTGAATTATATGGCTACTGCAGGTGCTGGAAGACTGTGTCTTAGACACCTTGGAAAATCAGAACAGCATCTCAGGATGAAACAAAAATATGGCCTGCAATTTCAGCAGCCAGCTTAGGCAGCTCATGTCTCAATCTGGCCACATTCCTAGAGATGGGAACATGCCATCTTCAGATGAATCTCAAATGAAGTATAAAAATCCACAGGAAACCGAGTACGGCAATTACATAAATGACTGAAAGAAAGCAATCGCCAGGAGAAATCATCACAGATGATGAAAACCTCTACTCCAAATCACTCAAAAGCAGCTCAGTTTTTGCAACACTAAACTTCATAGCTCTTGCAAACAACGCCTGAAAGGAATCAGAGTAGATCTGTCGGGGAGCCTTTGGGAAGGGTGACGTACGTGTGGGAATTACCAGCGCGTGCAGCCTGACGCCAGCCGCGGCGGTGAACAACAGCAATCGGCACACGGAGAGCGAGAGCGGGTCTGACGCGGGGCCCGGGAAGCCTGGTCGTTGGCTGGGTTAGGATGGCACTGAGTGGAGCAATGAAGCAGCACCGGGCTAAATAGAGCACAATAAATCCTCGCGGCATCAGCTCCAAGCAATAAAACACTCTGTGGGCCAGGGCCAGCAAACACAGGAGCCACGGGAATAAAATATGCCATTATCTTCAAGAATTATGGAGCAAGCGCGAGACACTGTTGCTTCAACTCTTTGGGATGGCTGGAAATCTCAGCTAGAACTTTGTAGGGAGAAGTCTGAGACGTGGAGAGCCCTTCTTCAGATCTTACTGGGACCAGCTCAGTTGCTTTCCCAGTTAACCTCATAGAGGAAAGACAGAAGGAATACTCTGGTGGAGTGACTTCGCTGAGCAAGAAGCCCACCACGAGGAGAACATGACACACCAACTACGCCATAAAGTTCTACAAATGTCTCAAGTGGTTTATTCCGCCACACTAGCTTCAGGTGCCCTGAAAGCTGCTGAACAGCCCTGCGCCTGAGTTTCTTTGCAGCACGGGCCCCTGCCTGCCACAACCCCAGGACTTAGCAGAACAGCAGCTTTCCCTCTCCGTGTGTGCATCCATGGGACACTGGCTGCACCTCCAGAGGCTTTTGGGAAAGGCAATGCAAGGAAGGGGCAATGCAAGAGTCGTCGCAACACAAGCCTGCATATGTGTAGCAGAGCCCAGCTCAAATCTTATCTCCCATCTCAGCAACTTCCTGGCACCCAACACATCAACTTGAAAAGGGTCCTGGTCCAGCAAGAAAGACACTGCCGCTCTGCTGCCTGGATTAGCAGAGGTGCCGATGAGCTCTGCCATATTGTGTTTTAAGCTCAAAGAAAACCAACACATAGCAATGTCCATGCCAGTAGGGTCCCCAAACAGGCAGCTACAGGTCCCTGTAGCCCACGAAATTAGCATATTACTTGGTCTTTATTTCCTCTCACATTGCAATCTCCGCTGTACTCCCTTGGTTGGGGAGCACTGCAGATGTGGCTCCTTCTCCATGTAGATGGAGGAACACCATAGCAAGAGGCAAGACAAAGCTAATAAACACATAAAGGTGAACTCATCAATAGTTGTTGGGAGCCAGTTCTCATTTGCATTCATCTCAAAGGACTAATTCCCACAATTAAACTAGTGGGAGTTGAGGTGGTACAGCCTGCGGACTTGGGACAAGAGGATATGGTTAAAAAAATGTGAGAGAAAGACCCTGAAAGTGGGGAAAAAAAGAGAAGTAAGTTTGCCTGTAAGCTAATAAAGAGCTGGGAGGTGGTAGGAGACAGCTGCACCAGTCAGGACATTTAGTGGCTTAATCTCTCAGCAATGAAACAGATTTTACTTTGGAACTACTTAAATGAAACTTTTCCCCATTCACTCATCAGAGTGTAAGAGACCGCATAGGTTCATGGCCAGACCTTGGCAGAGAGAAGATAATTTAATCTAAACAACTATATTCCAGTCACCTCCCAACAAACCTCACTGCTGATCATCAGTGAGTATATGAATAATTTCAACAGCTGCTGGCATAACTGTGTTAGCAAAACCCACGATGTAGAAAGGTCTGTTATGATCTGCTAGTGCAAGAACTACACCACAGGCAGAGCACGGTGCTGGTGACTGGGTGTGCAAGATGTACTAGGACTGGTCATACCCCACATGTGTTTCTTCTCCAGCGTTCATTCATTGCCCTGCAATGTCTATCACAGCAACAGTCGGTATTTCAGCCTCAACAGGGAGAAACTACACTCATGGGTTTCCTCTCCAGTATCAGCATGAACAGGTCAGGCTGGTGGCCTCCGCTCCTTCTTGGATTTCTTTATTTACCAGTTGCACACAATACACAGCCTTTGGGAACGCCTTACATTTGCAGTGCAGGCTTCAATCCAGCAGCTGCCCTGCTTTTTCCCCCATGGAAAGCGTCAGCCTGCTCAGTCTGTAACTCAAATTTGAAATAGGGGAAAAAAAAGCCACACCAAAAGCCTACAGAATCTAAAAGACACCGCAGTGACTAGGATGAAGCTACAACAGAAACGGCATGGTTGCAGTCTGAAGAAAGCTCGTGAGTTTTTCGATGTAAAACTCCTTTTGTGTGAAAGCCCACATACGTGTGGATGTGCACATCCCACAGAAAACAATCACTGAGATGCCGAAGCCTGCAGATGCAAGATCACCCGACTCCTGCAAATGGGAGGCTGCAGTGCAACTCTTGTGTGATTACAGGTTTCCAAAGCAAAGTCAGTTCAGAGAACTTGCTTTCCCCTTCTCAGATTTGTTAGTGCTTCCCACCAGGCTCAAGCTGCAAGCCCTTCATTTTATCTCCAGGCCTTTGAAATTGTGGGCAGCTGCTACCTGCCATTGTAATCGACCTTTCTGAGTTTGCTCTTTGTAACTGGTACAGAAATAGATGTTTTCCCCCAATATTCAATTTTTTGAAGCAAATTGCTTCCTTTCAGTCATTCTTAGCTGTAGACAGTAACTTTAAATTTGTCAGAGCGCTCTGAATTTCCCATCCAGGCAGATGTGTGTGTGCTCACACTCAGCTGTTGCTTGGAAAATGGTCCACCAAGGAAGAACAATGTATCCAGAGGTACCAGAGTCCATTGGAGAGCTTTGAGGATGGCAGCAGACAGTTCAATGCTACCAACAGAAGATGGATGATCTTAAAGTGATGCATTTAAGTACACAGATGCTTGCGGCACTGAGCATATGGACAATGTCTTTTTTCTTCCAACACCTGGCTACTAAAAATCTTTAGCTTTGGTCTTGAATGTCTAACATCAGGAACAACACTAAAGAAAGACAGCACCCTTCTTTTTTTACCTCCTATTCCAGACATCCCACATATGTTTGGGTTTCATCATTTTACTAAAGAAATTCAATCTGAAATATTCCTGGTTTTACTTGGTTCCTACCTATGAAAACAACTCAGAAGAGGGCACAGTGGGGAACCCAGTGACAGGAGTCCTGGCATTTATTCCCAAGCTGCCACATCCTTTCCAGCATGACCTTCACAAAGCTGCTTAATCTCCCTCAGCCTCATAGTTAAAAAGGGAATAAATGAGTCTGCTGTCTCATGAGAGTGCTGTGAGAATCAGTGCAAGCGTGGTTTGTCCAGCACTTCAGTATTTTGGGGTGCAAAAGGTGCAAGAGTAAGGTAAATGCTTATTATAAGCCAGTATCCTAGAAGTAGCTGTTTCACCTCTTAAACAAAACAACGGTCAAGGACAGTAGTGAGAACTAGGGAAAAACAATCAAGAGCCCACAGACAAGGAAGAGCAGATGCATTGGGGCAATTAAAAAACAGCTATTAAAGCCAGTCCGCTTCTACCATGAATCTCCTTTACGATGGAGAGACTCCCCGCAGAGGAACACATCTCACACCCAGTATATCCTTGCATTTAAGCTACTCACAACATGCAAAGCGAAATTGCAGGCTATGCAAGGTTGAAAACATCAGCTAGCCATACTGCTCACCCTATTTGCTTTGTTTTGTGAGGTTATTTCACTGAAGCCTGGGATTTTACACACTCACTTTTCTCCCTAGGAATAAGTTTAAATTGAAACTACTCTTTAGATTTCCCCTGTTTTTAGATTATACTGCTCTAGTGAGGATTTTTCTCAGACTGAAGGGATGTTTTTACTAGAAGCTGTTTTTCAGAATCTGGTGCTTGTTTTTTGTTTTGTTTTGTTTTTGTTTTTTTTGTTTTGTTTTGTTTTTAAATAAGGAATGGGAGAACAGAGATTTCCACCAAAACTAAGACTAGTGTCAGTGGGACCTGTCTTTACAAATCTGGGTGGACAGCCCATGGCATGTTCAGGTCAGGCACCAAGAGCAAGGAGGTCACAAGTGGCCCAAGGATGTGCAATGTCCATGGACGGCCTGTGCTGAAGTCTACGCCAAAACCACTTTGCTGCTTCTAATACCTGACCTTGCTAGACCCCATCTTGCTCAGCAGCATCTTGCCTGCTGCAGTCATGCCTGCAACTGCAATAAAAAAAAATACATCAAAGAGCAATACAGAATTGTGGACAATGCACAAGTCCATCAAACTTGGCTTTGGTCTGCTTACAGCAACATTTGAAGTGAAAATGCAGTACAAACTATGTAAGAGGGACTTGCGCCTGGCTTAGCATCCAGATACGTCTCAGGAAAAACATTTAAGATTTTCTCCAAAGTCTCCAGCCACTGTCTCTTCTGCTCTTAGCGACTTCTTCATAAAGTCATCCTGACGGGTTGTCTGCATTTTGCCACTATTCAGCATCTAGTCCCCCATTTCCCCCTTTTCAGGCATCCAGAGTACTGCAACCATTAAGGCCCGCAGTCCAAAACACGCACACCTCAGAAACCAGAGCCTTAAACTGGAGATATCTTTGGAAGGGAGAGTGGAGAGAAGGGGCAGGGAGATTAGACAGGGAGGGAAGGAAGGAAGAAGGGAAAAAAAACCAGGTAAAAATCAAAACTGCTAAAGGACAAATGCAGCTGCACCATTCCAGGTCTAGTGCATGCTCAGGCTGCAGGATGGGGCTGGGATAAATTGTCACCTCAAGAAAGAAAAAAAATGAAAGTCACAACAGCTTGGACACTATTAATAATTTCTGGCCACTGAGTGTCTCAGCCACAAATAAAAGTCCCAGCCCTGACTTCAACAGTGAGCAATATCTTCTAAAACAAATACAAGCAACCTGCTGTATTTAAATATTCCCATACAGATTTATTTTGCTTTGCAAAGTAACACTGAAAAAAGTTAAACGTGTGGAAGCTTGAAATGTGTTTTCTGTTGTAGCAGCCGGTTTCTCACTGCCCCGGTGAGATTAGACTCTCTGCTTGGTGTGGTGTGCATGCTTTTTTTGCAGCATCCATCCACCTGTTTTTTTGATGTGGGGAAGTTAGCTGGCTTCCAGCACAGATCAGCCCTGCATTCACATCCCCCTGGGCAGCAGCAGTCGGGGTGCTGAGCTGTACCCAGCTCTCCTGCTCCAGCAGCACGCTAACATCAGCAGAGAGCACAGCTCTTCTATACTGGCACTTACGTCCACTGTGAATTGGCAAGTAAGAGACTGATATTAAACCTTCCTTAGTAAAATCACTGTAATGGAGACTGTTCATGCCCTACCAGTGATGGTTCAGCCAACATTTGAGTCTCAGTAATGTGCAGGAGCTCACTGCAACACTGACAGGCGTAATCACGGAGGGAAGCACGACAGCACGGAAAGAGATGCTCATGAGAGAAGCCTGAAGGTATCGCGGGACGTCCCCATGACAGACCTGATACCATCCCCACGCGTTTCATATTTGCTCAGACTTCTATGCATGTTCATTACAAAGCAGTAACCACCTCCTTGCCAATTCTTAAATACCCATCCTTAAAAATACCTGGCAATCAGTACGTCCAGCAGACCCAAGCAGCAGAAAATAGGTTGAAAAGCCACCACCAAACTGCTTCCCCAGACTGGCCAGGTACTGGCCTGCCTTACCCTGGCCAGGGGTTTGGCTCAGTAGGATGCACAGCTGCACAGCGATTTCTGCAGCCAAGGGGAAGCAGCCGCTGGCGAGCGCACAGCAGCTTGGAGCCGAAAAGGTCAGGCAGGACAGGTCCAGGGATAGCCCCAGAGTGAGTGTCAGCCAGCCTAATTTTGTGTGTCAACTCTGAAAATTAGATAAACAATGACAAACCAGGCTTTTTAAATGAACTTGTCGCATCTCGTTCACTTGATAAAGGGTACATTTCTCAAGTTGCAGTGTCCCACCAGACAGGTTAACTCTTTCAAAGGGGAGCGCCTCACAGAGGGTGATGTAAACGATTTAAATATCTGACATGAAATTAAAAGGGCAGTGCCCCCCTGAACACACAACCCTGGTAATTCGAACTCATTGCTCACAAACCATCAATCATTTAGCCCAGTCAATTAAATTGCCATTATTCAAGGGTAAAAGTTCTGTAATTTTACCTACCCTTAAAATTCAGCAATTTGCTTTCATGGCCTTCTCCTCCAGCCCGAGGAATCTTCGTTTCTGATATTAACCCACCCAGAGCTTATTGCAACAGACTTTACACCACATCCTCAGCAGGACTGCAGACACACGGGCCTTTTCCAGCACCAGGTGCCCACATGCAGCTCTGCTCCGGATCTGCTTGCTGGTATCGCTGGTAGGAGTGAGGGTGAACTGTCCAGGGAAGACGAAGTTCCCCTGGGACACAGCCCTAATACAAGACCTGTGCATCACCCACAGCCCCGCATCTGGGCTACCGGAATCCTTTCAGCAATTTAGTCTAATGCATACGTAACAGCTTACACCACCTCTCATACACAAGTCCAGGGAAGATCAAAGCTTCACAAGAGTCTCACCCATAAATAGGTTCCTCTGCCACTGACTATAAAATCCTTCTGTCTGGAGAGCACCAAGGAGGTTTAGACCAGCACTGAGGCTCCTAAACGCTGCCAAAGGAGAGGCAGACAATAAATAATATCCCTTAAGCAATGCTTCTGTGATTTCAGAGGACTCTCCAGGCATAAAACAAGTGAGTGTTTACTGTGAGACTGGTTTAAAAGGTCCATGAAAAAGGTGGCTACGAACCTTAGCCAGGATGGCGACAAAGTACATTGCCAACATGAAATACCGGTCAGTCACAAATTTCCTTCTGAATCTGCAAAAATGACAAGGTGGTGCTTCCTGAGGCAGAGAACATGAGGGGGACGGGGAGGACACAGACAGGAACCTTAATTCCAAATGGTGCTCAGTGATACTGCTCTTTTTTGACAGCGCATCCAGATCTAACCCACAACATCGTCATCTTGTATTTTTTTCACTGGGGCAGTGAGAGGTTAATTGGGGAGGGCAGCATGACCTACTCTGAGCTCTCCTGGATTATACGCCAGGGTCAGTACTTGCTCACTGCATTGCCATGGTAGGAATTGCCCAGGGGCACCTGAGCCAGCACAGAGAGCTGCACCACTGCAGGAGGACATGAAGGTTAGGGGAGGAACCTGGGAACACCATCCCTCATCCCCTTGATCTACGAGGTGGCTGTGGCTTGAGCAACAGATTGCACAGGGAGATGAGCAGGGCCATGGCTTTCCTGCCCATGCCACAGCCGGGCTGGAAGGACTGTGCTTACTGCCAGGATCACAGCCAGGTGCCCCCATGGCACCACCTCGGTATCTCCTACTGCTTTGGCAACAGCAAAAGCAGCACTGAGTTCCCAGGGTGCTGCTCTCCCTCCTTCTTTTCTCCTCCGTGGCAAGAAGAGCCAAGCCCTGACTTTCAATCCTACACGGCCAAGGCCAGCGCCAGCTGTGCCATCGAGGCACCCTGTGCTGTACTGCTCATGCGGTCTGAGGGAGCACTACTGCCGCTCCAATGCCACGGGCAGGAGAACCAGCACAGCCAGCACTGGCTATAGCCACTGCCGCAAACACTTGGGGGCTGCCTGTCAACATGCTGAAAGCCCGTCTTCCCTGCAGCCAGGAACGAGCTGCAAAGACAGACGTTAACGTAAACCATATGAATACAGAGGAGGAAGTAGGGACACCATTTGAGGGACCAAGGTCTTATGTTAACGATGACATGACACCCAAACGTAACCACAAGACCTAGCAAATTAGAAATGACAATAAAGGCCCTCATGCTTACGCAAGGTACATTAGGAAATAAGCAGCATTGCTGTTGGTTGCAACAGTGCCATCCTTTTAATGCTCTCTTTTACAGGAATCCTCCCAGACTGTGCAGTTAAAGGACTGTGCTCCATTTATTACAAAGAAGCACAGACAAATTATGCATTTCATTTAAAAATTTGAATTCAGCATAACAGAAACCATAATAAAAAGATCCCAACTGTTGCAGACACAGACTATCAAGACAATGGCAGTGCCCTTAGACAGCATTTCAAATACAGTTTATTAGTGTGTGATATGAAAAGGGTATTTTTATTGCATGATATAATGCAATGGGACCTTGGGCGCTCTGCAGAAGGACCTTGCACTCAGAAGTGTAATGAACCCATAGTCCAAAAAACATTATACTGTACATTAACCTATCATTAATGGCACATTAGGGCTAGGGGCATTGCACGCTTGCTGGTCAGGGCTCCATCAGGACAGTATGGAGGAAACCACAGTCTTCACAGGCTTAAAACAAATAGAGAAAATAAATATTACTGATGGCTACAGGCTGCTTTAAGGGAAGCTCACTCTCCGCTTAACATGCAATTTTGATGCCATTTTTTAAAGGGGGGAGGGAGAAGACAATGGAGCAGTTTATTAGGCAGTATTAGAAATGGCACATCACTGCTTTGCAGCACTGAATGTCTCTGTGGTGCATTGGATACATCAACACAGAGCTTTTCCTGCACAAAACATGGCACCTCTGAGCACTGGGGCACCTTTTAAGAATAAAATGAAAACTGGAAACCTGCTCCCCTTCCCTGCCATCCCCCAATCCCCGAGGACACTGGTAAGGCTTCCCTGGCAGTAGGAGTTGAGGCCTAGGAAGAGCATCCTCTGACCCAGCTCTGCACAGCCCCATCGCTGCCTGCAAGACACCTGGGACCTGTCTGTTTGCATCTGCACCCACTTCCACCCAACATCACCACGTTTGAGAGCCATTCGGCAGAACTCCAGCCTGTGTCTGCAGTAACTCAGCATAAAACGTGATCAAATCATGACACTTCTCGTGCTCCTGAATCAGCTGGGATGTCCCATGCCTTCCTCCACTGCAGGTGTCCTCTTTGTTTAACGGCAAGCTTGATCAGATGGCCACAGCACAAACGTTAAATCAGAAAGTCTGGCTGGCAGCTCATCCCTAGCTGGTTGAAGGAGCGCAAGCCCTGCAATTCTGCAAAATAAGAACTTGGCTGTAAAACAGCACACCACAGTTATCACCCCAGCTAGTTCTCCCATCGCTACCAATGTGTCTATGCTATTTACAGCTCTTGTCATTAACTGAGGGCACATACTCGAGGGAAAATTCTTGCCCATTCACATGTTTAATGGGAACATAAGTTGGACCTCCAAAAGGACAAATCCAAATCTCAGCACTGGAGCTGTACTATCTTCCCAGGATGCCTGGAAACACGAAGTGCTGAGTAACCCAAACTACCCCGGACTGACCCGGTGTCCCCCTCTAGTGACCTCAGCACATCTAAGATTTCAACACTCTACCACTGCCTCCAGTAGTGGCGGATTTTACATCTAGAGCTCCTGCCTCCAAGGACAAGACAAACTAAATGCTGTTCTAATTATCTGTGCTAGCTATCCACAAGGCCGATTTCTGCTCCCACAGCCAGGAATAGCAGTGAGGAATCCTCAGGCCAATACTCTATTGCTGACTCCCAAAACATTGTTAATTCACAGGCACAGAAGGTGTCAGAGTCCTCCTCAGGGGCTGCTCCATGCAGCAGGCTTCCCTCCATTGCTTGCTTCTAAGGCTTGAGTGGGGTAAAAAAATCTGAAGGCTTCAGACACTCGCATTGATCCATGGAGACACAGAATATGTACATGGGCAAAAAGAGCTTGTGGGACACTATTTAAGTGTGATCTAGCTCTTGCATCTCTTGTTTCACTTTTGCAATTTTAGGATGTGTTTTGACCATGGGAGGTAACCCTTTAAAAAAAACAAAGGTGAGTGCCTGAAGTGCTTGAAACAGCAGGGGCTGGGAGGCTTAGCTTAGTATGCATGTCTAGAAAGTATGACCCCCGTGTCCCAAAGCGCCAGCAAGGTCAACCCTTGCTTTGAGAGACACTCTCCTCCAGAAATGAAGCCTCCTTGTCTCTTCCATGCAGCACCTGCAGCGATGGGACTGCATATATCAAATCACATCAAGTTTAGCCACAAAGTACCAGCTTTTCCTATGTACTTTCATGGCTGCGTTTGATCTGGGACCAAGTGTTTACTGGCCCAGTTCTCTCTCCCAGTTCCTATCCCCAGAATAGCGACTATTCAGGGCAAGGACTGCCTCTCGCTGTGCTTGGTAAGGAATTCAGCATCCCTAAGAGCCTGTTCTCGTCTGGCTGCTAGAGTGAAATCTCCCATAGCAGGGGCCAAAGACACAGTGCTTCAAAAGGTCTGCAGGAGCCTGCAAAGCTTGGGTGGCAGAGGCAGGCTGAGGGCACAGGGACTCCAAGAGTCAGAAGACAAAGGCACCCAGAAGGTAGTGTTTTCACAGAACTTCCCACCCCCATGAGGACATCACCTGTAGCTTCTGCCAGCTCAGAGAGCAGAAAGGACCAATTTGCCTAGAGAACGGTGGGGGTAGCAAGGAGGGCCAGAAAGCTGCATCGATCGGTGGTGTTTTCTGGGCAGAGATGAAGCAAGGACAAGAACACATCCATAAGTAAAATCAAGTATCATTAGTCTCCTTGAAGTTTCTGCTCTCTTTCCTCATTCCTTATTCTGTGCAGCTAACAGCACAGCCCCAGCCTGCTAAACAGTTCCATGCAGAGTGTTGGGAAGTGGTGAGTTTTGTTTGTTGCGTGGCCTCCCTAACATACACTGTAATTAAAATGTTGATTACTAAACAGTTTAAATATATGACAGACAATGCAGTTAAAGCCTACAGTTAGGTCAATATGTGATTTAGATTTGCCATTTAAAAACTCTCATTTAAATTTTGCATACATTAATCACTACCATACTTCAATGTTCTGATATCCACCTGACTACACTATTAAAATAAAACTTGCTGCCCCAGGGAAATCCTACTTATTCTTAATTGTTTCGAGGCTTTGATGGGCTTTTAATCTAAGATTAATTTATGCAATTTTAAATAACTCTTCTTATGATTAATAAGCTTGAAAATTAAAAGGAGTCTAAAGCAATTATAATGAGCATTTGGTCATAACCTCATTAGGAGAAGGAGTGAAGGATACAGCTCTGGAATTCTTACAAGACTACAATTTAAGGTTACTTTCAGAGGAGTCAAACATAGTTCTTGAAATTGCAAAGGCAGATTAGCCTAGGTCAGTGTTAGAACTATGGCTATCTAGATTAGCACACTAATGATTTTATCCCTCTGATGATATTTAAGACAGTGAAAAGATGATACAAAATGTATCAAAGAAAGATAAATGGATAACACTACTAAGCGGTGCAGTCTTGAAGCTATATTTCTTGTTTATCCTTTTTTTTGGGGGGGGATTCCTTTTTTTTTCCCCTCGTATTATTTATCTGTTTGTAGATTAACTTTTACCAATGCACTTTTACTTGTTATGTGATAAAGTTAATCCCAAGTGATTTTCAGCTGGTTTAGTTTTTTTGTTGCACCAAAATTCTGCTGAAATTTACAGAATTTGTCTTTAAATATTGGCAGTCCCCAAGTGTAATGGATGGACCAAGAGGAAGAACAGTTTAACTTAAACCTGAAAACCTTAACCTGAAGAGGAACTGTCCACACATCACACCTGAATTTCCATTTTTAAACAGCAATACAGATCCTTCCATTATGATTAAAATCCTTTTTTCAACCTTCTTCTGAAGCTCTGAACATTGGCCATAGCCAAACAATGTGCTAGTGGCCCTAAAAACAGTCCTCAGAGACCTCTTGTGCACTTGACTGATGTGTCCAGGCTGGTAACTCATCACCGGACTCAGGGTCAAGAGGGAATTTTTTTTCAGGTCAGATTAGCAGGAACTAGTGCAGCTCCTCTGACTTCTATAGCGTGGACTTGACTTCAAACAACTCAATCCCCTCCTATTGCAGGACCCCAGGGTGTGCACGGGTACACACACGGGTGGGCCTGATTTTTGCTGTTCTCTTTCAGTGGCATATACTAGTCTTAAATTTACTACAGAGTTTTGGTTTTGGCTGTGACACAGAGGAGACTATTTGCCCATCTGCAGATCATTCTTTCCACAGCAGTTTTGCTTTTGATATTTGCTGTTAAACCAATAACTGTGCTTGGCATGCCTCTTGGTGCTTAGCTAACAAAACAAGCTAACTCCCAGCAAAGGTATTTTTTTTGTGATGACTCTTAAAAAAAACTAAGGCAACCGAAATATAATTGGAGTGTGCTTTTGCAAGTGCCGCTGAGGTTAAGAAGAGCTGTAGAAGAGGAATAGAGAGAGTGGCCCAAGGCTGATAGAGTATGTCAACATTAGCAAGCTGTCGACAACAGAAGCAGATCCGCAGAGTGTAACGGTTGGTGCAGTGTTTCAGGGATGGAAGAGGTTTTACTTTTGACCAGCTCTGGTCTGGTCTGCGGACACAGCGCCCATTAGTAGCTGGAGCTCATTAGGTGTGTGCCTGGAGCACATCTTCTGGTTTGGTTTCATTTGATATTGATTCAATTCATGAGCTTCAAGACCTCTCTGTGATGAGAATGAAAGAGTGGTAGCTCTGAAAGAGCTGCAGATTCACACCAAAAAGGCACACCTGACCTGAACTCTAATGTTAATGTAGATGTACCTGCAGAAGTGTCTTCAGTTCATGTATCACTGCAAGCACAGGAACAGTCTTGCTGACACCAAACAGAGCTAGTCGGATATTGAAAGTTGATATAATATTTCCTTCAAACAGGGACTAAGCGTTCCCCTGGACTGGGAAAGAAGGGTAATTAATAAAAACGACTGTTGTCTCCAAGTTTTGAGAAACTGCTTTCTACTGACAGGGAAAATGGAAAGAAAATCACTAAGCTGGAGTAAACAGAAACAATCTCCTAAATGTTTTTCACCCAAACCTTGGAGTAAAAAATGCTGTGTGCATACACATGTCTGCACACATATACACTCTAATAACAGCAACTAACAAACCGAAAAAACCCTAGAAAATGATCTGGCTGGAAGCAAAAAGGGAGAATGAAACAGCCCGCACTTCGCTAGCATTTCCATGATGAAGTTTCTGCAAATGAACAAGTTGTTTTTAAAAGTACCCCGTACGATCATATTGCATTACATGCCTACACACCGTCTGCATCTAGTGCAAAGTAACATCCTCATGTTTGCCAGATTTAGTAAAGAGACTAAATAAAGCAAGTTGTAAATGATCAAACATGAACATACTGTCAAATCACCCCGTCTCAGGAGCCAAAAAAGCACAGGTATGAAACAATGTCCGAATAAACATGCGGAGCCCTGCTGAAAACACAGAGAAGAAAGCAAAATATATCACCGCTAGTTGGCTTGGGGGGGGAAAAAAAAAATTCCTTTGAATCTCTCACAAGGTCACTGAACAAACGACCGAGGCCACGAAAACCATTTCCATTCTCAGACTTGTATTTTAATGCCACCGTTCCCTACCGGGAGCCTTTCCCCAGTGGAAACCCCGGCTCTCTCCAGCCGTGCAGGCAGACGCCGGTGGAGCCGTCCCGATTTACACCAGCCGAGCGTTTACCCCAGCATCTCCCATTAAATCCAAACAGGCAGATGCACATTTATGGGACAATGAACTTTTCCACGGCTGCGGCTCGTCGTGCTTTGCTATTACGGCCTTAATAAACCTGCGCATTCCCGTGCTGCGGCAGCTGCCTTGGGTGGGAGCACGAGCAGCCGGCTCTGGAGGAGAGGCCGCAGCTTAAAAAAAAAAAAAAAAAACCAAAAAAACCCCAGGTTTAATTTAAAAATTAGAAACTGGAGCAGGCTGTGAGCACAGAGGTTGATTGAAACAAAATTTAAATTCCTGTCAAGCCCATTTAAACACAGGGGCCCTTCATAGACAATTAGCTGCTCCCTGTGAATGCTGAATAAACTCGGGCCTGGTCACTGTTAGAAGAGAGCAGGCCTACTGTGAGGAGCTGGAAAAAAATTAACTAAAATCAGGCTGTATGAAATATTTAGCCTCCCAGTTTATCACAGGGGTTTGGAAGTGTAAACAAGACAAAAATCGATTCCTCGGTGCCCTCCAATCAATCCCCCAAAATGGTTAGGGCATCTGTTTCTGCTAAATTTTGTTTACTCTGGCAGATTTGCCTTAATTGCAGTTGTTTATCTCCCATTGTCCCCGGGGCCCTAATCTCCCGATTACTAATACTTAACACTCATTTCACATCTAAAGCTACTTCTAATCCTCAACAGGTTTCTGGGGCTCTTAAAATTATTGAAACGAGGGAGACGGGAGATGCAACCTCTTTGTGAAAGGCACATTTTCTTATCTACTACCAGCTGGGTCCAATCATCACCAGGGATGGCTGCAACAAAGGTGCTAAAAGGCTCTTTCACAGGCACTGCTGCTCCGCTGGGATTCAGCGGATAAAAAAGAGCTTTGATGGAAAAAAAAAAACCCCAACCCCCCCCCCCCCAACAAGAGGGCTATAACAGTCCAGCCAAATAAAGTTACTGTCATAATCAAATGCTGTCAATCACAATGAAAATCCAATTAAAAATCTTTCAGTGCAGCCCTCTTAAGTAGAAAAATGTCCCCCTATTTATATGCATTTTTGTCAACCGCACAAATTAGAAAGTAGTATTAATTGATTTTTTACTACTTTAGGCCCTGATCCTCCAGCTGAATTTCTGCGGATGCAAGAATCAACCGGCACAAATCTGATTAAGGGATTTGAGGCATAATGCACACAGGTCACTAAGAAGCCATATCTCTATCTCCTGCTTTATACTCTGCTTATTCATAGGCAATTATTACACTTATTTAATACTGCAGGAGCATCTTGAGGTGCTAATCGCAGTACAGACCCACAAGTAGCTGGTACTACACAAATGCCAGCAATTTTAATCAACGCAGTGTGTTTGAATAAATTTAAAATTCCTGTTTCATTACACAAATAAATATCGTACATAGATTTCAACAGTTGCCTGTTAGAGCAAATTCCTTCATAAATTTGGAATGAACAGGAAGGAAAATATTCTGGGAATTAAAGATATGGCTCTTACTTTGGAACATGTAACAGTTTTTTTTTTTTTTTTTAATAAATATGTAGGGAAGACAGCTGACATAAAAATATGAACATGACAAATGCACAACTTCTCTATGTATCATAACTGAAAGATTTGCAATTCTGCTATCAAAATGAGCGAGATGTAAATATTTGTCTCTGTGCCTGGAGAACTACAGAACCCCCAGAAGTGCCAAATGAAACATTTGCTCAAATTAAACTGCAAAGCCCAGGAGACTCAAGTAACCAAAAATATTAACTGTATCACTCTAAGCCGTTGCCAATTTGTTTTTGTCCAATTTCTTTAGATTTTCAATACTTCTTCGAGCCAACTCAAGTTACTTCTTTCAACATTTCACTGGAAAGTGCTAGTGTATTGCAGAGCTTTAGGGCACGTTAGAAAGTCTGATCTTCACATTTTCTGTAAAAAGTCCGTGGTCGCATGAACAACGGGACTGCAGAAGACAGTGAATGAATGTAACAGCTTAAAACTCTCATGCTCACAAGTTAACCTTGTCACAATCTTAGTCTTCTGTAATTGCTGGATTTAGTGACACTGATAGAATGTATTTCTCCATTTTGATAGCTGATTTCTCAAGTGACAAAGAAGAACAAATCATACCCCTAAGGACAGAAACGGCTTTTTTTTTTTTTTTTTTAAAGACAGAGGGAAAGAGAGAGAGGGAAAGATCCATAACCCACCTTTCCCCATTTCAGCTGAGTGGGCAATAGGTTGAGCAATGCAGCCACCTGAAAGAATATATATATTTTTTTCCAACTCTTGACCTACCCTGAGCAAGGAAGATAATGACAGACAGTAAGTAACAAGAGCATCCTGAACCCCAGTGTGAAATCCTAGCGTCAATGAAGTCAATATAAATTCTGACATCGCCTCCAGTGTATCCAGGATTTGATCCAGAACTCCTTGTCCACTGTATGTCTGAACTGATAGATTGAAGATATACACTTAAATATTTATCATATATATTTAACGGTTGGACTCAATGATCTTAAAGGTCTTTTCCAACCTAAACGATTCTATGATTCTATATTTACAACAGCTAAAATACTTGGCTCTGTACTTTTTTCCTTGGGAAATGAGGAGAGCGCTCTTTCCTTCACATCTGGCATGTGTTTTGGTGTCTGTCAGAATTTCTCCTTGTCATGGGGTGAACGACTGGGATCATTGTGACAGAGGAGAGTCTAAATGTTTGCAAACAAAGCTATCCATCACTCAAGCACGGACAATTTTATGCTGGACAAATCATCACTGATAGGAGATCCTGTACTGGCTCAGGAAAAAAACCCTAACGCTTTTAAGTAGCCAAAGAGTAAAAATTCTTGGCTCACTGCGATCCAGCAATGACACATAAACATCTAGATAGGTGCAGACAGAAAACATTTATCTGTAAAGCTGTCTTCACAAGATTTACAGGATGTGTTTGTGAAAAGCAAAGTGCAGACGGCTCTCTGGTCTTTCCCAAAAGTTAACAGCATCAAAAAACCCAACCTGTACAGCCATCTCTGATACTCAGTCAGTGATGCCACTGCTATAATGCAAAAGCCAAATTAGCTGCTGGGGGAAATCTCTTTTATTGACAAACATAAGTGGCAGTATTTCATTGGCTTTATTCTGAAGGTTTATATGAGAATCCAGGTAGGATTATGCTGATCCTCCATTTGTTTGTTTAAACCATAAAAGTGTTTCCTAAGAGCTACAAACAATGGTTTAACACAATGAGCTGCAAACAAGTTTAGCTCTACCTGGTAAGAAGTGCTACTGTCCAGACCTTCTAGAATATAGCTACTTAAAATATAATTTTTATATATATATATATAAATAAATATAATAAATATATATAAAATAAAATTTAAAGGCTTTGCATTTTTAATTTCCTATGCTTGTTGGAGATGGGGGAACAGCCATCCAGAATCCATTTTTGAGAGTCTGTAATATCTTGACACATATCTTAACACATTTAAATATACAAACAAACAGTCTATCTGAAAAAATGCCCATTGTAACTAATGAGATCAGGGTGCCTGGTCTAAATGCTATTCCTGAAATGGAGAGAAGGATTGCTGAATGCATAGAAATGGGAAATTTCAAAACTGCACTAGGCATTAAAATAAAAAAAACCAAAGAACAACACGTTTTCCAGCAGGTCAGTGGTTTTGACACGGATGATGTACAATTTATCATCCAATCTTCTAAATTAATAAAACACCAACATAAAAAGCATCAGTTATTTAAACTTAAAAAAGGAGAAAAGCCAGTAGTTTTATTTAAAATTGGGAGACTTGAACAAAAATTGTTAGATCTGTGCAAAAGTAATCAAGTGCAGAAGGTGACTGTATCCTTGGCCAAAAGCATTGCCTCTCCCTGCCCAATACTTTCCTTGAGAAATCCAAGCAGCATCCTAAAAACTGTACTTTTATGCATCCTTGGGAAAGCATAAAGGAATAACTGCTATGTGCTTGACATTTGGTATTTCAAATACAATTTCTTTAAGTAAATCGCTTTCGTTTAAATAGCCTTACGTAGCATGGTAGAGTTCAATGCTGTATTAACAAAAAACTCGACAAGAGACTTCAACAATTCTGCTGGTTTTCTGAAAAGCACATACAATCTGCAAAATAAAAAGGCCAAGCTTCCAGCTAAAGAAGAGATTTTAAACAATTACCAAAGCAGGATAGTGATATCATAAAGGCAATTTCTGCGCTAGCTTGTTTTCTGAAACTCTCTTTGCCTCTGAACAGCTAGAACAGATAATAACTATTAGTAAATCAAACTCCTGCAATATCCAGCTGTGTCTCACACATTTACATACAGATAGAATGGGTATATGTTTTTAATATGTATGCGATACGTACTTTTACCACAGCTGAAGTGCATGCTACAAAGGAGGAGGAGAATGGGAATGGAATCAGCATGAGATAATAAAGTGGCCTAGATAAAGTATTAGCCAGCGATTGATCTCAAACAGGGGATGTTGCTTCTCTCTGACCTGATTACTTACTATGCATAGATTCCATTAAATAGAGCTTAGAATGGAAAGCTTCTGAAAAATACCGTAAATACAGTCAGATCTACAGCTTCCTGAGCCAAACCAGCCCGCGGATGCCTACCCATACACTCAGCACGAGTAGGAGTTTAAACCTTACCCGTACCGCCACATCACAACTGCTAAATATACATGCATGTCTGCATGTCCCTGGGAGCCAGGCTTCTGATGCCAGAAAACTCCATGTTTTAGATGAAAACAGGGAGTTCACGGGGGAAAAAAAAAAAAAATCTTTATACGGAAGAATTGTTGAGATTTTCCTTTTCTTGTTGGAAGGGGAGAGAGGAGAGACAGAGGAATATGCTAAGATGTTGTACAGTCTTCCCTGTGCTGAAACAGAAGTATGTTCAATTTAATTGACTGTACGCCCTTCTCTTCTTAAGAGGGAACAAACTGGAGACAAAAGAGCAGACACTGTAAGCACAAGGTTCAGAATAACCACTGGTGAATTATAAAGATTGTTCCTTTCCTTGGATGGACAATTTTCCCATTGCTTGCTGAAATTACTTTTTTTTCACTCCTGTGGAACAAGTCTGTTAATTTGAAATACTTTGAAACAATTAAATCATCGATTATGTATACAGAGAGCAACTGATGTATCTTGTTTTGTGGATGGGTATATAGAAGAAAGGGCATAGTGAGTCAGGGTAAATACAGGAACCTGATTTGTGCCAGCTGTTATGGAAATTCAGTGTTCACTTGCACAAGAATATCTATGGTACTAAAAAGCCTGACTTTATATAGGAATTTCATACAGCCTTGGCTTTGGCCCTATTTTCTGACAAAATGTGCATAGTGACTTCTATAAAAAAGGGCTTCCTAACATGATAGACAGGGTAAATCCATCCCTGATGTAACCCCATGACTTCACTGGAGTTGCCAATCTGGCACTCCAGGTATTGTTAGTCGGCTCTTAAAGTGCATTTAACAATTCACCGATTATCAGGAGAGTAGAAAAAGATTGATGTTCTGCTCCCTTCATTTTGCTTTCAGTCTTTAATTATACTAAATTGGTTACAAAATAGTGACTTCCAGTACGGTTAATGTCCATAGGGGAGAAAGCCCGCACTCCACTGTTTTGTCTGAAGCTAACAATGATTACGCGTTACACCTTTCATCCTTGCTAGTACATTTCTTCTAAATAAAAAAACCCAAAACCAAACCCAATGAACAAGGTGAAATCCTGCTCTCATTTAACTCAACAGTAAGCTGACCTTGACAAGTCCAGGATTTCACTGATAGTATCTGCATCACTCTCCCCACTCCGACAGTTAACAGGGAGATATCCGTCAGAATTACAACAGAGGTTTCAGAAACAGATGATGTAGAATTAGGATATTGTGGTGAGCAATTCTAGAATTCAGAGGATGTGTAACAGCTTCTGTTCTGGCCCTGTTTTCCAACAAAGTATGGTAATTTATATACACATATGTATATGTATGTACAGATACGCTGTGTCTATAGACATATTATGCTAATGTATATATGCATATGAGTTTTATAAATAAAGTGCTCCTTGACAAGGCTGGCTAAGTGCAAGAATGTAAAGGGCTTGACTGGCGAGCAACCACTGAGGTAATAGTGAGTCTGTTACAGAAAAGCACAGGGTGCTCTGGTCCCATCAGGCTGGGGGAAGGAATTTAGGGCAGCTTATGAGGGTCAGCCACATTGCAGGCAAGGACTGGGTCACTTCTTGATTTCAGCAGCCATCTACCTCATGCTTTAGTACTTGTTGTTGCAAGTTCATTTATAATTGAATAGAAAGTAGCATGAGGGGAAAAATGCATTAAACAAAAGATTTTGTTTAAAAAGTAGGAAGGCTTTTTTTTTTTTTTTTCCTGCGCTGCTATAATTTTAAAATTATTTTACAAAATACCTCCTTAAAAGGAGACTAGCACACTCCAGGGCATGTAGTTGTAAAGATAAATCTGTGCACTTCCCTGGTACTGCAGGCACTCACCCTTTGGCCTCATTTTTATGACTCTACACCCTGGAGTGGTGTTATTGCTTACAAACATACATATATACTTATGGGGGTATGTGCAATCTGCAGATGTTTTATTTATAAGTGGCAGGCCTATTGCATCACTGAAACATGCATTTACAAACAGATATAGGTTTTATGAAACCCTATTCCGTTGTTTTAATAGCTAAGCTATCCAGCCATAGCATAATAGTGCACAAGGTAAATGTGTCTACATCTCTAGAACCTGTTCCAAGTTTTCTCAGATGTGACTAACTGCAAGAATTTTCCAACCATCAAAAGTTAATAAAAAAGACAAAATAAGGCAGTGTAAGCCTTTCATATGAAACACACAACACCACGAAGTGGAGGGGCTCTGATAAACTTTAAGGCCTCATTTTACCGAGGTATTTAAGCAGGTGCCTTACTTCAAATGTAGATCTATTGAAGTTAATATCCTTAAAATTAGATTCACAGTTAAATACTTTACTAACCAGGATCTAAATTGAGACTAGTCTGGATTGTGAGATACCTGCCCCAGGGCACCTTCAGAGATTAGCCTTTAACTAGAGAATAGCTGCAATAGAAATACTTGTTTATGCTACTTGCAGTTTGCAGCATGTAAGCAAGAAATGAGACGATGCAAATGTCCTTACCTTGTTAAAATTATTCCTAGATATTTAATGCACAGAAAATAAATTATGATGATTTTAAGGAAGCCTCCAAGTTACAGGAAACACAGCATATAAAGAAAAGCAAGGAAACATTTAAAAATCAAAGATATTTGATGTGAGTCAGAGGGGACTACAACTCTTATCTACCATATAAGTTACTGTAAATATTTGTAATAATTGTTTGAGATAGTATTTTTCTAGCTGCTTAAAAACAGTCAAAACAACACTCTGCACCAAATGCACAGACACAAGGGACCAGCTTGAGAGCAGGTACCCTATTATTGCCTTACTGAAAAAATGACAATTGCAAGGAAAAGAAGTGGTCTCTGAGCTCAGATTCCAACACTGACAGCCCTTCTATGGATAGACGAAAGCTACATATTAACTCAATCTTCTGTAGCCAATCTAATTTCATTTTACATGAATACAGGTGAAAACAGTGGCTCCTGCATTTCATTAAAAATACACTATTTTGACCATATCCTCTGTTTTCAATCTTCAGATTTTGAAAGGTTAAGACTGGCAAATGACGACAAAGAGAGACCTACATTTAGCTGTAATCCCTGGACATACAAACTGAAAAAACTGTGTATTAAGCATCAAAATGTTTTTGATTGAAACCTGATACTGGCTGTGGAAGTTCTGTATTAATTCCCCAAATCACAAGTGAAGTTTTGGCCACGATGAAGGTAACAGCAAAATACCCATCAACTTCAGCGGAATCGTAATTCCACCTTTAGTTTGTGTGCTCTCTGTAAATATGTAATTGCTGCACAAGCCAGAAAGAGTTTAGATTTAAATTTGTACATACTGAAAAATGTAGAAAAAAATGGATACACTTCTATATACATGATATAAAGTATTCACAGATAAATACATACGGAGGGGCTGTGAAGTTTCACTTACCATTAAATCTTCAGGTGCTGGCCTTTCCTTTGGTTGCTTTTTCATGCTATGTGTCATAAAATAAAATGTTCACATATAAGCAACTGCTTATTTATTCTACCAGCTTAAATACTGAAAATGCCCTCTTTTGACACAGAGCGAAGAATTTAAATGTACTTCTTAACTGCATCATGTGTCAATGGAAGACAAGGTTCCCAACAATCACCAAAATGTTAATGGATTTCTTCCTTCCCTCCCATCCCTTCCCTTACGGGATGTAGTGGTCTACACTGTTTGTAACCGTGGAAGTGTATAAATATAGAGATCACTGAAAACCAGTCAGCTCAGAAGGCACAGTACATTTTGCTAGGGATTATTACATAGCTCGACATAAAGTATTATACAAACAGGTGGGAAATTTAACTCTAACACTAAACAGCTTCAGGAGAACGCACAATACCCTGGGGTTTCTACCTTAATTTTTCCACATTTATTTCCATTACACTGCAGGGTGATAGTTCATTACACAGCATTAACCTGTTTACAAGATCATGTTTCTCATCCAAATAGTCCTAGTTTTCTGTGCAACAGGTGCAATTAGCTATTGAAGGCTGTGCTTAGCTGCATGAAGGAACACAATAACATGGCACAGAGGTGACCATCAGGAGCTGCCTACTGACTAATTGGATTACATCTAAACAGCCAGCGTTTATGGCGTAATTGGCATAAAGTCATAAAGTCTGATATGCCGTTCACTTGACATCTCTAATACTCATAAGGAATCGATTGCTTAAATAGTATATAGTTTCTTCTTAGTTGCTTTTTTAAACAGTAGTGCCTCCCACTAAAAAGTACAGCCAATATAACACTGTATCTAAAATACCAGATGATCTGTGCTGTAAATTGGAAGTATTAACGATACAATTTACCTTCCCTACAAATAACTACAAGCATCAAATAATACAGGCATTAGCAAGTAATGCAAGCTGTCTGACGAGTAGGCTGGTAGCAGTTCTAATCTGACAGTCCAAAGTAGCTGCATCCCCAGGGAAAATAAGGCTATTAGCCACCATCAGTTATGCTTCAGTTTGACATCTGTGGAAATTTTAACACAGGTTATCCCTCCCTCTGCCTCAATGAGAATTTTTTTAAAACAGTCTGTCATCAATTTTTTTGCAAGGATAAAAAGTGTAGACCTCCACACACATCAGTTAGTTGCACTGCAGAATCCTCCAAATAGTGCTGCTCTTTGTAAACTGAAACTATTCAAAACGAAGGCCTGTGTTACACAAACTTTAATTATTTAGTTACTTTAATTAACTGATAATCAGACTGCTTTTTGTGCCTGTATTACTTGTTACATACTATGTCAGTCCTGAGAGGTACTTTCTCCTACTTTATGTATTCAAAATTCAATTTTATTAGGCAACTTTTGCTGCAGTGGTCCTGGCATACATTACAGAACCTGAAAGCTCTGTGAAGCCTGACCTATGGATCTGCATGGGGCCGAGGACGCATCCCTGAAGCAGGATTCCCTCTCGGCCACACGGCTGCAGCTTGCAGTAGCACACACTGAGATGGCTCCATCTGATTTAGCACAGCTGAGCATCCAGCTCTGGAAGTGCATGTTTGCAGAAGGGATGTTTCTCCGTCAAACACATATTTTTACAGAATTCAAGCTTATTTCTTCTGCCATACATAAATGGCTGACCCCGTTTTTTGGGTTTGTTTTTGTTTTTGGTTTTTTTTTGAGGGGTGGGGAGGATGCAACAGTTAAAAAAAAATTTTCCCTTCACTTTGTTTCTTTAGGATAGCTTACCCTCAAGATTTCTATTCTCTAGTCACTCTGTACTTTTTAGTCTACAAATTCCTCCTCTCCCCAATCCTCCTTTAATTTAAAAGATTTTCAATGAACTATTCAGTTTTAAGGAAAGAAAATATACCCAGTGGTGTGTTTTAAAATACGACTCTCAGTAAAAATTACTTACTGAAAAGCCAATGAATTAATCAAGGCTGCTTGCCTTTTTAAATATTGAGGCAATGTTATAAGTAATATTTTAAAAAGCCCTGAACAATATTATACACATGAGTCTTTGTGGCCTATTTACCCCCAGATGAATTCTTGGGAGTCTCAGTGCACAAGACTGCACCCACATTCAGGGCAGGTTTATTAAAACAGGAAAAACCCTTGTAAGTACTTTTACGACCCTTTGTGTAAATAACGTTTACATAATTTAAACAGTTTGCTTAGCTTTGCTGCCCCATCTGCCCAAGGCCCCCAAGTCCCTCTTCTCCCAGAAAGGATGCAAGGAAAGCCATAAGGTCTCACAGAGCTGCAGAGTTAATGGCATGTATCATTTACATTGAGGGCATGGCATGTTTGCAAACTGAGCTTACCATTGAGTGATGAAGTGTACAAATGGCTCAGAGAACTCCCCGGCTGGAAGGACAGGCGATTCCTGGGATTGGATTGAAACAAGAAGCAGAGTCAGAAGGAGAGAAGATAATTTTTTTTATAAGGAGAGTAATATAACAGCAACGACAAAACAAATGGGAAAAAAGGAAAAAAAGGCAAGGAAATGACAAAGCCCCCTTTTCACACAGAGAATTTGAGGGAGAAAGGTACAAATTCTTCTGAGAATGTGTTATAAAACACTGAATTTCAACTAATGAGTATTACACAATGGGTAAAAACATGTGGAAAGACACTGAGGGGAGGTGAAAAAAGGACAATGATAGCCACAGGGTAAAAAGGAAGGTAGGGAAAGTGTAAATGAGAAATTAATGATTATTTAAGTAACACACAAATGGTCTTGTAATTAACAAAGAGCTGTGAAATTATTCTTGTGTTGACCTTTGTTTCTTTCACTTGCATTTGCTATTTATTTACACTCATGTTTATTTACACTTATTCATTTTAGAGGCTGTCCTCATATGTTGTCTGTTCTAGATTTAAAAGGCGAAAGAATTTTTAAGAGGAGAAAAATGCAGGATTTACCAGTCTAGCGGTAGAAAATACCCACCCAATATTTATGAAAGAAAAAAAAATTAAGAGCACAAGAAAAAACATACAAACAGGGAACAAACAACATCACCATTTGCAAAGAAGGGCTTTACGAATTTAGGAGTTTTTCCAAGAATGACAGAGAGCTCCACTGTGTTTATAGTGTAACAGCTCAGGATGTAATGAAATTACACTGCAGAGTACTTTAACAGTGTCATCTCATTAGACCTACAGTTGGAACAAGAGAGCCACATAAAACAGGCAGCTGCAAATGACTCCATTCTCATCTATTCTCATTTGCTATTAAAAATACCTTTCGGCGGCTTTTTTCCTCCCTGACATCCCTACACAAAGTACCCTGCAAAGTATGATACATGCACCTATTTAAATTAACAAAGGAATGACTTATTTTAATCTCACTGTGCTTTGGAGTGCTTTGGCCATTTGGATGAGCAATATATCATTACATACAACCTTCCAGCGCTGCAGGCAAGAAACTCAGAGCGTGCAGCATTTGGTGGGAGCCAAACAATTTCTCTAGCACACAACTGTGTCAAATGCATGCATGTATTCATTATTGAGAATGCGAGGAAATAGCTTTGATGTAGTGGAAAAAAGAAGATGATAAAAGCACCTCTGCAATGTGTGTGCCATTATCAATGGTGGCAGATAGACACAACTGCAGAGCCTCCTATGTGATTAGTAAATATACATATAATTGCTGTGGCCAATTATCAGAAAAATGAGATCGGTAATTACAAGACAGAAAATTAACTAGAACTCTTATTAAGGCTTTGTTTCCAATTCCAACAATTGGAAACTGCTGGAAAATACAATTAAATCAAAAGTAACTGAAGAGTAAAAGGAGAAGCCAAAATTGCTTTACAATTTTCAAAGACTTCTATTAAATACAAGGAGCGTTTGATATAACATGCCCAAATTCTCTTTGAACTTAGACCGGGTGAGGGAGAGGTTATTGTTTCTAAACTTATAAATGACATCAATATAGGAACGTTTCCACTGGAGAGTGGAAGGAACACAAGGAAATAAGCAGTGCAATTAAACTTTCTCCACTTCAAAGAACTGCGCATGAAAATTACTCGTATTAATACAGAAAACGCAGAGCAAAATGTCAGGCTTGCTTATACAGCGCGGAGCCTAGCAGGTTTTACCTCTCCCCAACATTTTCTCTTGTCCGGCAGAGCCTTCCTGGGCTTGCACCTTGAGGGGCAAAAGCCACTTTCCCAGGTGGGACAGACGCAAAGCAGAATGGGTAGGAAATGAACTTACCATCACCATCTTCCAGTATTAAAAGGGTGGCTACAAAGAAGATGGAGACTCCCTTCTTACAAGGAGTCACATGGAAAAGACGAGGGGTAATGGGTACAAGTTGCTCCTGGGTAGATTCCAACTGGACACAAGAGGAAAATTTTCCCAGTGTGAACAATCACCCATTGGAACAATCTCCCCAGGGAAGGGGTGGATTCCCCAACATTGGACACTTTTAAGATTCGGCTAGACAGCATGCCAGGCCATCTTGCCTAGACCGTGCTTTTGCCGAGAAAGGCTGAACCAGACGACCCTTGAGGTCCCTTCCAACCTAGTATTCTACAATTCTATGAAATACCCTGGGCACATGTTACAGACCATTTTGAAAACTACAGGGCAAAGCTATCAGAGCCCATTCCCCAGGCAACTGACTCTGCCCAGCAATCTACCCCCGCTGTTTATTCTAAGTAAAATGCAAGTGAGGAGCTTGTTACAAACGCCCCTGTAATGGGGCTGCCAGCTCGGATCGGTCCATGCTGGGGAACAGAATAGGCATACGGCACTTCACACTAATTTGGTAGGTGATAATTTCTGCAATCACAAAGATATGACGGACCCATAATAGAGTGAAACTTCATTATGAGAGGGGAGGAGAAGCTGATGAACTGCTCTGAAGCCACCAGCATCTCCCTTTGGCTATCCCAAGCTAAGCTGGCATCAGGGTTCATGCAGGCAAGGGAAGAAGTTGCTCCAACGGCAGTATTATCGCCTTGACCACGCAGCTCCTGTACTGCGTCACAGCCAGGAGACAAGGTGCTCCTGCACAAGCATGCAAGAAAATTTCGCCTGGATAAAAGTAAATGTTTTTGGGGTTTTTTTTTGGCACATTTTTCTGTACAATGCAGGTATTTCAACCCCATCCAGGCCTACTCTTTTCTGCTGTAGACCTGTCAGTCATTGCCATGCCTTGGTTGCTTTGCTCTGAGGAGCTCAGGAAAAGATTGTGGGTGGGTGGGTGGAGATGAACACCAACTGGATCTCAGTATGAAAACTAGATGCTTTAATGCAGTCTTCCCAAGGAGTTTAGAGTGGATGCCCACAAATTTATTGGCTATTTGCCTGACAAATTGAAAGCCTTTTGGGAGAGTGCATCAATCTCAAGGAAATACTTGCTGGCAAGTGTGTTTCAGGGCAAAAAGGTCAGTGCAGACAAAAAGCTTAATCTCACTCCTGTACCTATGAGCCAATTGTTGCTTTACAGCAGAAGTAAGATAAAGGAGAACGCAGCAGATTTTGATTTTAGCTGAACCAGGAAAGTACAGACCCTCAACTGCTTCCAAAGGTGAACACTGAAAAGCTGCCTCGAATGCTGCATTTTACCTTAGAAGGAGAAAACTTCCATTCAGTATCTGCCCAGGGAAACCAACGACCAAAATATTTCAATTTCTGATATTGCTCTATAAAAGACCATTTGAGTAGTAGAAAGGTGAGATTATTTTGTCGTTAGAGCTATTTCTAATGAGAGAAAGTGCTGCTATTGCCACCTCTGTAACTTCAGCAATCACAATGCTGTTGTACCAGGTATAAAGCAAAAATTTCCAAAACTATACAAAGTAAATACATCCTATGTGGTATCCTAAAGTTCCCTGGACCTTGGCTGACACTCAAAGAGATGGGAATATGAGGAAATAAAGCAAAGCTACACATGTCTCTATCAAGTCTACGCCGTCTGTGTGATGCAATATAGTCACATTTGATGTAACCATAGGGAACAGTCCAGCTGCACTCCGATGGCCTGCCGTATTTTACCCACCTGCACAATGAAATCATACTATAGAGGCAAAAAAAGTAGAAAACCTAGATTTTAAAGGAGTGGGTAATAGGTATACTCATTTAAAACTGGGAAATGGTTCTTTCATCTTTGTTAAATGCCATACATTTTAACCACTATCATGAAGACCTATATATTGGGGATGCTGCTAAAATGGGAGTAAAGACACAAACGGTTGTAAGGGTCAAGGTACCACTGGCCTCTTACATCCCCAGGCAGCTTATTCCCAAGACTGGCTATTACCCTAAGCATCCAAGCAACACTTCCATAACTGGGATCTGCTGCAGGAGAAGACAAGATCAGCCTCTGATTTCTCAAAACCAGCCAAACTGTGCACACACAGTGAGAACGGGGAAGGGCAATAGGAAAAAAGTTTGAGTGATGCCTTTGCCTTGTGAATAATGAACAGTTCAAGAAGGTCAACCCATTACAACTGAAACCGTTTAATTATTAATTATGCACAATCTATGAGCAAAAGGACAAGTTCAGAATGTTTAATGTGTGGTAACTCCGACTGGACCCTCTCTTGGCATTTTGTTATTAGCACTTGTCAGCAAGGTGCTCAGGCATAAAGAAAAAAGCACAGCAGCAGAAAATCTGAGCTAGCAGGAGGAGGGAGGGCTTTAAACTTCAAACATTGCTCCTAATATTTAATTTATAGAGTGCCAAGGCTCTGGTATAAACCTTATTGACTTCCATGGAGTTAGGGCAAGTCACATTATCTAAATGAAGACCTGAGAACGATAATACTGAGAAAATCCGTCCAAAAGCCCTCTCTTTTGAAGAGAATGATAACATTACTATCTGTATCTTCTTTTTTTTCAGAGGTCTGAACAGAGGAAGAATGAACCACCTAACACTGCGTCCAGAAGTCAACCAAACCTTTGCACCGATGCAATAAGAACTTGAATTACGAGTCTGAGTGTTATCCTCACCTACTTCTCAAACCTATTATTCAAAATATCTCCTGATCTGTTTGCTCTCACTAAGCAGAGCAGTAGCAGAGATGCTAACTGAGGCTCAGGAAATAAATAATGAACAGCAAACCCACAAATAAATATGGACAAGGCACCTTTCCCCTCTTTTCTGTCCAGTTTGGAGGTTTGCCTGGACAAACTCAAGAAGCAAATTCAACAGATACAGCTCTGAGTTCCTTACTTTCTTTGGAAACACTCATGTCAATGAAATATGGGAGTGGTTCTTGACTGGTAATATACACCAAAAGCATCCCATGCTTTACACACCTTCAGAGGTCTTACCCCAACAGACAATTTCTAGAGAGTGAAATATTTTCTCAAAGCAACTGGAAGTCTGAGATTTATCACATCCTTTCTGAAGGAAGAGAAAGCCCACAATCTCCCTATAACAGGAAAATAGCAAATACAGCTTTCCACCTAAAACCTTCAAGAAGGCGATGGCAAAGCCCCCAACTACATGTTAAGATCAAACCTGTATTCCTCCTACCTCCTTCTTCGGGGGCCAGCCTGACGGACAGCCACGGTGCAGAACAATGGCAGCCTGTCATCAACACATTCCCAGAAGAAAGCCAGGCTGCAGAGCCATGCAGGCTTGAAGACGAGCTCAGCTATACTTTGTGGGCAGCAGAGGTTGGTATTCCCCATGGATCCCCACGCTCGGTACAAATAGGTTTTACTCCCTCTTCTCATCTGCTAACTCCTCTCTGTGAAGGGTTAAATTTTCCCATTCCCCACAGCTACTGCTATTTTGCAATACTCTCTCCTCAGTGTGAACGCCTGTGCAGAAGGAAATGCCATGGTCCTATGGCTCTATGGCCACAAGAGGGAAGTTAGCAGAACCCAGCAAACCAAACTTCAGTTCTTCTCTCCTCTGGGTTTCCCCAGCACACCCTGTCTTTGAAATTATCATCTCCTCTGGGCAGATACTCCTATTCTGCAACTTGTCCATTGATGCTGAAATGGCAGTATTTATTAAATAATGTGTGTGCTTTACAAAGCGTTTCTGGCTTATCACTTCAGCCTAAAAAATCTCTAGGATTAAAGAATTTTTATGCACCCCGGCTTCTCTTTTACTAAAGCTTTCAAAGAATACACATATTTTTATACAGTAGTTGCATTTTACTTTGTGGCCAAATAGTGATTTTTTTCAGACAAACTTAAGTTTTAGATGCACCAGAAATGCTGCCAGGTGCAATTACATGTAACAAATGCACTGCAGTTACCGAGCTGTTTCAACGAGACCAGCAAATTACAGTATTGTACATGTTCAGATTTACTCTTACAAGGACAACTTTCTTTCACAACATTCCAAAAAAAAAAAAAAAAAAAAAAAAGGAAAAAAAATCCATTTCTGACTTTCTAGCCAATCTACTTCAAAAGCCTTGCACAAACCTAATGGCAGGTGATTTCCTACCAGTAACAAGTTTGCAGAAGACAGCGATGTCTAGAGGTGGCTCAGAGGCCCAGACTTGAAAGCATTTCTGGATTGTCCCCGTTATACTCCCACCCCCAGCAGGAAGGTGAAAGATGATTACATCTCTGCACCAGGTCGCTTCTTGCTCTTTTCTTAGTAGCAGATGCCAAACGTGACAAATTATACGTGGGGGCATTTTGGTGTGAAGTTTCGTCTGCTGGGATTGGAGTGTCAGCAGTAAACTCATTTATTTCCAGATCTCTAGCTGGACGGGAAGCAAGGTCGAAAGGCCAGTGTTTTATCCACCAAAACACTCAGCCTACCTTTAACACCTCAAATCACGTGAGAACCAGCTATTCTCTCAGCAGTGCTACCTGCTCCCCAAGTTGTTGAAACTAGCACGTATGCGTAACCTACATTCACACCGAAGGCACGCGGACATTTCTGGTTAAATAAGTTAGTGGATACTTGGGGCTATTCGGTTGTCGCTTTTGCAGCATTTGCTACTGTGGGACAGTTTTCAGACCCCAGAAGAGGGAAGGAAAGAAGTGGAAGAGTGTAATTAACATCAGGAATAATCTAGAGTGTACGGCATGACATTTTCTACCTCTCGCCAAGCTTTGTACTCGTTAGTGTGGCTCTCCAAAGGGCCTTGCAGATAAGCGTACAGGTAGCTGGAAAAACAGGTTAATCCTTTAACCGTAACTGTAATTGCTTTCTCTCTAAAACAAACATAAGAATTTTTTCCTCTCATTGCTGGTCTCTTGTCGATCATAAGCTAGCAGAGCACAGCAGTGTTTTGGGTAGATACACACACATACGCACATTTCAAATAGCTAAGGCACAGCAGCATGAAACGTAGCCTCTACCTGTTCACACCAAAGGGACTCAATTGAAAAACTAAAACCATTTATTGTTCCCTTTTTCCTCTGTACACTCCCAATGCATTTTTATTGCTTTTTCATAAAACACTGCTGCAAATAATCAAGCATGACCATTGACATCCACAAGATTGAGTTTTAGGAACCATTAAATGAGCTTGCCCTCTTGGGAAGGTTCTTGCTCAGGTTGGTCTAAAGGTAATTATTCAGCAATTCCTACCTGTGGTTTTACCTTGTTCCTATACAAGTCTCTGAATCTCATACACTAGTAAGGTCACAGTTTCTGTCTCAATAAAAGTATACCCTAAAACAACTTATCCACAGGACAAATTATGGTGGGTTTGTGTACACATGTGCACACACGTGTGTACATCCTAACCCTAGTTTCTCTTGCATGGAAATCTTCAAAACTCTGGAAATTTTCAGGGTTAAATATAGGTGTTCATACATTTAAATCGATACCTGAGAATCTAAAGTGAAATTCATAATGAAAAAATAAAGTCCGGTTTCATTCTGAGCCTTAGGAGTTTTTTACTTCATTTGTATTTATTTATTTATTTTATTTATATTTATAGAAATAGTAATACGTAGCACTGATGCATAAGGTTAAGAAATTCAACACTTGAGAGACAACAGTCTTCATTGTGTTATTTGATCAAGCTGAACATCCTGTGAATTTTTAAGGCTATGCCATAGCAATAAATAGATGGATATATTTAAACAGGTAAAAAAAGAAGGGAATAGAAACAACTATATAGGATACATGTGTTAAGTGCAAGCTATTTTTTCCATGGGAAAATCTGAAAATTTATTGATGCTGAAATGCTTCATAGCTCAGTGTTAACACTACACTAGCGTTAACTGATGCTGCTAAATGTTTCTAGAGTACGAATTTAAAAAGAAAAAAAAAAAGAGGTCTTTGATTTGTGGAGTTTGTAAAGTCCTTGAGCTAGATTAAACTGCAGTCTTGTGAGACTGAGTATCTCTGTGGGGGCACTTAACAGAAATGCTCAAGAAACTCATGGAAAGCTTCTCACTACTTACTCATGAAGCTATCAGAGTAAGGATTCATGAGTACAACTAATTAATTTTTCTTTTAAATTTCTGCCCGACTCATCAAAATAGGCAGGTTTTTCAATGCTGCCTCCTATTTGTAAAAATAGGATTTGTTCTTGAAAGTCTTCACTCCTCAAGCTTCTAATGTAATTGCAGTAACAAAAACTGATGGACAAAAATAAAGTTCTTTTTCTCCCTAATTCAATACATTAAAAAAAAAGCCAAACCCAACACCTAAGTCACTGTTACACTGAGACAAACTATGGAAACTTTGAAACCAAAATTAATTTATTTCAGGTTATGAAGAAGAAAGGGTTAGAAACTAGAGCTGATGCTTAACTACAGAGCTTGTGACCACAACTGCTCCAGTACAGCAAAACCCAGTTTACAGCAACCACCCAAGGGGCTGGCAATAATTGCTTTCCTAGAAGGGATACTCTAACTAAATAAAGGTCAAACAAAATAGCCCTGGAGAGCCTAAGGAAAATTTAAAGGAGTTGCTTAAGTCAGGAGGACTGCCTACTGGAGGCATTCCACAGTGCAAGTTTTGTCTCTCCAGCCTTCTCTGGATGCAGAGCAGAGAACTCTAAAGCCAAAAACCACACGACTGAAAGGATGGGAAGCTGACATGCTGAAAAACACAGAGCTGTCAGGTTTGGCCTTTTGGGATATTCATACACAAACTGCAATCATCTAGGTGTTTTACTAAATGCTGATCTGACTAGCAATCAGAAAAAATGACATTTTTAGAAGGTTTTAGAAATACTACGTCTGGAAAACAGCTGAGGAAGTAACTAAACAGTAATTTCCTATGTAATACATTTTGACATCAAGATAACAGGGAAATAAGTAACTACAGGTTGGAAGAATCCTGAAAACAATGCCACTTCTCAACTGACTGGCAGGAATGCAAAAATACGCTATGATCAGAGCTCTGATTTTCCTGAAAACCTAACCCCCCATTTTGCTGCAGTCACAGAACCCAGTAACCCATGGCTTACCAAACTGAAAATTCAGAACACCCTCATTTACCTTTTAAATGGAAAATTTTCTAGTGCATTAAAAGGAAAATGCATAGTTATAATCAAGGTTATGGTTCTCATAATCTCTGCTTGGAAGTGGAATTTGATTTATTGAGTGACTCTTGCAGACATCAGCAAAGAGAACACTTAACTGGACCGTGTAGGTTGTCTGGGAGGTTGCTGGAGATTTGGAAGCTGAGCAGGGAGCAGTAAAGACTTTTTTGTCAGCTAAAAAAAAAAAAATCATGGGAAGCATTCTGAGACCATCAGCAGCAAGAAAGGTTAAAAGGCATACTGATTTTATTGCAAACTTTAGGTTTCTGAGTCAACCTACGAAGTGAAATTGGGTGGCCTGCATTTCTCGGGTCTGCAACATTAATGGTATTATTCTGGGGGGTCTGTTGTTTGTATTTCTAAATTATCATCTGGAACAGATTCTGATGACAAAAACTTTTTTTTTTAAATGCACCTAGTGCTTTTGAAGCATAATCCCATTGCTGAGTGGATTGCATTGCAAATTCTTTGGCTGCATGATCATGAAACGTAGGGCCACATCTAGGACATCTTCCAAGCCAGGCAATGGCTCCTGCTTCCAGCAGGACTCCATTCTCCTTCATGTTGGAGTGTTTCTGGAAAGACTGCGTGCACAGCAAGCGATGCGTGTCCTTCTCAATAGGGATTCATCTGCACTGCTCAGTGCTTCCCATATAACATTTCGGTGAGTTGGAGACAAACTAAGTTGAGTGCTAGAATATTAAATTACTCTCTGCTCTCAAATAACAGCAGACTGCCTTTATTGCTGGCTGTGTTGCAGGATGAACTACATTAACAACTACTCTATCCTCATCTTTGCACCAGAAGCAGGAGTCTTACCATGGTGGGAGATGCTGCTACGATTAGGACTGTTGCTTAAATGAGCGTGTCTTATTTGTAGCTGGATCAGATTTCACTATAAGTTACCACATGTTAAAAAAATAAAGGTCCTGGCAGGCATCTCTCCTATTCACACAATGCTCCTCACTAATTTTGACATTAAAAAAAATAGTCCCAGAACCAATGCCATTAAAAGCCCAATAACATAATTTAACAACAACAACAAAATGTCAGGCATAGTTTACTCTGATTTGAGAAGAACAACAGTGCCTGACATTTTTTGTTACAATTATCCTGCTTCTCAAATCACTTACTCATTCTGCAGAATTTCTGCAAATAAATTTAAGTCCTAGAAAATGAACAAATGGACTTTTTAAACTGCCAAAGTGACCTGCTGTGTCTCACATATTTCACTAAGAATTTAAAAACAGCTCTAAAAATCTCACTACTGCAGGACATCTAAAAACTCCCACGGACTGTTTTTATTCCATAGTGCACCACCTTAGAGAGTTTGAGAAAAGTCCATGATACCTACGTAATACAGAAGCAACCTCTTAACTAGTTCAGCCATCAATAACTCCTACAAACTAATGATTATGAATGAACAGAACATTAACTTTTGGATTCCTGCTGTGTTTTGGTGGAACGTGGAACAGTTCTACAAAACCCAACGACTACCAATATAATAAGCAACTGTTATAAAGAGTCAAGGTCTCCATTTCATCATCTAAAAATCTTCTAGGTTCTCCCATTTCAGGCTCTGGAGTTTTTAGCTGGCTCCAGGGGGAAAGACTGGGGTAAGCATGCTGCCAGCAAAGACCCAATTTCAAGAAACACTCTCTTCCACAGTGCTGTTTAATCACAATTTTAGGAGCCAAAAGTCCAAACCACTGTCTGTCACACAAAAAGACACACTAAGGGACTTGAGGGAAAAAAGACCCAGAGTTTTCAACTGCAACAACATCAGCAAATTATTACTGTGGCATGAACCTACACGGGGACCGAAGATCCTTGAGGCAGCTCGATCCCACCCTTGCAGATCTGTTCCTCCCATATCCTATGACACTATGGCTCATCCAGAAGCTTTGCCATTATGGGAGCACTGCTGTGCCCTATCTGTTTGCACGAATAGGCGAGCTACTGATCATCACTCCTTGCTGTTCTGATCGTCATTAAGGTAGGTGGGGAATTCTGCACCAGTATCAGGGGGTTCCCATGGGGACAGGCCGTACAGCACAGCTGCAGGGGAGAGGCTTGGCTCCCACCTCCTGTGAGTTTTAGGACCTCCTTACAGCCAAGGGGAAAATTTGACCCAAAATAATCAGTCTTACAACACTAAGCATTTCTAATCCTTAATATTCATGGTAGCAACAACAGCTGTAAAGTACCAGAGAGTAAAGAGACTTTCCCTCTCAAAAGGTCCTTGTGTAGAAGGAAGAGTGTGTATTAGCCAAATAAGCAGGTCCCTCTGTTATTCCCCAGGAGGCACATCTTACAGAAGACAAAGTGAGGAGGAAAAAAACATAGTCACAAGTTAAACACATTTTGCTTTGAGGTCTTTGTACACAGGACAGGGCTGGGGGTGGCAGGAGGATCTGTTAAAGTCAATGCTACCCATCAGCTAGAGCAGAATAAGCCTTAATATAAATGTCCTCCAAGACGCCGTCATGCCAAGAATTTGCACTTCCAGGTGTGGCAGCCACTATCTAAACGCTATATATCTTATTAAATGACCCCCTAACAATACACACGTACCGAGCAAATAACACTACAGAGCCAATCCATTCTCCTCTTCTCCCGAGGCTCTAAATGTTATGGCATGCAACTTCCATTTAGACATCGAGTGTGTTGCAAAACAAAGCGAGTTGCACTTAAAGAACTTTCAGCTGAGCTATGCTCTGTAACCTGAAGTCTTAACGTGCCCACAAGCACAGTGCGCTCTGAACCACCACCTCAGGAGAATGAGGGCTCCATGGCATACTGCAGAACATAAAGTGAGTTAAAACAAGTAAATAACAAAATGCTAACGTTAAAGCTAGCTCAGCACTCAGATGTTTACAGTCTGTACAAAGTTCCTTGGTTAAAGTTTTTGTAAGAAGACTGGAGCAATTCTGATCTTGAGGAAAAGATGTGAAAGCTGCAAGAAGGTCTACCATAATCTGCAGATCTTTAGGGCTGTGTTTTAGAACAGTGAGCTTAGATTTAGGCACTGGTACCAGCCTGTTTAGAGGTAATTTGTCAAGCAGTAGCAAAACACTGTATAAATACAAGCATCTTTAACTTAACTTCTTTAGGATAGAGATGGCCTTTTGCTGCTGGTATAT
>NW_010972775.1:22343082-22345582 GCF_000737465.1 Haliaeetus leucocephalus | reverse complement strand
TCACATTATATTCACAAGCACAATCAACGAAACTCAAATGAATCCACCCCGGGTAACTTAGAGGAGTCACTAGCTATAGCTTTAATTTTCGCTTTTACTCTCTGGAATTAGGACTTGCCCTGCAGCTCTTGTTTGAGAGATTTGCAGGTGACCCAGGGTTAGATCTTCCCATATCAGTTAACAAATTTTCTCTTTACATATATACTGCTTTTCAAGCTAGTGATATTTTTTTTAATAGAAAAATACATATACCAACAAATCATACAGTTATGATTTTTAAGGGAGGCTTCACAGTAGAACATTTATTTTCCTAATCCAGGAAACTGTGGATTTAAAAAGTATATATAGCTTATTTTTAATCTTTACAAATTAAGCTCAACGTTTTATTGAACAGCCAAAACTACAAACATTGTCTCCTATTGACAAACGACCAATGCACATTTGCTTTGTCTTTGCCCTGATATAAACGGAAGAGGAATATGTAAGTGTACTGCATTTCCATGTGGTGTTCACCACCACGGGTTTTATTCTTCCTCTGGAATGAAAGTATGATCTTCAGACATATGTTACAAAGTCTGGCAAAATTGAATGGTTGTACTTCTGAAAGAAGTCAAAGCACCACAGACAGTAAGACTGACCCACCTAACTTGTTCCTGACATTCTCAACATCCCCCCCATCCCAATCTGCGGATTTTGCAAATGGCAAACTTCAATCACTGTCACAAACCAGAGGACAAAAAAAGAATAAAAATAATTTCAAGAAAATAAAAAAAGACAATTCACAACAAGCTTAATATTAAATATATTCTTACAATTATATTACACTGGTTTTCCCAGAGGTCTACAAACAAATTTATATAAAGAGATTATTTCATCCACCATTGACCTGCAGCCACTTCTCACAGAAATCTGTTTACCAGAGTTTAGTAACACAATTCAACAAAGCGGGCATGAAAAACTACACACTGTTGAAATTATGGAGGGAGTGTGAGAAGCCAACAATAAGTACTACACTGGAGTAGGACCAGGATGCTCATGATAACACATTCCTCAGTCAGCAGGAATGTGGGACAAGCAACTCTTAGGAAAGACAGTATATTTAGCAAACTGCTGTTTAAGACCTTGTTTCAAGCATCACAAAAAGTGCAATAAGTAGAAGAAAGGGTGGTCAGCCAGAAACCAAATAAAGCAACAGGGTTTAGTTCTAACCAGTTCTTGCTTAATGTCACCCATGTTTATCAAGTTTAGTGAAATGACCACCGTGGTAATAGAGAGGAATACCAGGAGAACCTAGAGGACACTACAGAAGAGGAAAACCGATCACAACTGAGCAGGAATAACGTCATGATGCTACCCCCTCCTCCGAAAAACCCCAAAGGACAAACACCACAGTGGGATGCCGAGGGAGGAGTACACTCTGAAGACACACAAGGTTATCTTTTCTCCATGCAGCACTGGAGAGCTGTGCCTGAGCCTGTGTGCCCCCCCCAGGGAGCTGTGGGCCAGCTGGAGAAAGTTCGAAGAAAAACCACAAGAACAGCCAGAAATCTAGAAAAGAGAGACTGAAAGAATGAGCACCTTCAGACTAAAGGCAGAGCAAGGATGACATAACCAACAACCCTCCTGCATCTCTTCTCCATGTTCGCTACGCACACAACTACCACTATACCCTGCAGTGAGGAAAACCTTTCTAATAATAAAGCAGAGGAACAAATCATCTAAGGAAACAAGAGCCTCTAACACCAGAAGCATTGCTCTTCAACAGCGATGAATATCCATCAGGATTGTCCCTCCTCATAAGCACACCACTGCAAGTCCCTTCCAGCCTGATAAGAAACAGGTAAAAATGACAGTTACTAAAACCTCTCACTGGAAGGCATCTAGAAAAATCCTGAGCTTTCTGCAACAAGCTGCAAAATCAATTGTGATTGCTACAGATGACACAATTCTAGGGACATCTGAAAGGAAATAACCCAAAGCAACAAAAACTTGGGTATATGAGTGGGGTTTTCTAACTAAACTGAGGTGCTAGGCGGGTTGAGGCACCACTCTATGCAATGACCATCCTCTCCTATGTCAATTCGACTGCCCACTGCAGGTACCATTGCACCCTCTCACAAATTAAACCCATGGTTCCACAGGGCTGGCAGAAGAGCGGCTGCCGTGGAAGGGAAACCCTTGCCTAGACCTCAAAGTCATTCACTCTTATTCTGGCCTTTGGGGCTCCTCACTACATTGAGCAACCACCACCCAACCCAGGAGGATGAGATGGTCGTGTGTGCTGTGTGCTCCTACAGGTCACGCTGGGAACACAGCCTTTAGCCTTTGGCATTGCCAGTCCATGAACTTAGGGAAGAGCAAACGTTGGGACCATCTCCAGAAGTGCCTCACAACATCACAGACCCATGAGGAGCAGGTACCCTCACTCCTCAAACAGGCCAAGAGCCACAAGTAATTTCCGAGCTCTTACAGGTGCACCCTTGGTATGGAAATGGGCAAA
>NW_010972775.1:22183082-22338082 GCF_000737465.1 Haliaeetus leucocephalus | reverse complement strand
AAAAAAAAACAATCATCCTTTAGTCTTACTGGCATCTTGCAGGAGTCCTGAATTTCCACACTGCAATGATTCCCCCTATAAATCTTATTCATTTAAACTGAATTTACACACACCATTTGTCTATGTCTTAAAAATAGAGAAAAAGGAAAAAAAATTTTTTTTCCAGCTACAGCTGGAGACAAACATTCATTTGCAGGAAATTTCAGGTGTTCTCAGACATGTATCCATACTTTCTATTTTGAGAGAGCAGTAACTCCAAGTTATTTAGGGACAAATTCTGCACACACACATATGATTAGCTTCATTCATTCGAATAAGCCCACTGAAGTGAGGAGGATTTATTCAAATGAGTGACTGCAGAATCAAGCCCTTATGTAGGGAGATAAATAGATATTTAGATATAAAAAAACCCCAACCCACTAATTATCCCCCTAATCAGAGTAGCTTTCTAAGGGTTCTTGTGACCAGCTATGTAAGTACTTGTCTAAAATACATATTCTTCACATAAAAATCCTTATGAAAAGCAGTTTCTTGAAAAGCTTAATAGCTACATTTTAAAGTTTCACCTCCTCAACTGTTTTACATTAAAAAATATATACAATTTCATGGACTACTGACTTGCCAAATATTCTTTTACAAACCCGATCCGCTTTTTTAATTAGAATAGCAAAAAGGATCTTAAACTAGCAATCATGTTTTGCTCCCAATTCAGAAAACAAATTTTTGTCGAGAATCATACATAATGTATGCGCTCTAACTTTTTTCCCCAAGCTCCAACACTCCTGTGAACAGAGGGTTATCTGAAATTGTATCCCACGTCACTTCGATTTAGTGTTATAATACACCATCTACAATGAACTTCAAGACACTCAATGAGCACAAGTGAGTACGCCAATGTATGGAGGACACTTCAACACAAGAGCTTTTTTTTCAGTCCCCTCTTCAAAGGAGAGGGGTACATTTTAAAATATGGATAAAATACGCAAAGTACGTTCCGCTAACCAGCTACAGCTCTCTCAGTCAGTAAACATTTTCCACAGGAGATGAGAAAGTGAAAAATCAGTATATTTCTACATATGCAAAACCTTTACAAGTCCATAAAAGTGTCAGGAGAATTTGCTTAAAACAGCTTATAAAAATGGGAGAGAGAATGAGTCCCAGCCTATTATTCAATAACCATGTTTGTGAGGCATCTGCATAATCTAACCATGCATAAATTAGTATGTGTATTACAACAGTTATTTGCATAATAATAGCAAGTTAATAGATGCTTAAAGAGCACAGACCAACACCACCTTTAAATCAGACATGCCTCCAGGCACTCTGATCTGTATGGACCAAGATGCAGAAAACAGTGTTCATAAAACATATGAAAACATAAAAACCACATTCAAATAATTCATTTTAGTCCCTGGACACTTCACTTTTTCCCCTCTCCCAGGAAAGAATAATTTGAGGAACTACAGAACAGTTTGTTACCATGAATTCTAACACCCATCTTGCAATAAGAATTTAAAGTAATCATCAAAGCTATTTCTGGATTGGTTGTTTTGTTCAGAGCCTGATGTTTTTTCAAGCATACAAAGTAAAATACTACGTGGTAACGCAGGGCTCAGCACTGGCCTAACCATTACCATTGAAGATGGAAATAGTTTTACTACCAACTTCAATGAAACCGAGTTAGGTCAGTGGAAAGTTAGAAAATGCCAATATCTAAATAAAATACTAATATTAGGTCCTCTTAGAGGGAAAATCCAGAGCTCCCTTAAGTGTTCCATTCACATTATATTTTTGACTTGAGAAGATTTTAGACCATCGTACCATTATTCAAAACTGGAGTTAAAAATTAAAATATAAAAAAGGAGTAGATACACCTTCCTGCTTCAAAAGCACTGTTGTACATAGTGGATTATTTTTTAATCTCATAACAAAACAATCATTAACATCATCATAATTTTCATTGTCTCCAGGGAAAGAAAATCTAGAGTTTGGAGAAGAGAAAAAGAGGGGAAGAAAAAAAAAAATCAATAGAGACTTCTAAATTACTCCTTCAAGATACCACTTTTCAATTTAACAGGACAGATTTATTTGTATGTGGCTCAAATGTTCACAATTGCTCCCTGCACCTTCATACATAGGAATGAATGTCACAGTGGCAAACAGCAGTAATGAACAATCTTACCTGAGGATATGGAAACCTCCCAAGAGCAAGCTGGGAAAGGAAATAATATTTGTCTAGTTATATAGATTTGCATGGAGGGCACATTTTCTTAAACAGAGAAAAGTACTCAACTCTTACTATTGTATAAATTGGAAAATGTCAGCAAAAGTAATTCTGAAAACACACAAAGAGCTGTATTTAGAATGGAGTCATTCACAACAATTACCCCTTGTTCTACGTTTCTGAGTAATTCTGTATTTCTCAAGCTCTTTTGTCTGTACCACTCAGTAACACTGTTTGATGCCCAAGCTCCTGAGGACTCTAAATTAAACCAGTTCAGCCTCAATAGCGAGGCCAACGACACTGACCTTTACTGATAATTATCTGCAATGAACAGGTATTATAGAGCATGCACTGAACTCCCAAAGTCCTTCCTTAACTGGCTCAGAGTAAAATCTGGGTTATATAGCTGAGGTTTGTTTTCTTATCGGTGTCAAACCCAGCTAGGACCCTGTGAGCAGGATCTGGAGAGAGATCATGGCACCCACAAAAAGACACTTCGTCTTTTCTCCAGATCTACTTTCAATTGCATACGATATCAACTGGATTTGTTCCCCACACTGTTTTGTAAGTCAATTGATGCATTACTAGAGTATTTGCTAGTACCAGTATTAGACCCAACAACAGTACTATTGTTGCCATAATGCCATAGCTAATAAATATTCCATGATAAATTCTTTGTACCAGACTTTAGGTTTTCCCATTTGCTATCTGAACCTTGGAAAAGATTTCAGCAAAATAAAACTAGTTTAAGGTTTTTTTGTCTGCTCTTCAGTGAAGGATAAGGGTTTTCAGAGTTGACACAGACTCCTCCAAAAGGGCATTCAGAGCAGATCTATTCTGATCTGCTTTCTGGATAAGCCCTCCTCTCTCCATGGTTTACAGAGGAGCCATAGTCAGATGAGCTTCCCTACACTCTGGTTAATCTTCATGAATCCTGCCCTTACCAACCTTCAGAAGGAGGTCTACCAAAAAGGTTATGGATGCACTTCTATCATTGATTTGTCTGCATGATAAACTAGGTATATTCACATCAGATTGAGTAATGGCATTAATGCTGAAGGTCTAAGCCACCGTGTCATGTACTGTAAAGGCTAAACCATGCGTCAGTGCTGGGCAAAAGCTCTTTCATTGCACCTGTATTGACCCCAATATTTGAGCTCCTCAGTGCCGTGGTTACTTGACCTAGCCAGATTGCAGCTGAGGCAACTGTGCTAACTTATGATGAAATTTCAGCCTGGCTGGCAGCACAAAACTATCCTAAGTATAAACAATAAGGCATAGCCAGAGCTGCAGCAAGGTGGGGAACTGATGGGGCATAGACCAGTAGACATACTCGAGCCTCACCAGTTCAGGAAAAGGTCATGAGAAGGTGGTGAGAAGAAGCTGACAGCATGAGTAGAAGCAACCAGAAAACAGCAGAGATGGTGCCCTTTCTGCAGTTCCAGCTGCTGCCCAAACCTAGTATGGTATTAGCCATTTGGCTGTGAGCCTTAGCAAATACTTCTTTTCTTAGCAAAAACTTCTTCCAGATCCTCAGAGGAAAGACGTTACAAAAGCAGAGTAGGTCCTGAAGCATTTGTGTAAGAGAGGCATGCAAGAGAAACCCAAAGAGGTGAAACAACTTTTTTGGTGACTACTCTTAAGAAGCTTTTGCAATATTGAGATAGTATTTGTCCTGAAAAATCTACAGACATATCAAGTTGGTTCTAAAGGGGCTACTTGGTTTGTACAGTATCTCTGAACGCTTACTTACTGCACAGACACATCACAGTTACAGAAACTGTGGATCTACATTTCCATGCATCACTGAAAAATCACCCCAAACCTTCCTAAATATCTTATCAGTGAGAGTTTGCATAGTCACTGAGGAGGAGCCACTATGATCTGCTGTATCAGTATGGTGTTGAGCAAGGAGCCCTGCTAGCAATAACACATGCAGTTTTTCTGAGATGTTTCTATTGTGCCACTCATCTCTCTGAAAGTTGTGATCTGCTTTAGACTTCCATTTGGGCATCGCTGTGTTTGCTTAGTTTGTAAGACCAACAGCTACATAATATAGAAGAAATCAGGCTTACAAGAGACACTGGAATAGGGAGCAACATTAAGGTGACAAGACAAGTAAGATCTCTTCAGGTTCTCCAAAGCGATCCAATTTAAGCTAGATTCCTCCTTTGGGTTTCTTCTGTGGTTTGTCTTCCAGGTTTGCCTTTAAGACTCAACTCTTTGGGGTGAATTCTGCCTTTCAGTTTTGTTTCTGGTGCAGTGCTGAGTGCAGTGCTTTTCTTTGCAGCAAATTCATCCCCATAACAAAACAACCTGAGCCAAGCAGGCTTGATCGCCATCTCTTCTATCACTTGTGTCTGGTTCACAGCTTCCCCCAGCTCAGAGTGTCACTACAGTCACTCTCTGATGGCAGGCTTTGAAATACAACGCTAAACAGTTAAGCAAAGACCCTATGTTTTCTGTTATGCTCCGTCTTAAGGATCAGGAGCTATTAAAACATACCCTTTTTTGTCTTCTCTTCTTTTGGGAGGACCATCCTTAACTTTCAAGAACTGCTCAAGATCCTAAGAAGCACTGCTGCTGTGATAGCCTATAAATGCCTAGAAATAAACCTATAAACGTCAAACACTTTTCCATGAACAGAAGTAGAAGAAATCCTGATTTTTCCAATGACTACTGATTTAAGAATGGTCATTACAATAGCTACAGACTTGTAGAAATGTAATAGTTATCCCACTGTAGAACAAGAAGATAATTACGGCTATATGCACAGGGCATCATTCTGCAGAACTTATCTAAGTAGAAAAATGGCCACTGCCTCGATGATGACTTACAAACTAAGCATTTCCATTCTCACTGATGACTCCTCTCCCTGACCACCACACACCTCAGCAGGGGCTCCAAAGGTAGCAGAACAATTGGGGAAAGAGCAGTTTTCTGCCAGACATAAGTACGGGGTGTATAAATGAGCTTTGAAGAACCCGAAATGCATCAGGAACAAGTTCTTTGGGGATTCTTAAAAAAGGAACACGTTTCTCGGTGAAGCTGCTCCTTGACTGAGAACTGCAAAGCAATACAGCCACGGACAGATCATGTGCCAGTTCTGCATCCCCCTGAACCATCACTCGATTCATCTCGTCAGAGTTGTTTCCTCCCTGCAAGATTGTCAAGGTATTATAAATTAAGAAACTTACCAAAGAGTATGTAATCTTCCCTGAAATAGCCCGCAGATATGTCACTGTACTAAATGTGTTTCAGATTTAATGAAGCTTTAATGTCCTTTTTAATTTTGCCTGTTTCTATATCACCAGGGGTCGAGCAAGGCAATCAGCACTCAAGAGGGTGGTTTGGTTTAAAACTAGGAAAAACTCATTTGCTTATGAGTTGCACTGTATTTTCTTAATTAAATTTACTAAGTAAAATGGTTTAAGTTCAGCCAACCAATGACCTCTGTATGTAGATTTAGATTTATAAATAGTGTCACAGTTAAAGTAAAGAAAAAAAATCCACAAAAAACAAACAGATTAGAGCTTCACTAAAGGGATTTTCATACTCTCTATCATCTGTCTCAAGGAAGTCATATAAACATATGCAGCACAGGCCCAATGCAGGGTACAAAAAAAAGTAAACTACCAAACTAACACACTGTCAAAAACTTATCTCCTCTGCATTTACACAATGAAACTCAGGGACTTGCAATTTTATTTTTAAGGCATCATAACAAAAATGCGGTATTTCCATTCACACTAGTTAGGTTTGGGAACTGATAAGCATTTTATGTAGCTCTGGATATCAAGGAGGGGAGAAAGGAATGCTTAAACTCCAAGGAGCTGGTTCTCATTTCCCTACGGATACCTTCCGACTACCCAAGAACTGTAAAAACCATAATTTTAAAAAGGCCCAGTGAATTGCAATCCCAGCATGGTATGGAAATATAAATGAGAATCAGACCATATCAGCAAGAATTATGTCAGAATAACACCTTCCTACACCATTTCACCTTAGAGCAACTACATGTCTGTGTAGGGGTTTTTTTTGGAGGGGAGAGTTGGGGGTGTGGTGTTTGTTTTTTTTTTTTAAACCATTACTTTCTTAGACTTAGAAGTAGCCCATCAGAGCACTTAAAACGCTCACCTTATGGTGTTCAGTGAGGTTGTGTCCTGAAAAATGATGTGCACTTCCAAGTGCAAGTACCTGGTAGGAGCCTTCCCCCAGACTTGGACAGAGGTGCAGATGGATGTACGGGGTGCACCATCAGATTTTAAACCAGTACTTGATAAATTGAGAAATAATCCCAGATTATTAAATAACAGGCAGAGGTACAGTGTGTGTATATGCTGATTTTTTATCAGATTATATATAAAAACACATAAGGGAAAGCAAAAGGAACATGAAGCAGGCAGTTTTGGTAGAGGCAGGTGCCTAAACCCTCTGTACTGAGCAGCCACGAGAAGGGCTGGAAAGCAACTCTAACCTGTTCTCAAATACATACATTTAACGTGCAGGTAAGTGAACACAAAATTAATTACATTATTTCAACAAGTCATTTTAACAGTTTCGGAACTGAAAATGGAAATCCAGAAATCCTCATTAACAAACCACTTTCTCTACATCACTTCTTACTTGCCTGCCTTTATATTGTTAATAAGAATTACAATAGCAACTTGGTCTGTATCCTGTTCAGAAAGTGACTGAGGGAAGGAAGTTCAAAACATATTTTTAGGACACTCAGGCAATAAAGTCTTCTACTTAGATTATTGTCTATGTTGTGCAAGTTGTTTTTTAATTTACAGTTATACTGAAAAGCATGGGATGTTTTTATTCTTAATTTAGACACATTCCATGTTTCTCAGCATAACTGCAAATTGAAAATAAGCACTTACAATATCGCTAGTGATCTAGCTGAAGGAGGACTTTATAGTCTGAAATGTTCTAAAATTTGTTCTTAATTACCTTGTGCACATTTTACACAATTAAATTTCCATCTAAGGATTTTGCATTTAGATTGTGCACTGCAGTTAAACCCTCATTTTATGGAAAAGCAGCCACCACTTCGGAACATTCAGACACAGGAAACTTTAAAAATCAGACTTAACTACTGGATAACATAAAATTCCCTAGGTGAAATTTCATTCCAAGACCAATTTATACATTCCTAGATAGATGGCTTAAACCCACCTGAAACTCTGCAGGGTATGGACCTTAATAAATATTAAATACCTCAAAAACTACTCTAAGATTTTTTTTCTTTCCTTCTCATATCAATTTCGCTGTCCTCTTATTGCACAGTTAAAAAAAAAAAAAAAAAAGAATCCAAAAGGATATAACAGCAATTTACCAGCGTTAAAGTGCTTCTGAGGTTAAACTGACAACAAAGAAGAACAGAAACACAAAGCATCTTGAAGTAGGGTTTCAATTAAATGTGCAGGATTTAGTAATGCAGGACGAAAAAAGAGTTACAAATTAATTTAATCTTCTGCCTATAGTTTGCAGCTGCACTCCAAAGTGTCTGGGGCTTAAGAACAAAGCCTTGAAAGGCCTCAGAGTGAGGAAAGCTTCAATTTTTAATGTATAACGCCATTAGCTGATAACTTGTGGAATCTGCGACCCCTGCGGAGGGGCATAAGCGCGGGTAACAGAGACTGATGAAGTGACATATTTGTTCATGTCTAGGACTATGAGGAAGAAGGTTATTACTAATACCGTCAGGCCCAACAGAAATATGCCCTAATAACCTTTGGGACATTCCTTGGCTTGAGCAGATGAGTTCGAGATCTCTCTACATAAAATATATTAAAAATCAAAGCCTAATTCACCTTAATTAAAGATAATTAGTTTCACTTTGACTTCTTTTAAATATGAACTATAGTAAATGCACTGCAAACTAAAGACTGCAGACAATCATGATTAAATTGCACATTTCTTCCTTGCCACAAATCCCTTACATTACTAGGCTTTTACCACTACATCTTCAAAGGTGTTACTCAGAATAGCAGCGCCTTTTCTAAAGGGAAAAAGGTGGGACGTGGGCCTTTCAGGGCCAATCTATGGAAACCGTCAGGTGTAAAATTTACACAAATGGTCCATAATGATTAATGAGACTACCTGTTTGAGCAGAGAGGCTTCCTGCTAATTTGTTTGCTGGGTTTAGATTCAATACCTAAAGGAAAAAAAAAGTCAAATTTGGTTGTGCTGGTGGAAATGCAGCTCAACTTCAGCTGTTCTCCATCTCCACTGGCACGAGAGGGTTCACCCGCCATTACAAACCAATTAAGTAACAGGGAAAGGCAGGCTCGACTGACAAACATTTCTAAATTTTTGACTTTTTAAAAGTAGAAACAGCTATACTACACAGTATAAGAATAGGGAACATTAATCTATACTACATAATCCTATATATTACAAATACACCACAGCTGATGTTATTCCTTAATTGTCCACTCATCTATCTACTCAGGTAGAGAACTGTATTATTTATTTTGCTGCCGCACAGACTGCCCACAGTGGCCTAAGAGCAATTGCCGAGAAACATGATACATTGAGGTCTCAACCCGTGCAAACTGTACCTAAACTTACACTTTATTGCAGCTTAGTTCACAATCTTCACCTAATATAGGGTTACATCCCAGTGCAGCAAGCGGATAAATCATCCTGGAATATTACTCTGGCTAAGTTTAGCTGTGAGTGGAGCATATGTGCTTCCGAGTCACTGAAGCAAAGGCCCATAAAATACACTAATTACTGGAAGTTATGGTCACTGAGTGATTGATAGCACTCTGCAAGGCAACTTCCCTGTTTTCAGCTATTCTGAAGGGCCTCCCCCACCACACAGCAATTATTAATTCATGACCCAACCCTCAGGCACTGGTACTTTTACTTCTAATTCCGCTACCACAAAGATCGTGATGTAGCTGGACATTGCCTTCGTCCTGGTGGCCACTGAAGATGGCAGATGAGGAAGCAGAGCCAACAGCCACTGCTTGGAGTCATTGCTTGAAATAGCTCAAGGGTGGTAGGGGGAATCTAGGCTACCTTTCTCCTAAGAACAAGTTTCTGAAACACATCATTCTGTACAGAATGACTAAAACTACATAAATATTCTACGATGAGGACAATTCAAGTTGCTGAGCAAACTTCCGTGTGTGTTACAGCCACACTCAATGGCTGAGCAAAGCCTGCGAGGATTTGTCCATGCAAGTCACAAACATCACACTAGGTATAGTCCTTACGAACACAGAGTAACAGGATGAGGCTCACTGCGAAAAAAGCACTTTTTATTTTCTTGTTTTCCTTAATCCTAAATGAAAGATGGCTGTTACTAAATAATCACACCTGCGCAAATATCAGTGGTCCAAGCTGTGAGACCCAAGGGCTCAAGGCATGAGTCTGCTCCCAGCCATACTTCATGAAACCAGAAAAAGGCCAGAAATGAAACATTTGCTCCATAAAGTTGGTTGCTTTTCAAGAATGGTCTGGCCAAGGGCTGGGGTCACAGAAACCAGTGCTGCTCGAGGCCCTGCTATCGGCAGAGAGAAGATGTCAGCCCACAGAGATGGTAATCCAGCATTTTCAGAAACACTTGGTTTAAGTTTTCTCTAATATTAGTATTATTTAGAGTAATTTGCAGTGACAAAATAAACACCTATCACATCCAAGCATTGCTGGTTATTAGATAGCTAGGCACAGAAGTGGGGCTCAGTGTTTTTATTAGTTTAGAGAAGGCTGGAATTCAATAAGGAAAAAAAAAAAGGGGGGGTACTTTAAGACAGATAATACTGTATCTATTGAAACATGCCCAGATCCATCTAATGCATTAATTTAAGAACTTCTTCAGTTGTCAGTGTAGGAATGAGGAAATCATGCTCTTCACATGTTTGCTTAATGATGACCTCATGCCTTCTGCTATGAGTCATTCTCAGTGGTTCTACCAGCACCAGTGGCATCACTATGGCAAGGCATTTCCCAGCCTCTCCAGTTTAAACAAGCAGAATAAAATTCTGCTCATTCCAAGCACACAAAAGGCAAGGACAAGCCCAGTAAGACCTGTCACTTGATCGGAGATGCCTCACTTCAGCCAAGTATTTTGTTACCATATCAAGACTCCTGCTCTGCATGGAGATTAAAGGCAAATTCTCATTTCCCTTTTAAGCTTGACCCTTGCCATCTTCTAACGGGCTATTTTAATTAACATTCCTCCTGCCTCTACTCAGTGTAGCTTTTGACACTGTAGGTCACTGCATGGTCCGTGTCTACTTCCAGCAGCTACACAGACATTCACAATCGTCTCATCATGACTGTACCCCTTTCTACCAAACCTTCACTGAGTCTCCAGTGCCACTACAGAAACTATGCTGCACCTATTGCCAAGCTTTGGGTCTCAGATTCCGCCCTCCATCTGTCTACCTGCTGTTGTTTAGATAAGGGTGTAAAACTGATGAAAGACCAACCATAACATCCACACATAAGTGAACTCCTGCAGAAGACAAAATCGTGGTCTGCATAACTTCCTGCAGATCAGCTCATAATCTCGATCTTGAACAATTATCACTTCAAAGCTGATGATATGTGACTGATCACATATTTTAGACTCCTTAGAAATTCTGAAACCTCCTATCCTTGACCAGATTACATATACATGAGTCTTTACATCAGTTTTATGCAGTTAAACATCTTAAAGATTGAAGTGCTTTAAGAGAATCATCTTAAAGCAGAGCTTCTTGCTCTTGTAGCACCCTCTTCAAACATGTTTCTCCACTTCGCCTTTGTGGTCTGGTGAGCTCTTACAACTCTGTCTGTGCTCGCAGCCCAAGTGTGCTGAACAGTCTAAGACTCCGTAATGCTGACATCGCACGCAATCAGCGTTAAACTTGCTCAGAAGATATATATGCCTGAAATAGATGATGCAAGGCATGTTTGTGGTATATATATATTGGTGTTCCTATAATACGGGAATGCACACAAATGTTGAAAATCTGTCATATGACTGCTTGAAATATTGCTTAAAACAGCATCTTAACACAAATGTCACAAACAACTAGCAACCCTTGAAAACTCTTGCAAATATAGAGATAACAGAGAACTCTGGTGACCGAAGACTTAAAATTCTCATTTTGGGAGTTTTAAGAACTTCTAACGTTAGAACTAATAGACAAACTCTTTTTCCCTGAAGGAGAGAGCACTGATAATCTTTGCAAGGCAAGTTCATTTTAAAAGGAGACTTGAAACACAGGAAAGTAGCTACTGTTCTCAGCAGAGGACAGTGGAAAGTACACATTAGGATGTGATACAAAAGTAGGTACAAAAAGGTATCGTTAGCCAAGCACATGAGCTCACATTCTACTTCCAAAACTTACTCGATTTGTGGCATAAGCAAATCACTTCCACTTCCTGCATTTCAACAAAATATAATACCAATTCTATCTGTAGATAAAATGAGCCCTGGATCTTCTGGCAAAGATCCGCAAGCCTATACTTTGCCTCAGTGAACAACTTGGATCACAACTCTATTCCATTCCCTTCCCAAAACTCCCTCCTCCTCACCTACCATCTCCTTGTGGTACGCAGGAGACTCTGGTCCTCAGTCTCCGGAGAGTGCCAGCACTCCTCAGCAGGCAGCTTTGAGGTGGTAAATCCGGGGGAAAAACAAGAAGCAACCTTCTGTGGAAGCACAGGAGGACCTGAGAACACACCAGTCCTACAGGGTCCCACCAAACCTCTTCTCACCCACCTTCTTGTCTCTTACAGCAGTCTCTTATCCCAGGAGAAGCAGCTCAGCTGAAGGCAAACCTACTCCTCAAACATGTCCACAAAAAGGCACCACTGGGCAAGAACGCTGCCTATCAAAACCCAACAAGATGTATTTTATCCCACTTTGGATGCTTTAAAGTTCGCTTTTAGGATAGCAGCCATGCAAGGTAGGATTGGAGTCATATTGGAGAGTAACAAGAAATATTAGGCAATCTTATTTATCCTCCTGTGCAGGGCACAGCTCTTGGAGGGAGACTGAATCGCTTACAGAGTGCACACAGCACTCTGACTCAGACCAGTCAGCCTGGAGTGTATTTTATGACTGAAAACCAGCTTTTATAAATGAAAATGCTGACACAGTCTTCAGTGTAGTGACAGCAGTGTCATTGGTTTAAATTGAACTTGCTTTGTCAACCCAAGAGCACTTAAATAAAACATATAAAAACCTCCTGAAAACACACAAACTATTTGTGATGAAACACTTATAAAATTTAATTCACTTCAGAAAATCCTGAAGAAAGAAATGCAAACTCCAAAAAAATGAACAAATAATAGTAGAAAAGCTAGTAGCACTTTTTCTTTTTTTTTTTTTTTTATTTTTTATTATTTTTTGGCAAAGGGAAGACTGAACACCCTCAGACACTTCTTACTTCAAAAGGAACAAGAATGCTTACCATCTCTCAAAACTTAGGTGGTACCCACCCCTAATACTTTTCACAGTTTGCTAGCCAGTTTTTGGGGGCAGTTTTCTTAACCTTCAAAAGTAACAGTTCAGTTTCTCATTACACATAGTTTTGCAGCAAAGAAATTCAAGACATTTTAAAGGCTCAGAAGAATATTAAAGAAAATGAGAATATTTACTCAGCTGCTGTTTTATATTCTCATACATCAGAACAGCCCTTGCTAACTTGGCCCCACATGCCATTTCTTTTAAATTAATGTGCTATAACTGTGCTAGCGTGAAGTTGTAGGGATTGGAGTATTACACTACTAAATGGAGAGGATTTCAAAATCCTACAGCAAATGATAACTTCCCTTTTTAACAGTTCCATCAGCAAGAGCCACTACCAATCCCCATGTCGATGCAGTGTTACTTTAATGACAGTGACCTTGTGTGGCTCTTTGAGCATCTTCTTCACCTTTTTTGAGACATTTTTCTAAGCCACTGTCTTTGCTTTCATCATTTAACACATCACTCAAACCACTTCAATAAAACAGCGATCATGTTGAAGAGAGGTCTCGGAGGACCAGACGACATACCAATTAACAGAGCACACAGAATCAAATTGTTTTTTCTACATTTGGTTCAGAGGACAGTCGTGGAAAGTGAGGGGGGGGGAAGTTGAGAAGGTTTAAAAGAGGAGAGCAAATGCAAATTAAAGGAGTTTTCCTAATGTTGGCTAATATAATGCGAACTTCATCCTTCAAATCAAATTCATGACCAGACAGGTTACCCACTAATAATCCTAAACTAAACTCCTAATATCTTGGTCTACATGGTAAATCATCAGATTTCTGCTGCAAATCAAAATACGTTTTTTTATTCAGCAAAGGAACTAGTAAATTCTTGCTCTATAGGACTCCTGCATTTTTATCACTCTTATTCCACCGTGAATCAGGAAGAACACCATAGTCAAGTCTTAATGTAATATAATCTCATTTTAGCCCTTTGTTGGCTAGATTAATGTACAGAGTGCGTGAGTACATTCTGTATCTCTCCCAAAATTGTGAGGGTTCTCCAGCATCGCAAACCATTAAAATTTGCAATAAAACAAATTAAGAGAACTGCATCCCCTGTGACACGTTAAAGTATGTCATTACTGTAATTCAGAGTTAGCTTCAGTCAGACTCTGGAAAAGATTTACAAGGTCTGAATGCAATGATTCAGCATTAAGTATTTTCATTTTGGTTAAAACTGATTTGGCAAGGAATTTATTGTTTGAAAACATAACAATAGTCCTGGTTAACTTTTAGGCTACAAAATGTGAAATTTGCCTAGACGCAGAGGGCCAGCACCAAGACTACTTAACTTCTACCTAACCTTCTGCTAAAAAAATCAGCCGCACTTCACCAGAAGGTATATTCAGCTTCACCTTAATGATGCTGTAATATACCAGAAGAGGAGGGAAGGGCACCTATATTTTTCAGTTAATCATATCACGCCTTTGTCAGGCTGCACAAGAAAGATGGTGCAAGTCATTGATGGCTTGAATGAACTGTTCTTCTAGGAAGAAACAACTGCTCCAAGACTGGAGAAGTTCTTTCACAGGACTGTCCTTGACTTGAAGAAGTCTCCTGAGAGCTTATTGCTCAAGCTCTCAAGGCTACAACCGTTTCCGACTGTAGCTCACTTGTTTGTGGCCAGCCCAGGCCAGCATGAAAAAGGCTACGCAAACACAACCTTCTCTCACCACCAGCCCAGAGCTGCCCGTCCCTCCTCCCAGACCAGACCAAGACAGATGTGATTTTACTGGTCAAGATGCAATCCTAACACAGGTATTTCTACTCAACTTATACACACTAGGTTATCTTTCCTATAAACAATCACCCGTTTCAATAAAGTCTTTGGCATTCATGTTTGATGAACCCTAAGCTGAAAAAAGTAACCTTTTTCCTGAATCAAAACTGACCTTGTTCTGACTAAACCTGCAGAAAGCACGGGTTCTGCTGAATGACTGCATTTACGACCACATTCTCTTTGAACTGCTTTATTTTGATCAGACTTTCTCCTGCTTGAAACTATGTTTGTGAGACGTCTTTCTAAAAGCCCTTGTGAACACTTAAACACTTTATTTAATCACACAAGGAGAGACTCATACCATCGTGCAAGTATTTCGGCAAAGATTTTGCAAGGCCATCAACAACCTCAAACCTTGAATCTGCATAATACAGTTTTAACCCTAATAATAGCCCACTCTGTCCTGGCCTGTGAAGATGCAATACAGAAATATGGTGATCTCAATCCCAGAGGTGTGGAAAGGATGCAGAGGCATCCATGTACCAGGCCCTACTTCTTACTCTCATATGGAGTTTTATTAGAGGGTTTAAGACTGGTAAATGGTTTGTACAGAGGCTCTTTGTATCTAACCAAATTGAGCGCAATGAGAACAGACCCATTCTAAATACAGCCAAGAAACTTAGCAATAGTTAAAAGCATGCACATATAAAAGAGTATACAAAGACTACATTAAAATGTTTTGATGTTAGATTTCATTGGATTCTTGCATTGTGCACATGAAAATGAGAGATATTTGCATACCTCCATGAAGGAAATCCCTAGACTCCAAACATCCGAATGAATTCCATACTGTTCTCCTGAAATCCGCTCAGGCTGCAAAGAGACGGAAAGAAACACCTTCTTGAGCCTAGCAAACAAACATACGTACTTATTCCACAAAAGCTAGCCCAGGGCAAACAAATCAACTGAGAAAATGCGAAGAAGCTAAGCTCACCAGCTAACCTGGCAGAGAGCAAATCCACTCTTCAAACATGACTTATTTATTTTTGCCTCTTCTTTAAGAGCGAAGGACTCGGTTATGCTTAGACTTGTAGCCATGCATTGCTATGCACCTTGTAAAGTTGGCCATGGCATTTGTGTTTGGGCTGTTTTAGCCAACAAAAAAAGCCAATGGCTTGCACATGCGCAGCAAACCCCTCAAGTTGTGAGGGTCCAACAGTGTACACATCTACTGCTAAGCCCAGGCACGGCAGCAAGGTACACTAGGAAAACAGACTCCTAATGTTGAGTCAAGGGCTTGGGGAGTAACTATGGTTTAAAAAGCAAAGTTATTGAAGCCAAAAGAATCAATGAAGTCACATGCCAGCAATTTTATTTTATATACTTTTTAATTTCATTTTTGACCTATAGAAAAAAAGACTTCATTCAAAACTATTAATAGCAAGTTTAATGCCTCATGAAATAGAAAGCTGTAAAACATAACTGCTAGTTTTTACTTGAAAGCTACAATTTAAGCATTTCCAAGGTCAAGTACAGCATGAAATGTAACAATAAAAGGCTCCATGAGACTTCTCTCCCCACTGTGCTGTTAATGCACCTGTCTAGCCCAACCACCTACAAAGCACTGGCTGTATTTTTAGTCTTTAATAATCCAGAGACCTTTTTTAGAAAACAAACTCCCAAATTAGTGCCAGTCCAATGTGTTTTCGGATGTTTACTCTGCACTGCTAATCCCAGGTCAAGAGCTTTTATCGCAGCATGAATGTTAAGTAAAAAACACAGTGCTGCCCACGTTATCTTTAAGGATAGCCTTCCACAACTGCCGTAACCTAAAAAGCCACCCCAGAATGTAACTGGAACAAAATCTTTTTGACTGAACCTCATTTATTTTCTGCTGAACAGTGATCCAAAAATTTTATTTATTTATTTTTTTAAAGTTCATTAAGGTAAGCCTTCATTAAGTATAGTTAGCCTAGGTCAGCATATCTGAGAAATGTTTGCAACAGCATCATTCATATATGGATACAATTTTTAAGCATCCTTTTATACTGATAAAGATCCTCCTAAAGATGCAGATATGCAGCCAAAAATGTACACCGACAGATACATCTGTCTTTATAACATAACATGGTATTGGCTATCCCAGCCAAGCATGTTTTGTTACCAGCAGACAGCGCACCCGTGGCAAGATGGTAATACTCGCAGATCTTTTTAGTGCAGATGAGACCTTGGCCTTTCCTCAGCTGCCAAATCAGATGCATAATTCACACTGAACAATATTAAATTGTTTATTCTTCTGTTACAACAGCTCAAGTTTTAAACAGCAACTTATGTTTAGAACCTCTGTATTCATGCAAGACAGTGGCAAGTAAATCATTTGCACATTTAAACAAAAAGTCTAGTCACGTGAATTTAAGAGTATGGAAAAGAGGATAAAAATAAGAATAACACATGCATAAGTAAAGTGTGCAACACAGACATCATCCTAAGGATACACAGCTCAAAAATATTTTCTCTTAAAAATTGCTACAACTGGTTACTTTTTAATACAGAAAATAATTTTGGATGAAAGTGGTGATAAAATGATTTTACAGAAAATGTATTTTTGTTGGAAATCTTAATTTCTCAATCAAAAAGCTTTTTTGCTTATTTATTTTAAACAGAAACCTCAATTTTTTTAATGGTTTCAAATTCACTCAGTCTGCCAAGTAGGCAAACCAAAGCTTATGACCTTCATTATTTTTTGATGACTAGACTATAAATTTGATGATGACAAATGACTCATTCAGCAAGCAAAACAATTTTAACACAAGAAATCAGATCAACTATGTTTTAGCTTAAACTTCTCTTTTTCAATTAATAAATGAATCTATCACATTCATCCATGAACAATAAGAAAAAAAAAGTAATTTATTTAATGTACACCTGGGAAAGAGAACAGTAATCTTGATTTGTACACTAAAAGCATAATACAATTTAATTCTCAGACCTGCTTAAGACCACTCTAAGAGTAACAGCTGAGTTGGAAAAGTTGATTAATCTGAAGCTGTTTATTTGTCTGAATCGCTATATTCCAGTTCTTTTAGAAAATGAAGGCACAGAAATCCGCAGGCTTACTAAGGAAATGTGGTATTACATTAAGACCAGATTTTTTTCCTCTCTTTTTTTTTTTAAATCATTTTTCTGCACATACTATTCTGATGACACAGGATAGCCGAAGTCTTTCTAGGATGGTGGCATGAGTGTTTCAGAAGCCACATAATGAGTACACCTTGACTAGAAAAGCACTTAGCAAATAAATGGACACCCTGGTCTGCTTTCTTCTTACAAGAAAGTAAGAAAAAATACCTAAGTGCGATTAAAGGTCATGGATTTCTCTCTCCTCTTTTCTGAGGTTTGAAAAATACAAGTATCAACCACTTTGTATTGTTTACACTTTTTTTTTTAAACAAGCCGAACACTTATTTTTTCCTCACTATTATGACAGAAGTAGTTTGCTAAGAGAATTTTAATGCCCAAAATAAAAGTCAACAGTTAATATACCACCCTAAACTGAAGCATTTAAGTTTTCACATCTGTTAAACGGAGAACTAAAATTAATCAAATTGATCTAACAGAAAATACATGCTAACTTTTGTAGTTTACTGCTTTGCTAAACTGCAGGCTGGGAGCAGCAGCTCCCAAACTGTGGATGGTATCAGACTGTCAGCGGCCTGCAGAGTCGCAGGCTATCAGGGGAAAGCTCTTTTTTGAACGTTGAACTGGCTCCCTTCTTTGTTCCCGGTTGTTACTAATGTAGTAAAGGCAACTGAAAATACATGAAAGAAACCCTTTTCCAATATTACTCTTCCCTATGAGCAAGAAGTGCAGTTGTCACTGGGCAGGCAGGTGAGCACAGATAGGAAAGCAGTGGGTCTGCAAGACAGTAAAAGGGAGTTGTTCCGTGGCACACACCATTAAGACATAGCTTATGCTGGGGATAGGGAGAGATGAAGTTTTGAGAATTGATTTAGAATATATCCTGCATTACACAGAACAAGACTGTGAAGAAATACTTCTATTTAAATGTTATTCCTGCATAAATCCACTTACCGCCATATAAGCATTTGTTCCAACATACGTCTTGGCTATAGAATTCACCAGCTATCAGACAAAACAGTCTGTTAGAACAATATAAAGATAATGTGGAAATAAAATGGGCAATTATTCCTCATTTAACCTACAATCATCATTCCTATAAATCAACTAAAAATTATGTAAAAGGGAACAAATTTATCTGCAAAGGCATTAAAAATGATTAAATCTCTCTTTTGTTCGGAATGAGAGTTCCAATTTAAACAAGCACTGCATTACAGTTTATGGCAGATAACCTTAAACAATTCTGTTAAACAGGATGCTTATCGCTTTAGTACCCCAAACTAGTCTGATATAAAAAGTCAATTTGAAGTAGGATTGAACGCATTCATTTTTCAGTCAGCTGGCTCAAGATGTGAATAAAGCCACATTCATCACTTGAATGCAACGAGCACTAAATACGCTGGAGGGACAACAGACTCTGACAACTTATAATACAAGGCTGACCTTCTCTTTGGTCCTCATGTTTGGCTGAGAGTAAAGGTGCTGAAATTCAAATCAACATCACAGCAAGCTCATGGGTCACTATCAGAGAAGTTCTCCAGGGAGGCCCAAAATGGAAATTAATTAAAATTTGTGCTGCACATTGTAAAAGCCCACCACTATTGTTACTCCCAATATTAATTTTTATTGTGGGCCAGTTGGGCTCCCCAGACACATCTCTCGTTCTGCCCTCCCTTTTGTCTGGCCAAAACGCTTTCATATCAAAGCTGCATATCAATGAAGTTTGCTATTCGTAAGTAGTAATTACAATATCAGCAGTTTTTACTGTCATTAAACAATGAACAATCATATTCAGATGAAGAAAAGTCGCCCAGAGATTAAAAATGAATAGGGCTGTCCCAGCAGAGGGGAGCTTGCTGTGGGGCTGTTTGTCTGGCAGCCAGGTGATTTTGACATTAGAAGGAGAGTGGGCAGATATCTGAAGGGGGAATTACCTGAGTGCTAACCCCGAAGTCACACAGCTTCACCTGGCCTCGCGTGTTCACCAACATATTAGACGGCTTCACATCTGTTGAGGGAACAAAACTGGATTTAATCTGTACTATCCTAGACACACATTGCATATACAGAGATCATTACGAACATTGGCATGATGGATTTTAATAGGAAATACTTCAAAGATATATTCCAAATGCAACCTCTGGTTTGTAACAGTCAGTAGCACAGATGACACTGTACCTCTCAAATACTAGTAAACCCTGTTATTAAATCACAGAATCATTTAGGTTGGAAAAGACCCTTAAGATCAGAGTCCAAATCTGCAGCTGACACCCATCTGGGAGGGACAGCAAGTGGACTGAAGCATAGGACCTAGAATTCAACATGATCATGACAAACTGGAAAATCAGACTGAAAAAATAAGATGACATTCAATAGGGACAAATGGAAGCACTACATTTAGATGGGGATTAATCAACTGCATAAATATAGGATTAAAGAACTGCCTGGAGTGTAGGCTGGAGCAGGTCTGCAAAAAAGGATCTGCAGATTACGGCATGAAGGGGAAATGACAGAGAGGGAACAAACTCTGTCACTGGACAATTTAGGAATGAGCCAAAAGCAACAGCGCAAACGGTGAAGCCTGTTTTCGTATCAGGGGATAGCCAGGCTGATCTTTTAAGGTTCCTCCCAGCCCTGCGACTTTGTATTCTAACACTGCAATTAACCCTGCCTCCCTCTTCCCTAACAGCCCTTGCTTAATTCCATATGGTGACAAGAGCAGAATTTAATAAAAAATTACAAAGTATCCCATACAAACACCTGTATATAAAAACACATGCAAAACACAAAAAAGACAAGTGCATTCGAGGCTCCTTCTGCTACAAGAACATATATACAGTGCAGCTTTGCTCTTGTGTACACCATTATTCAAAACCACTGGCTTCCACCTCCACAGCTTCTACTGCATAAAACAGCTCTGATCTCACATTTTCAGAGCTTTTACACAGGTTAACTGCCAGCAACGCCTAAAAATGATTACTAAACCTGGTCCAGCAAATAAAACATCAATGTACATTGTAAAGCCAGATTGTCAGTGGCGCAAAGATCTTAACGTTGACCCCGTCTGATGTCAAAAGAAGTTGGTACACTTCTGCTGCATACTGTAAAATTGACATGTAAACATCCAGCCTGACTGTAGTGCAGGAAACATTGAGCACCTTTTCTGTTCCAGGGATGCCAGTCAGAAAGCATAATGTGCACGTTATGGCCTGGCATAAACTTGGGAAGATTAGAGCACAGTGGCTTTGCCTAATCACTGCTTTCTTCTGTCAAAATGGATTAAAAGCAATAGCTTGTATCTTTGCCTTCTTTAAAAGTGAACACTAGTTGGGTGCAGATGGATGAAACCCAACTAGAAAAGAACCTAATTTTGTTTATCATTAAGTTTGCCTTTGTTTAGCAGATGTTTTCTGGTACCACAGTAGCTTGCTTAATTTGTCTCTGTAATGTAGAAATGTATAACCTCAATTAACAAGCTGATTAAATGCTTTCCTATATTTGAGCTAAAAATCCCGTTTAAAAAGGGGAGCATTCAATAGTACATTATATAACCTAAGTGGATCTGTACGTTTTAAGTTAGGTATCAATACTGCCAATACATTTTGCAATTTCCCCCAAAGCCAAAAGAAAAATTAGTCACAAATGTCTCCATCACGTTACAGCATCAACAGACTCAGTCTGTGTACCCTGATCTCCATTTATCTTTGGGAATTCAATCCGTGTGCTCCATTTTTGATGGATTTTTACCTACTCCCCCGCCTCAGGTGTTGAAACACCACCACTGCTACAGAGTGATCCATGCAGTTGCAAAACCTCCCATACACTTCCCAACAACATTTTAGGATATGTTTTCTAACTAAAGCTTCAGGGAGACTCAAATATTTGCTTGTGGCAACCCGCTAAGCAGCACACCCCTCTCCGGTGTTGAGTGACTTTGCTAAATCTAACAAGACATGCCAAGTACATCAGCAGGCTCTATCCTGTATCCCGAGAAGAACAGTAAGTTGCACAGTAATCCTGTTTAACCTTCTTTCTAAAAATACGGCAGCCAGTAGAGCTACCTCATTACTAGGCTTGCGCTGAATTGTAATGAACTAAACAGCAGGTGCAATTACACACGCAGAAAATACTGACATTCTGCACCACGAATCCAGCAGTTGACAGCACTAACACTTCTAAAAGAAAACCGCAGTATAACAAGAGGCTCTTGCTTTTAATTGTAAAGGATGTAACAAAAATAATTAATGGCCAAATGGATGAGAGAAACATTTTGGTGCAGTATGGCTGAAAACAGGTTTGTGGGATCAGGACCAGATCATCAGCACTGTTTTTTAACAAAGCAAAAATCCTTTCACTCTGAGTGAAGGGTCTGGGAAAGCAGAAGGAAGCTCTGAGTGTGAAACGCTATGACCTCACAGAAAGTGATGATGATGCAACATGTGCGCAGCCAAATTTTCTTTCTGTAAGGACTCAAACACGTATATGTCATGAGTTCAGAGGAAGAAGCAGGGTGGTCTCCAAGTGCAGCCCACAAGTTCCCGTCCCCTTCACACAACTCACCAGAGGAAACCACCACGCCACATTTGTCCCCTATCCCACCAAGGAAGAGCCAAGGCTCTATCCAGCCATCACCTTGTGTCACTGGGGATCTGCAGACCCCATCTCCCCTTCCCTGCTTTCATGTGGGATGTGACAGTAAGCTGATATAATTAAAAAAAGATCTGTCATTCATTAAGCATGGCTTGATCCTGAAATTCTTCCACAAACAGAACTTTAAAAAAAAAAAAAAAAAATTTCTGAAAAAAGCAATTGGCAATCAGTCCGTAAAGGAAGGGAAGCCTGTGCAGGTTGGGGACTCTACCGAGCAAGCTGCAGCCAAACAAGCACTGCTAAGAACAAATACTATCTGTCCTTACAGCAGAATTTAAACAGCACTGCAAATGGAGGATTTAAGCAAATATTTGCTATGAATTCCAAGGGTTGCATTGGTTTCCTCAAGAAAAAAAGGAAGTGACAATCCTAGACAAAAATGTCACTTCACAAAATATCTCATATTGAAAGTGGGGAGAAAAATCACCCAGTCAGTAAATTAGCCTTTTTGTTTCATAAACTGCTTCAGTTAATGGGTTAAACATTTTTTGGTTTTGGAAAACAAATGTGCATAAATAATGTTCTGCACCATCTGCTTGTGATTAATATTACTGTTTAGAAGTGAAAGAATTTAAACAAGAGCCAAAAGGGGTCATTATGCTCCCATTACCAGTGCTTGCTTAATACAAATTATTTCTATGAAGCATCATTATAGAGGATGAACAAGTCCTCTTTATGATATATCTAAGTCATTTCACCTCTCTGCAAATAAATCGGACCTCCAAGGTCTTACTTACCAGTAAACAGAATTGTCAGAAGTTCAGCTTTTTGAACACCAAACACTTCAGTCATCTTGTTTTATTGAAAAGCAAACAGATTAACAATTGTGGGGAGAAACCCCCCAGATTTTTAAAAGCTCTCTCTTGACTTTTTCTGTCTTTTAAAAATATAAACCCACAGTATGCCAGGTTCAAGGGATACGAGATAAAAAAGCACAACTTTAGCCGCAGACAGCTCACAGAGCATTAGTGTTAAAGTGAAGCTGCTGGAAGAATGAAAATACTTTCTTGCCATAACAACCTCATCAGCATGCTTTTTGCAGAGGCCAGGATTATTTTTTTCAAATACGGGTAAGTGGTCCATGAGTGTACACATATGTGTTTAGCTATACATATATATACATACATAAGTATGTATATGTATATGTACACATGCTCTAGTACTTTTGTTTGTGCTTCATTATATGTAGCACTATCGCTGATTATTTCTCACAAACCTAAAAATAGTGGCGGGGGGGAAGTCAAATACGCTGCTCTGGACATCTTTGGTGAAACCCTCAGCAAACCACCGTTACTGCTGAGAAAATGGGAACACTCACTGTGCATATTGCACTAGTGCCTGTTCCTACCAACCAGCACTCCTCAGCTCCAGTAGCTTACATCAAAACAAAGAGGATTTGATTATCCTTCTATGGGAATATCCTGGGGAAAAAAGAGATGGTCTGAGTGAGGCACAAACCTCCCTTCTGCCATAGACAGCCACGCAACCAACAGACAGTCCAGGAAGTCCAAATCATCAACTCTGTTCAAGCTCACAAATCACCAACCAGAAAAAACTTCCAAAACTCTGAGACAAATTTAAAACCTAGTCAGAAACCAAGGTGCCCAAACCATGCAATACATGCTGGCCCCCAGTAAACAGACAGTCATGCATACAAATACAGATCAGTACAATTAAACACAAGCGGGTAACATTTATTTCATACATTTCTTTTAATAAGGAGGTGTGAACAGAGAAAAACATACCACATAAAATGCATACGGTCTATACTTATTCTTGAACTTAACAGATTTTGGTTTGTCTTTATACAAACTTTGACTTTGTACATGATTAGACTTGTTTAATTGCTAATTCTGTTTTAAATCTAAGTTAATTTCTCATTACCCTTCCATTTCTACTTCTTATCCTCTGGGGAAAAGAGCACACTTATCATTGGGACATTCTCACATCTTCCAAAGAAGTGGTATAGGTGTTAATCTTATGTTTATGTTTGATGTGGGTGTGATGACTATGACTACAGCTTTGGGTTTATTAATATGCACGGCTATCACCTCATTAGTTGCAAGGTTTGTTTTGAAGTTAAGCTGTAATATTTGCTGAAATGTCTGATCTGGAATAAAAGACTTGCTCATTGTTTGTTTCCTTCGCTTTAATCCATGCTCAAGTCACAAACTGTCGGGTGCTGCACTGCCTTACACAGCTTCTTCACGATGACTGCTTCTCCACCTTCGTTATCACCACGGTGGAAATTCTTGACTTCTTAGCCTATGTGAGCTTCCTGCATGGTCTGCTTTACATGTGACAGCAAAGAAGTCAGGGTTAAATTTTCTTTCATTTACCTCTGCTGCATTAAAACCAGTAGACAGCTGAAGGAGATAACTTTGAGAAATAGGCATCCTCCTTGCATTGTATTCTCTGTACCCATTTTTAAGTACACACATGTTCTGTATCTTAAAAATGGGTAGAGTAATACTGAAATCCAATCCCTTGAGGAAACTCTTCTGGATGCTGGAATGCTAGTTATCCCCTCCATGGTGTTTTGCAGTGCTGTTCTCACCTTGGTCAATCCAGCAACAGACCAAGGCCAGAAAATTGGAAGTGTGATGAAAAATCAGTTTCTGCGCCTTTCTTTAGACCATAGCAAGGACCATACATAATTTATCAAAAACTCAGAGCTGCTCTTCAATCAAGGCAATGAAACCCATGCAGAAGGAGAGATTGTGTTTTACTGGCAAAGCAAAAATCAGACCCAGGTTCTAAATTTACAGCAACAGCAGAATAAAATGTTACAGTTATAGTATTTATGCCTGACCACATCGCTCTCTCCAAATCACATTCAGCAGGCAGCCAGAATCTTCAATGAAAAAATTAAAAATGAAAAAAATTTCCAATCTGCTTTTTTCTTCTTGGGTGTTATAAAATGGCGGCAAGGACTGTATAGCCTATTCAGAGCGATACCCAGCCACAGATGTTCCAGCTACCTTTTCTTTTATATTTATTCTGTCAATCGCTGTGGCAGCTCTGGCATCTAAACTGTTCATCCTTTTGCTGCGAGTGGATGGAGCTGATAAATCTCTGCATCTGGCAACATTCAGTCTGGTAGGTGAAATGTTTAAACCATCACCAGAAATGAAGCCTCCTTGGTAACCTGTGTCTGCACCAAGTTGGTCATGGACTCTTGGTTATTTTTGTTCTTTTAATCCAGCAACAGCCTAGGGTCAAATACACCAGCAGCCTTAGCATTTCACTCGCCTTCTAATCGGGGGTAACAAAGTCAGGTCCTCTCTTGATCTCTACTCACTCTTCTGGCCACAGCCCTCTTTCTCCCACCCAGGAGACAGCCTGTGCTCTCACGTCAGAGCCATCTCCCAGGAGGGAGATGCTGTGAGACTGAGGAAGAATTGAACCCGATGTCCTGTTGCACAGCTGCTCGCTGGGCCATTACATAAAGAAAGGATCAATCTTCTCCTCCACTACAAACAAACTCCACAAAAGCCGGAGGACAGTCTGAGCCTAAGCTTTAAGGAGGGGCAGGACCTCAATACATACTGGCAATTAGTGTTTCCTATTAGCTTGTTCTCCCCACTCAGTGCACAGATTTCTGGATAACTCTCCAGAGGTGCCTGACTCTTTGCACTGATCACATCAGGAGCCTGGGTGCCTAACCCAGGCATTGCTCATCACCTTGCCAGAGCCTAGCACCTACTTCTCAGACACTCCAAAACTAGGCACCCCAGAAGAAATGGTCTTACCTACTTGGTTTGCAACTTAAAATTTTCTATGTGTCTCTCTACACTTCTCTTTCAATCACAAATGATGTCGGTTACTGCACGCTCCAACTGTGCACACGGGCTGAGTGAGCAGATGGGTTAAATTAAACAGTATTGTTAGCAACATTAGGAACCAGAGCAGTTACTTTCAGACACTTTAGAAACATTATAAATGTAATGAGTTTCTCTCTCTTTTTTTTGGCAGGGGGGGATGGTGGTGTAGGGGGAAAGGCTTCTTTGTTCTTTAAACAGCATTTTCCACAGTTTCCAGAACTGACATTGGTTTTGAAAGTTCTAGTATATCTGAATTAACTTACCACAACAGATACATTTTTAACAAAATGTAACAATATTAAAAAGCAAGAAATAAATGAGAAGTTTATAAAAATACAGATTAGCTCCAGGAAGGAGAATGAACAGCAAAACCCAAAAATGGCTTATGTCCAAGCAGGTTTAAAGTTTCTTTAATTATTCATGACCATGTTAGAGGACAGCAGGCCACAATTTTAGAGATCTGAGACTCTAGCAACGCTTGTGGCTGTTACGTGAGATTTCTGAAGTACATAAGAAAATTCATTATCGATCTTCTATTTTCAATACTAGTCAAACATCTGATTTTCCTTGCTGATTTTTCCACTGGGCACCTGTTTGTAACCCTAAGCATCTAAATCTCTATAAAATTCTTTCCTCTCTTTAGTCTTTTTCTTTGTAGGGGAGGAGGGAGGGCAATAAAAGAGAACAGCAGTAAAAAATATTTTATCAGAAAATCTTCAAGACTAATGAGTAAGATTCATTCTGCATTACTCCACTGGAATCAAACCAGATGCTAGTATGGTCTACTGTCTCTGTAGAAAGTGTTGTTAAAATAAAATAATATGGTATTTCACTGGAAAACAGAAAACATCTGTTACTCACCTCTATGTAAAATCTTTAGACTCCATAAATAGGTAAGGCCCTTCACAACCTGAATGTAAAAGAAAAAGTGACAACACATATTAAAAATTCCTGGTAGGAAACACTACACATCTCAGCTGGTACGAGTCATTAAAGACACGAGTTCCAATGAAGAACAGAGCCAGGACCATGAAAAGGGGAGACAAAGCATCCCTTCCAAAGGACTGCAGGACCCAGACGAACTGCTGCTGCAAGCCTGCTGCAGACTACACAGCAACAGGTTCTTTAAGAACACACAAATAAGCTTCTTCCCAGGATCTGTAATTTGAAGTTAGTTGAGCTTATACTGAATCCCTTTAGGCATTTCAGTGTATTTTTAATACATCTCTCTTTGCTGGGGTGTTAAAAATCATGAAAGACAAAGTGCGTAATGATTTGTCTTTTTGCAACAAAAGAAACCCAGTGAAATTAAAGGCCAGAAAATAACAAAATCTCTAACAGCCTCTTCCACTTCACCCTCCCTTTCCCTTTTGTGCATCTGTACTTTTTCCTCCTTTACTTCCCAGGCTTTTACTTAATGTAAATGCTTAACATTTCTTCTTGAACTGTGTAAATTGTCTCATTCTTCATATTACTCATCCTGGACCAAACACAAATCTTACTGTATCCCATATCCCCAGAAAATACAATTGGGACCCTAAAAGATAAGAATTGGGGCAGACTTTGGCCTGCTATTCCAGAATTTGCTCCTTCTACTACCTAAACTGTTAAAACCAAATCCAAAAACCTGTTACTCCAGTACTACATTGGAGTGCCTTATGTACGAGATGCATTTTAATGAAAATTTGCAGGACATGCATTTGTAGTATGAATGCAGGAGTATTTCCCAAAACAACCACCCATGACACTTCCTTACACAGAATACATACGGCTCTTTCAGAACCAACAAATCATCACTGGATCCAGCTGCCACTCTATTTATTTTCTATATACAGTATACTATATACAGCTCAAAATTAAACAAGCTGTTCAGTCAACTCCCTAAGAGAGCAGTTGGGTGTTACAAGTTATCCTCTCCGCAAGTTTTGTTTCTGTGAAGTAATTAAAACCCCAATACTTCTTGCATTTTTACATTGTAATTTTTCCCCTAGATTTACTACTTTTACAAGCCCAGAGAACTAACAAGATTCAACAAGCATACTTCTACTACTGCTTACTTTTTACCCAAACCATCCCTGCTGTCTCAGCCAGCTTTTTTAATAGAGCAAATCTTTTTTATAAAGTTTCCATCTACGAGATGACATTTCATTCATTTTCCTGAGACACTCTCCTTGTGCATCTCCAAAACAATAAAGCATTTCTGACATTTGTAAAGTTGTATGAGTTTTTCAGACGAAACAATTACATTCTTTTCATTGTCCAAGTAGACGGAAATGAAATTACTTCTGTTACAGTGATCAAGCAGGAGTGCTAAAAATATTATCCATTGTGAAAAGCAGATAGCATATTAATTTTCAGCCTTCCTATTGGATTAGAGACTCTTTTTCAAATTTATTCTGTAACCAAAAACAGTATCAGTGGAATGTGAATCTCTTGTAAAGCAAATAATGATTTTGGATCCCCAGTAAATTGCTCTAGGTAGCAATTCCTCAGCATTAAACTCACACTCCATACCCAACTATCTCATGGCCTCAGATGGTAATTACCTGTAACAAAAGGCCTCAGTCAAATTCTGCATGCCCAGAGGTGTGGCCTTGTTCACATTAGCCTTTCAAAAAGCAAAACAGAGGAATTCTACTTACATGGCATTTTGACATAAGAAGAAGAAAGAAAAAAAAAGTATTGCTGCAAAAATAAATAAAGGGGATGCAACATTTTGGGCTTCCCCCAATAGTGAAGGTGATTTTAAGCATAGTAAGCTTCTTTGATTATTAAACATATATTTAGACTACTTAAAATCTTTAAAACCATTATAAAATTATTTTATTTATTTTAAAGCATGTATTCATAGAAAAAAGGAAACATTTCCTATGGAAAAAAATCAACAGCTGTAACTTATTAAACATCTTTATTATGGAACGTGTGCTGAATAAGCAGTTATAAGAGACACAGTATTAAACAAACTCTCACATTCAGATTCTCTCAGCATCAGTATACAAAGGAATGAAAAGAGTTTCTCCCTTTATTCTGGGCTGCAAATATGCACACAGGAGCCCCCCAGATGGACTAACCTGGTGTAAAGTACCGTTATTCACTTAACTTACATTTGCCTATTAGGGAAGAACTCTTTAAGTATTAAATATTATTCTAAAATGGTGCTGGAAGAGAGTATCTTTTGATTGAACATCTAGCAGGAATTACTGGTATTCAGTAAAGTAGGTTTTGCAACAATGACTTGACAAAGCCTTGACACAAAAAGTACTTCTACTTGCTGTCAATCACTCACTCTCTTGACAGTTCAAGTGCACATCCTTTCAGGGAGAACTTCAATCAACATTAGCACTCAAAATACAGTGCACAATGTCACTGCTTCAGAAATTGAAGTGAAAATAAATGTGTGAAGTGGCAAGCAAAGGTAGAACAGATTTTACATCAGCAGACCCAAATAAGTACACATCATGTACTAAGGAGCGACCACAACATCACTTTGGGGTTTCCAAGATACACTTTTCCTTTCAAAAAAACATACTAGCCCTTCGCATAAATAAAGAACACAAAGAAGAAAAGAGATTTCCCCTTCTCATTGACACTGTCTCATATATGCAACCAGGAAGAATTTTATGATGAAGTCAGAGATCCCTCCAGTTTCTTGGGGACCCAAGTCTCAGCAGACTCTACCTCTCTTACCACTTTATCCTGCCCCTGAAAAAACAGTCCTTCTCCCCAAGCCCTGGAAAATGCTTTTCTCCTTTAAGGATTTATTTTCACTGCCTTGCTTTATTTTCAGCATTCCACCTTTCAGCCTCAAACCCCCCTCCACCCTTTACTCCTCAAAAAAATAACCAAGAGAGCACTCGGCAATACATTCCTGCTATTTCAGCTTGAAAGCTGATTGTCCATCACAATTAATGGTGATTGCTTCTTCAATGGGAAATGGATAACAAGAATGCAAAGGAACGCTATGGTGTACAGACTACATATATGCTACATGGCTTTGGGATATCCAGTCTACTTCTCAGCAGGTAGGGGTTCACATCAGAAAACACACAGTGACCGTTGCTGTCATCAGAAAACGTTTGATTGTCTCAGCAGACAAAACTCTCCTCTGGTTCCTGCCAAATCATGAGAAAGTCTGGTTGGGGTAGGCAAGCATACGAGAAAGCAAGTACTGTTCATTCCCATTAAGCAGTGCATTGCAGGTACCTGGTAAGTATTGATACCAGTATTTCAAGGAAATGAGTAGCAACATTGTCCTATCCTTTTGGCTACAGAAAGTCAGGGTTGTCAAGAAAGGGATGTCTCTCAGGTAGTTCAGCCCCAGCCTGCGGAGGTCAAAGAGTGCAAGGAAATGACCTTGAGTACAACTCAGTGTTTAATTGAGCAAGTGGAGCGCAGGGGCAATGTGCTCCCTTTGCCATGTCGTGTGGAGCAGACACAGATCTTGTTCCAGATCAGCTGGAATTTCCTGCGCCTTTTGTGCTCGTTGCTGTGAGTAGGACAATCGTTTTTAAGAGCTGTCAGTCCACCACTTTTCACGACAATTAAATTTGTATAACAAGAAAGGAAGCAAGAAAATCATCAAGTCGGAGCAAAAGGAATGCTAGTATGCTGCTAAATGTCTATATGTGCCTGCATCATTTTCCTCTGGAAATGGTTTCACTTTAAAAATTCTACAAATATAACAAAAGGGTATTCTAATTAACAGATGTGCAGGTCACACATATTATTAAGCAGCTTCAATAAACGAATGCATTGTACGTGTCTCCAGAGAATAAAAGACAAATGACTGTGTACATGGTGCAAGGAAGGTAGAAAGAAAACACACAGACTGGAAAAAGAGAGACTATGGAAGCTCCAGATTTTGTCCCCAGAATCCATCCATGCGAGCTCCAGCTTTTGTTTGACATTCTCCTTCTCATCAGCACACAAACAGAAATCCTCCAGGCTTTGGGTAATCTTCCCAAGCTGTTCGGGGTGGGGATTATGGTGTCTATGTACAGCACTTGGCAAAAAGGTGCCCCAACCCACACAACGGGCTGCTGGGCTCTACTGAAATGTCAGACACCAAGATGCAGGGTAGCCATTTGTGAAGACTTAAAGGAGCCATTCCTCCTGCTACTGATAAATTCTAGAGAAAACAAAGGCTTTCACTGCCTCCTTCCAACAAGTCTACTATGCCAACTGAGCAAAAAATCAGCACCAGAGCAGAGGAAGCTGCCAGTGCTGGTTCAGCCTCAGTGCACACCTTCTGTTATGGAGAAGCAGGAGAAAGGGGCGAGTTCCTTCTCTGAAGGCACTCGCTCCTTTGTTCACCTCTTTACTGACCCCCTGCACTGCAGTGGGCACAGTACAGGTTGCTAAAGCAGCAAATAAAATAACTAGAAAAAGCCAAGTATCAGCTCACCGTCCATGTCAGGGAGTCATGCTCGCTAACTAACAGATTTGTAAAGACATGACCCTGCAGGTGAACAAAAAAAATATATATATCAAGACATAAAAGATGGGGCTGAAGCACCACCATTATGGATAAGTGAAAAATTGGAAGCAAACATCTGCAGAATACCAAGCCAGGCAGGCTGGGGAGGATGGGGGGACAGGAAAAACAAAAGTAAGGAAATGATAAGGTAAGTTAGTGTGGATGTATTAAGTACACAACATCAAGTAACATAAGGAAAAAGAGAAGGAACAAGCAGCTGAAGAAACACTTGAAGGCCCATCCCAGTATTATTACACTATACACATGCTACTTAGCGTCAGGAATATGAGGACACTGTGAGCAACTTATCATTCATTGCTCTATAGGGAAGAAGAGATGAAACGTTTTTATTCTGAACTAAAGGTGAAAAGCATTCAAATTCCATAAGAAACTGCTAGGCTATATAATGAGCAGATTTGAAGCTACTTAGAGGAAACAGCATCAGAGAAGGATGTTCATCACCCTGGGCAGGCCACGCAAATTAAGAGAAAGTAGAGCTGTGAATTACAATGAACAGAGACTAAATAGCTGCCTGTGTTGGATTAAAGGATTTAAATTGTCAGCTTGATGTATAATGAATGTGAAAACCCAGCACTTAATTAAATGGCACACGATAGAATAACTTTGTTATGCTTTAAACTGCTTAAGTTATCAAAGTATTCCTTATATTTAGCAATTGTTTAGCAGTATCTCTCTCCCTTGTGAGATCCACTAAGACATTGGTCATTTACCCTGTGTTCAACTGTGGCAAAATATGGAATTTTTTTTTTTTTCTCCTGTAATTTGAGTTTTCAACCATGGCTAGTGAATTTCTAGCAACAGACACTAAATGCTGCTGAGACACAATGATGGGCTACCAGGTGCTCTAAGGATCCCACTGTCAACACCCTGCTACCAAACTGAGTAGACACTGGGGACTGGTAGCTCTTCCTAGATCACAGACCATCTCCCTGCTCATCATCCCTAGAATGACTATTAGCTCTTCAACCATGACTGCTCACGTGCGAAGGGTCCCAGCACAGGGGTGAGAGAGCAGCGTGTCCCCAGGCAGCCTTTGTCAGGCCTGGCTTGTGCCAAATAAAAACTTCAGCCTCCTCCTCATCTGCCTTAAGGAGTACATCTGCCACAGGGGAAGACAGCAAATGTGTTCTGCCATTGCATTTTGATAACAGGAACTGACTTAATTTACAACCTGGGAAGCAAATCTAATTGAGTTACTTTGTACAGAATAAGGACAGTTAGAATGGAAATTACACACAAGAATCAGCAGAAGCAACAAACAAGGGATCACCGTGAGGGCTAAGACAGGGCTTCTGAATCACTTTTTAAAGGAACCATATAGCACAGAAGGACTTAAAGGCTAAATAAAGGCAATGAAGAGGACTGCTCCATCCTATGCAGGCTGATAACAAAGAAACGTGACCACACAGTTCTGCAGCAAATTCATGATTTTTTTTTTCTTATCCTATTCAATTTATCACATCCTTTTACATTTCTTGAGCCCCTGGCAACTCATGTGTTGGTCATTCAAAAGAAAGACTTCCTTAACCGCGGTGTCCTTGTGCACACAGGATGGTTAGGAAGAGCACAAGATAGGAAGGATCCTCCTTTTTACACAGACACAATGAGGACACAGATCCTGGAGATGGCTCAGTATCCCAAAGGGCCATGTGCACACTCAAATCAGATGTGTTACATGCACAATCAAAAACTGAAAGACAAAAAGAAAAAAGTACTTACAGCTACTGCTATTCTTCCAAGTACATGTTCTGGAATTTTTCTATAAACATCCAAAGAACCCCCTGCAGGAACAAACAAAACGTGCTTAGGTAATACAAAATGAAATACTGCCCTAGATTTGAAGTCACAAGGGTTTTCTAGGCCTTGGTTATTAATAAAAACACCATCAATGATATAACAATAACTGTGTCAGAAATAACTGACCTTAAAAATCTGCCAAACTCTGAATAAACACATGAAATAGGACTCAGGTCTCTTTTTACCCACATTACTTATTTTTGCTTGCAGCATTAACACTAAAACTCCTTTTAGAAAACTTGCCAGTCACAGGACAAAATATTGAAATTGGAGAACTCAAAACCACCAGGCTTAGCATAACTTCTTGGGAATCACAAAGTCATCCCAAAAAGCAACACTGGACTTCAAAGTCCAAAGTATCCTAACCCTTGTCCCCAAAACCTAGTGCTAACATTACATGGTATCTGATACAATGCTTAGATACGTGCTTAAAGCTGTTTCCTCCTGATGATCAAACCAGTGAAAGTTTGGTTCAGCGTTGCAGTCTGTGTCCACACTGATGTCTGAAAATGAAAAATAAGGAGGTCCTGGGCAAGCAGCTAAGTTTTGCCAGTGAACTCCAATATGGGACACAACTCGCTACCTATCTGGCACAACCCCGTCCAGCCAGCATCACACATTCATGGGGAAAGCAAGAAGCCCAAGTCCCTCTAATGGTCCTATAGACATTCCCAAGGGACTGGGAAGGATTGTTTCCCTTATCTTCCACACAGGAGATTTATGATCTACGCAGTGTTCAAAATGTCCCTGGGGTGAAATACAAATTCTTGGGCAAGAAAGTAAATTTAAAATTGAGAATTAAAAACATTGAAGTAGAATGGGAAAAAAAAAAAAAAAGACAAGCAGATCACAGGCAGAGCATATTACACTTAGCTTGCAAGAGCATGTTGTCTTATTCAAGGCTTGAGGTTCTCAGAAGTGCTCAGCACTGACCTAACTCTGCTCTCACTGTAACATATGGATTTTACTGATGACACCACTGGGAAAAGAGTTAGGACAATACTCAGCAGTTAAGAAAACTACACCTTGTACTTTGCTTATGGTTCAGTTTTTAAAAGTAAAAGCCATTCATTCTGAAATGCTGCAATCCAAAGAAGTCACAAGGTCCTTACTCCAGTCTTCAGCGTTAATTACACAATAGTTCTTATTTATACTATACTTCTTATTCTAGTGATTAGGGTGTTGTGGTGGTGGTTCTTGTTTTTCCTCCCCTCATTTTCCTCATCGTCTCTACTGTCAGAAATCATAGAAAAATAGAATGGATACAGTATGTGTTTGTCTTCACTAATGTTGCTCTAGTTCCAGATCATTGAAACTACTATTCATTCATCAAGTTTAATCTTTCAACTTCTATCGTCCACATTGCTTGTGGATTATAATGAACCTCAGTTTTAAAAGTAAATGCAAGTACTATCTAATAGAAACAAAAGGATGTAGCATCACAGATACCTACTGCTCATTACAAAAGCCAAACAGAAAGCAATCATATGGCAGGCGGTTCCTGTTAATGCTTATAACATATCCTTGAATTTTGGACAAAAGGAGACCTATTTTTATACACCTAACTGCTAAGTCTTGCTATTACAGATGGCACTAAAGGTAGTGCTGTTTGAAAAATGAAGGAAAGTATCTTTTTGCAAACAATCAGGAAAATCTGCCATTATTCTATGGAGAAGTAGTTCTGTAGCGGACAACATTTCTAAATCCAAATATATAATGTTAGCACCCAAATCTATGTATAGACATCTAGGTACAGTCTGATAACCTGCACCTCTCACTGCTTTTAAGGGGAATTTAGCTGGTGTTCAGCAGTTTCAAGGAAAAGAGGCAACAACATAAGTAAAAGGCAATAGTACATTTCACCACCTTTATTTGCAAGAACATCATCTTTACTATAAATATAAAAGGACAAAGATCAGAAAGCATCATTTCACATCTCTGTTGCTCTTTAAGATCAACTGGCAGGTGGGGAGGTGATCCAGGTCAGTTCAACCTCAGTGTTTTGATATTTGCAGACTTGGAGTTACTTGGCTTTTTCCTGCTTGCAGGTACCAGGAAAGAACCAATATGGTACTATATGTGCACCTTTTCCCTATATGTACTCCTAAGTCATGAGTATCCCAAAAGACGCAGCTCCACCTGTATCTAGGTAATTCATAAAGGAAATACCCATGTTTTGTAATAGGGTACAGGATACAACTGGGCAAACAGAGTCATGGGATATGGATTCAGGAAATATTACAAACTGGCCTAAGACAGTCAAAAGGGCTAAAAATTTGTCAAGGTTAAAGCTGTTCATCTGCAGGATAAGAAAGTATTTTTTCTTATCTTTGCCTGCATCTTTACACATCACAATTAAAGGTTTGGGGGAAAAAAAATGGCAAGGTCCCTTTATTTGCATTTTGTTCTTCCTTTAAATGATTGCTGTTGCTTTCTGCCAGAAGGAGTGCACAACATGAGGCAGACCAGAGGTCATCTCCAGTATAATTCCAAGTAATTTGTGCATGGTCAGTAAACACCATCGTTGTGCAACATCATGAGGGATGCATACCCTAAAGGCTTAAGTATTTTCAAACAAGAATTCAGAACTGCAAGCATCTATGTCCATCATTTTTAAAAATCTCTGATTTAGTAGGAGCATACATACTCCAAGGCAGATGCATGTTTTGGCATGAGCAGATGCTTCCTTACTGCATGTGACTACTGCTTAACACAGGCTTGCAAGTCCGAGTGCAACTGCAAGGACAGAACAGAGAAATGGCTAATAGTCACACAGCATGAGAACAGCAAAGAATTTAATTTGTGGGCTTGGTTGAAAAAATGCAATACTTTTCCATCAAATACGGAAAATCTGAGAGAATACTCATACTTGGAAATGGGGCACAGTGATCACTGGGACAGAGGCAGTAAGTGTAAGAAGAGAGAAATAACAGTAATAACAGAACATTTTAACAGGGAGAAAATAAAATACACCATAAAACCCTAAAGGGCTTTATTCGTGGTCCCTATCAGAAAGAAAGAAGCTACTCAGTGATGCTTAATGGTACACATTTGGCTTTGGAAATTTCTCCTGCCAGAAAGCCTTTCCTCCACAGTAAATTATTTGCAAGATCCTTACTTCTTTATATCCAGTTTAACTGAACCTTTGTGAAAAACCTGGATAGGGCATAAAATGCTGGCTCATAAGAAAATCCTGGAGAGAGTAATAGACTGTTGCTTGTAACAACAACGTGATGTTAAAAGTTGAACGCTGTGAAGAGGGTTCTTGCACACAAGACACAAGGGGACTGCATCTGTCATGAGACACGCTCTCAGAATTGATACACAGAGGGCAGCAATGATTATAAATTGCTGTAATCAGTATACTTTTCCTGCCTTTTCTCCAAGAATGCCACACAGCACAAGATTTCAAAGCAAAGTACTAATACATCTCCATAATGACAGTAGCATCAGATTGTGGGGAAGGGGATATTGTTGGTATGAAGATTCACATAGGGAGAAACAAGAGTACACTCAAAAAGAAACTCAACACAGCTCTGCTAAACAGCTGTGTTAGAAAATAAGTCCTTGTCTTGCAATTAAGAGACGATTTCCACTGAAAACACATAGGACATTGGGTTAATAGATTTCTTTAAAAGAAAATCTGTTTTGGCTATCAAAACAGTAAAAGTGAGGAACAGCTGTTTTGTCAGCGAGGACAGATTGTATGGAAGACTCAAATTTCAAACCACAAATTAAGCTAGCATTTATTTCTGTTCTATTTACATTTTCAATAAAAGTAAGCGAAGATACACTCAGGAAAATACAGCATACCATGGAGAATATAGCACAATCCCAATACTAACCTGTTTTTTTAAAAAACTACCTGCAAAGTTATTAATACTTCACATTTTCAAGTCATACTACTGCATTTTGCTACATTCAGAAAAGCACATCTTTATACGATTTTCTCATTTACATACTTAGCAATCAAAAGCACACTAGATACACAACTCACCATCCATGAACTCTGTACACAATGAAATTCTGTTTTCTACAAAAAATGCACCATAAAATCCTATGATATATGACGAATCACACTGGAAAAAAGAAAGGAAAAAGAGAAGCCTGTTTTAAAATTCGCTGCAAGAAGATCATGAGCAAGAATAATGAAAATGAGAAAAATCTATATACCTTATAAAGAATTTCTAACTCTGACATTATCTGCTTCTGGAGTTCCAGTGTTATATCTAAGGGTATGACCTAAATTACAAAAAACAGACATATGATCAGAGTTGACTTAAAAAGTAACTGGATGATTCAAAATAAAAAAACCTGAAGATACATGTATTAATTATCCTTACATGAGAAAAGGAAAGAGAGGAATAGGTAGAAAGAATATTTTAATAGACCAACGAGCAAAGGAAGGAAATGAAAATGGAAGGACAGACTTATTTGCTTTTAACAAGTCATGTGTTACAAGTAAACTAAGTTATACAGCCAATTTTATCCATGAAATGTTATAGGGTTTGTGGTTTAATCATTTGAGACGAGTTAGAACTTGAGCGCAAGCCCCACATGTAACGTAGGAGCAGGTGTGGTAGATCTGCAGGTTGGTAAACTCAAGAGTTGCTGCTTATTCACCCAAAGTGCGATCACCTCCCAGCTCCTGCTCGGTACAGCCTCCTCCTCACCTGTCCAGCACCGATTCTTCTCGCTGCAAAGATGTCTGGTGAAAAAGCCTGGAAGGCTGTGACCCCAGCAGGCCTTGCTGAATGTGCCGATGGTAGCTCTGAGGGCTAAATAAGTACCGTAGTATTGAAAGGATCTTTGAATGTCTCAGTGGTGCCCTAAAGGAGTATCTCTTATGACCACCCTTACAGTTTCAGTTTCTATTTACCCCCTTTTTTATATCAATTCCTAACATTGTACGAAACATGGCAAACCGTTAAATATACAGAAAAAATGCAGATGGTAGCAGATGGTACAGATGCTTAGGTAAGCATCACCAAAGCATTCCTCAAAACAACTACAAACAACCTGACTTTGAGCGCTCAGCAGCTCAAACCAGCCACTCACTGTCATGCTTATCTGCTGCTTCCTTCCCCCACGCCCTCGTTTTTCATCGTTTTGAGCCAGGCTGCTAACCAGGACTAAAGTACCAAGTGCTGCAGTGAAGCTGGGGTGCACTGGAGTTATAAGTTTTCAGGATTTTCAAGACAGATCCTCTTAATAAGGATGCTGGTTTCAACAGAACCAGCATTGGAAGTCAACTTTAACAAAAAATTCTTTGCCATGATTATTTGAAGACTTGCGCACTCAATTATTAAGTACTACTATGTAAACCAAAATGGACTCCAAATGCATTTAGCCAGGCTCAGTCTCCTACCACACAATATTTCAGTTTAATACTTTGAGCTAAAGGGAAACAAAATCTAGTCAATTTGCAGAATTAGCAAAATAGATATTATAGGCTGCATATACCGCTGACAAAACAAAATACAGAGAGACCATTTCCAAACACACGCATTTTACAGTATCAAAATCTGTCTAAAAGAAAAAACGATAACCTGTTTCTATCAAGAATTTGCTTTAGGGTTATTTATAAAAGCTGTCACTAAACTAAATTGTAAGTGTAATACAGGGCTGCCAAGAAACGTTTAACACACTTGTCTAGATCAATAATCATTTGCCAACAATATTCACTTACATTTTTCCAGCGTGAAAAACTTAAAATAATCTGCTGGAATACCATCAGTTTTACCCACTGAATATTAACAGAATTGAAACTTGTCAACAGTATAAAATTAAAATTTTATCTCACTACATTCTACTCGTAGTCAGAAATTTCCCTGCCTTGTTTACTGTGAAGGCTTCACCGACCTGAACAATGACTAGTTAGCATGATCAGTGTCAAATACATCACTGACATCCAATCAACCAAGACCTGGCATGAAGAAAGGTCTCTGGCTGATTTGCATTAACTATAATTACATACAGACCTTGCATTCTAATAGTGACGATAACCTGGAAAAGCAGAGCTACCCTATTTACAAGTGTTCAGGATACTTTAGGGTAGGGCACGCACAGAAATGTACTGCAACGCTATGGCAAGCATATATCACCACAAAATAAATTAGGAGAGACCACTGTCTCACTTTCTCTGCATAACTATTGTACAGAAGTATTTTCTTCCATTTAAACATGTGTGGCTTGTGTGACTTCCAACACAGGAGAGACACCCATCTGATGTCAAGGTTGAGGAACCTTATGTTAGTTAAAGCACTGAAATGTGGGACAGAAAGAGGAAAAAAAAAAATCTATATAGCACCGCCTTAATCTGCATGGTCATACTCCTTTTGTATCAAATTTCCAAGCCTATTTGGAAAATGAAGTTTGTATGGGTGAAACAACTTTTAAGAATATGTGAGCTGACAGTGTTAAGCATGGGCTGGGACAGTGTTAAAGCCAAAAAAAAAAAAAAAAAAAAAAAAAAAAAAAAAAAAAAATTCAAACCAAAAAACCTCCTCAAACCCATTGCTACAAAGGAAGAAGCTGTGAATAAGGATTTGGCTGCAACTTCCACTACAGTAACGCAGGTAAGCGAATGAGATGTAACATTAGACAATAACCTTCTCCAAAGCAGCACCTTTGGAAAGAACTTCGTAGCAAAAAAATCACTGTTATTTTACCAGAATTATTGAGAGCAGAGAAGCAAAACCCAATTCATCTGGCATAAAATAACACGCGCTGTTTGACACAAGCAGAAGCAGAGTTTCTTAACAAGTTTGCATCAGAAGCTGCAACAAAAGTTCATGGAACAGACGAGCTTGGCAGATTGCTGATGACCAGCGGTCCCCAGCCACCCATGCCTGCCAAGGGGTAACCGAGCCCCAGGGATGTGGATGGACAGGACCGGTCTAGAGATGGGGCCAAGAGTAACCTGGGCTGGCTGGGGAAGAGGGGCTGGCAACCAAGCTCCAGTGCCTGCCCTGTCTTCAAAACTAGTTGAAATGGTGCCTCGCAGGTAGAGCTGGAGAAGGGTACTAGACAAGGGGAGCATTTTTTAAAATTTAAATGAGATGGTGGTCCTCTGGGATTCAGTGAGGGGCTCCAAGCACTCCTGCACATCTTCCTTACCAAGTTCCTGCCTCAAATACAGGAATCTTGAAATCACTTAGCATGCTTATAACGTACGTGAACATACCTAATGTTTCAAGTGAGAAGGGTTAATTTTTAAAAGAGGAATACCTGAGCATATTTCCTCTGCTCTCCACTACACCTCCAGGACAAATAAGGATGAGTTGTCAGGTTAAATACAAGCAGTCAAGTGACTGAATTATAATTTACTCTGTGCTCAATTTAAATTAGTGTGAGGCTATTAAAATATACAGTATAAATACGGCAATTCATCACAAGCTGTCATGGATGACTTCATCTATTTGCTGGAGTGGCATACGTTCCACTAAAGGGAACGAGAGCAAAATCACAGGTCAAATTAAGCTGCTATTCTGTTTTAATTCACTTATTTAATCTGTGGCGACATAATTGTCTTTTACAGTATGTACAACTCAAAGGAAATTTGGGAGTATTATAGTCAGTATACAAATGATTAATCAAATGGTCCATTTAAATGCTAGCTTAAGAGCAGGAGAAACTAAAAGCAGTTGAAGAATAGCAATCAGCCAGTATACACTCAAATTTTTCATTTGGATTTTTCCCTCTAATTAGAAAAAAGTTACCCTTGAATAACATATTAAATCCTCTGCACGTTATCTAGCTGTGAAGTTTACATAAAATATGTAATGACACAGCGTTGGTCTATAACACAGGAATTAGCATTGGGTTGTTTTCCTGTTCAATATATTTGCAATATTATCTACCAGCTGACAGCATTTTAATCAACAGGTTTTCAGCATGTTATCTTGTCCTATCAAATCTGTATATTATTGTCAAAAAAAGCCCCCGAAATGCAGAACTCTGCTTTCACAGATCCATCCAGTGATGTTCCTATTAGTGTGGTAATCCTCTGTCAACACTTGATCCGTGTGATGATCATGTCAAGACACTGGCATTACCATCCTCTTTTTATTGCTGGCTATGCTGAGCCATAGATGTGGTAAGTAATTTTCTTAATAGAGCAAGCCAGCACGATCACTATTATAGCAGGTTTCCTGACCTCCAGCTTGTGAGCATGTTATTTCAAACTATGATAACACACACATGTTGATGTAGTATCTCTTCTGAAATCACAGTAAAAAAATATATATATAATTGAGAGTGACAGGACCACCATGAGCAGTATCTACAAGAGAACCCAGTTTCCCCAATCTTCAGGATGCTAATTATCCAGGAGGACTACCCAAACCCTTGGACTCTGAGGGAAACAAGAAGGTGAAATTGCTGGGGGAAAAGGCTTTTTGCCACAGGGAGGTGGATTTCAATTAACCTTGCAAAGGGTGAACTCATTTCCCTTCCTGCCTGTGTGAATTTTCTCGTGCTCCACCTCCTCTCCAGGCAGCTTCTGAGGGCACCCACAGCCCCCCGGCAGCACGGGGCAGGGTGGCGAGCAGCAATGCCAATGCCAAGCAGGGCTGGCACAGACGATGCTCTCTGTAGAGCTTGAAAATTGAGGAAGCAATACAGTAAGTACCAGGGAAAAGCAGCATCCTTATGCAACCCCAGCACTTAGGGGAAGAGTTTTTTTAGTCCCGCATTGACAATTGTAATAAAAAATATTTTTGAATATTAAATTTTCTGTACTTTTGTGCCTATCACAACTCAGAGAATTCCTGTCTTACTGCTCATGACAGGTTTCAGAATGACAGATACCACTTGAAAGGACTTTTTCAAAGTGACTTTTTCCAAATTTTTTTCAAGTGATATTTGTATTCCATAAAATTAGAAGTTACTTGGATCTTATTTTAATTTCCATATTTTCCACATGAAGAGAATAATTTCAAATCTAGTAGTAAGCATTTGCTTTTCTCCTAGTGGGGTGAAGGAATTTATTTATGTGATCCTCAGGAAAGCCAAAACATGGGCAGAATCTCCTTTTAGTAAATTTTATCTGATTGGAACACCAAGACAATCTGAGCCCAAATCTGAAAGTTACCCATATATGTAAATATTGCCTGGTAAATATAAATGCTTCATTTGAAGTTTTAGTATAATCTTACATCTTTAAATTCCATTTAACACCAATTCTGCTTGCAGCAACCAGCTCCCATCAATCCTCTTGCCCTCCTCTCCCACCCCCACATTTTTTCAGTTTAACTCAGTTACACCAGTATTTCATGATTATGTAAAGACAGCAAAAAAAAAAAAAAGAGCCCAAACGCCTATTTTACAGTTTTAAAACTAATTACTCCATAAATTGTGTTTTTAAAATACACCTTTAAGATCCCAAACTATTAATTGGAATTGTATGAATGCAACAATTAATTTATCTTCCAAAAGTCTCTACTGCTCTGAGTTTCAACAAAATTGCCAAATTAAAAAAAAAGTTTGATATATTAAAAAAGGACGTATTTCAATTTTTTTATAGATGAACTGTATTAATAATTTAATTTACAAATTTAATTTAACAAATTACATATGAGAGTTGGCATACTGTTTACCACAGCCTTAACTGAACTTTCAGACAAGACTGGTATTTATTTGACCACATAGCACTATAGTATACAGCTTCACTGCTGTTAGCAAAGAATGCTAACAAAGCAAACAAACAAAAAAGCCAAATCAGTTGGATAAAAAACAATTGGGGGGGGGGCATTAAAATAAATAAAGCTGATAAAACCACAAAATCTGTTAGGAAAACAGAATATTATCCCAAAGAAAAGAGGGAAATTCTCTTTATTTAAAAACAAGGTTGCAGAGACCACTGAAGAATATGCCCTTGGGGACAGTTTGGCATTAGCAGAGAAAGGTACAGGCTGACATCCCGCGACCTTTCCATCCCCGCTCCTGCAACGCCAGGGCTCAGGACGGTGAAGCAGCACCTCTGCCAGTCGCCAGAGAGACACAAACCACAACTGCACTGGGACACATCCACGTAACCCCACGGGAAGACGTGGTGGTACCTACACACAGTGCCAAGTGATTCCTGGTGGACAAAACCTGGATTCTGGGAACGCTGTGCTTTGGAATTACTGAATTTATGGGCTGGGGTTTTCCTGCATAAACAATGTAGACTTTAATGCAATAAACAAATTGAGATCTAAGAATCAGAGGGAGGGGAAGGAAACCAAGGTCAAGAAAGAATGGAGAGAAAGAAAGAGAGAAAGGAAATTACTGTAATATCTTACCTTTACTGCTAGTATTTTTCCACTTGGGACATGATATGCCCTGCATGAGGGAAAAAATTAAATAACTTGAGAACCCATAAAATTACCTCTATACATATGTGCAACATGTATACACTAATTTCACAGAAAAATGACTTGGACCTAATATGTTTTACGTTAAACCAATTTTATATAGCATTTCTAAAGAAAGACAGATGAAAACAATTGATCAAAAGACTATAGTTACAATGAAACCATTAAGCAGGTTTTTACATCTGCATGTTTTATATAAAAACTACACACTGAAGACTTTCATACAGCATAACGGCAAACTTGTAAGTATGAACTAATCCACTTTCACATTTTCTTTCAATGAAATAAAATTATGATATATCCATTATTCAGAATCTGCACGTAAAACAACATTTATCACACAAGTTTGGCAGTCCTATGGGTATTTTCAGTGGTAAGACAGTGAGATACACAGCTATATCAATCAAAGTGAAGTAAAACAGGTAATGACTCATTCTTTGTCATAACCTAAGGACCCACAGAAAATACTAGCAAAATGAACTTTCTGCATTTGTATTTAGGATTGGTATGTGTGTGTGCATACAAGTTAGAAAGCATTATTGTTAATGCTCACATGTGCCCAAAATAAATTTCCAGTTCTGTCTTTCCGAAGACAAACATTTATAATTGGCTATTTAACAATGACTTGTGTATTCCTAACCAAGAACTCTTAAGAAAATAAAAAGGTAGGTGAAACAAAAAGTCTACTAAAAATCCAATGTAATTTTGCATAAAAGCAAAACCATTAAAGGTTTTCCTCTTCACTAGTTTTATTGTCTCATACTGATTTATAACACTATGCACAGTAATGTCATATATGTGGGCACTAAGTTTAAAGAATTATAATATTTTACCACTATATACCTCTAGCAATTATTACTGAAGAAAAGCTTTAATAGTTTTTTTTGCATGCAAAATGATACATAGTACAGGGCGAGACTGTTGTTTAATCTTATTTATGACCCTGAGTGCTTATATAATTTCTGTTAATAGTTTGGCAGTTTCTAAAAACTTCACCTTAATTTAATAACTCACGGATAAACATTTATGTAACCGAGTGGCATTAGCTTTTTGGAACAGAGTTTTAAAAGGCATATTAAAAAAAAAAATCAGTGTTATTTAATATCAGTACAACACGCAAAAAGCAAAATCATCAGACGAAACTGACAGACTGATAGCTGAATGCATAATCAACGAATCCAAAGGAGTAAATGAACTCTGCTGTAACTATGGATGAATCAACAGTGGCAAAACATTATGGACTTAAGATCAGCAGAAATGATAAGAAAATGAACAGGTTGAGATAGCATGCTTAACGTCTGTTAGCTTAATATGTACTGTGCCGGACAGTTTGGCAACTTAATTAGCTTGTCAAGAAAGCTGATCTTTTTTCCATAAGAGAGATCTCCTGTTTCCAAGTGAATTAAAAGGGAAGACTTGATTATTTAATTATGATGCACGCTAATTCATCCGTGGAAGTTTGGGTTAAATTTCCAGCAGAGGGCAGATACCTGGTTTGGTTTACAGAGCACTGACAGTACCAATTTAACATTTAATTATCGCTGAGAATTGGATCACAAAGGAGATACCATGCCCATGGGTACAGCGTGTCCAGTGGCTTTGCAAATGGCATGCTACCTGGGAGGAAAGGAATTTGTTTACTCCAGGCTGATCCGGCATCTCAATTGTCCTGACCTTCCTCAACACAATAACTGTAAAGTGATTAATGAAGTTTGAATAGGAGCTTTGGTTACACCAAAAGACAACCCTACACCTCTGTAGTGTTTTAATTAACAGCTAACACTTCAAATTAGTCTGTAGTTGCTACAGTAATTACCCGTTCCAATGAGTGTGTAGGGAAAACGTCTTTGTCAGATATTATGTAGAACTGTAAGTTGGAATTGATCATTTTGGTTACAGTCAGCACAGCTAAAGCCTGAAGATTTAGTACCTTTATGTAGCTTCAGAAGGATGTACTAAAAAAACCTCCACAGAATAATGTGCACAGCATGAAGAAAAACATACTTTTTGTGCATACTGCACCCATCAGTAAGTCTATGGATGTCTACAAGGAGATTAATTTTCATACTCTATAAGTAATGTGAAGTCTCATCTCAAGGGTCAACTCTCACAGATTTCAGTGTCACCTCCAAAAGTAAGTAAACAAACTCATCAGTGGAGAACCAGATCATTAGATGAAGCAAAACTAGCAAAATGCAATAGGTTCCTCAGCAACGCTGTACATTTCAGTGAACACACACTTAGAAATCTTCCAGGATGGTAGGCAAATGATGTCGCCTAATAAACAGTTACAACAACTCCTCTTGCTAGGAATGCGTTTGAGCAGTGCCTAACAGTAAAGACAAGTGGATGTTAAAAATGAGTGAAAACAGTTGCTAAATAGCTGCTGAACTGCTTAAAGACAAATGTGAAGAGTAGAAATTCAGTGCATTGAAATGCAAAATATTCAAGGAAAACACTGTTTTGATGTTTGCAAAATTTCATTCCTTGCAGGAACCAGCTCTGGGAAAACAAGTTCATTCTTCTGCTCTTTTTTGTTGGGGTTTGGTTTTGGTCTGCTTTTGACCCACTGCAAAAGCTATAACAGATGATTGAGAACAGGTGGCTATAAATGATTTATTGTTAAGGAGAAATTGAAGAGACAGTACTACATCAGAGAGCCAACTTCGGCAATCAGAAGTTTAAAAAGTAATTTTGAACACCTGATGCCAAGTGTCAACTATTAAAAAACAGAAAAGGTATTATTTAAATTTGTTGCAATTTGCCAACTGCAGGAAGCAGGTTCTGATGTGCATTTCCCCTTCCCTCTCTGTCTCTTAGTTACATCGGGAATTTACAAGACAAATACCATGGCACGGAGTGCTCTTTTACTCTCTAGAGAGGAAGCTCCTAACAGACATTGGGACAAATTAAGAATATATTCTTCTGCAGGGTCTGACCCAGATCCCACCCAGGTTAGCTGCAGAATTGCATCTACCATAAACTTGATGTTTTATTATTTTAAGTGCAAACTGATGGAAATGCTATGAGATTAATAACCACCATAATAACAACTTTCTCCAATACTAAAATACTTTAAAAATATACATTTTAAAATAATGACATAGTACTTATTAAAATAGTAGAAAAATAAACACAACAATCAGACAATTCATTTGGTGCCCAATTTCTGCACATAAAGAAACCATAACTCCAATACTCTGCATGTAACTTTTCATTTTATTGTATTTAAAAAAAAAAAGCAGTTGTTAGCTATTGTAGCCACAGCATTTTTTTAGGCTGAGGATAATGACTGAAGTTATTAAAAAAAAGCAAAACTCAGGAATCCATTTTGGGATACCAATCTTGCAAGACAATTAATTATTTTCAAATTCACCGAAGTCTGACTGCAAATAGGCGCTGTGCATCTGTAAAAAGACCAGATAGTGCAAAAAGTTGTAGGTATCTTAAACCAATTTGCGGTGACATCTTCAAAGTGAACAGTAAAAGCTAGTAGTTGAAAATTGCATCTTAGTCTCAGAATATATACAGGAAACAAGAAAATAACTCATCCTCATTTTCCCCAGAAAATGAAAATTCTTCACGGAAACAAACTGTTCTTTCTTGATGCTCAGAAGTATATTTCTGTTTCTATGTACAATACAGATAAGGACAAAACCCGCACTTGACTGAGCAACCAATTTAACATTGCTAGATGAGGAGAAAGGTGATAAACAACACAGTAGAAAGCAGTAAATGCAGGAGCACCCCTTACACATATTAGCAGTACCTGGTGCAGGGACCAAAGTTAAGAGATTGTTGTTTAATTAAAACCGAGTTTCAGTAGCTCAGAATAGTAACTCCCAACAAAATTTTTATAGGTTTCACAAAAGAAGGAAGAAACCTTCAGGGAGGATGGAGTAAAGAAAGCAGCAACTTTCAGACCTCCTCAGAAAAAAAATAAATATTCCAGCAACAGAGGCAGTGTGGTAGAAAGCACTGCACGAGCTCTGAGAAAGAGGGGGAAAACAGAGCAAGAAAGCTGGAAGCTAGATAGGGAGATGATGAGTTTTGGGGGGGCCTTCCGTCCCCCCTGCCCTGGCACACTGCTAATGTGAGATGGAGGAAGTGGCCGACATCTCAACATGCACGGCAGGCGATGCAGAGAGGTTGGCTTAAAGCTGCCGCATGTCGTCTACGACAAGGACAGGCAGACTTCAAACACCGCGTACTTTGAAACATTCTGACTGGGGAAAAGAAATTTAAGTCTCCCTTCACATTCCCACTAGAGTTTGTTACTCTGAGCCCCCTACATCCATTACAATGAACAGCTTCTAAGCAAGACTGGCACAGTTGTGTCAAATATTTTATTAACCTTGACTATTAACCATATCCCTAGACATTTAAAGCCCTGAGGGGACCCATGTGAGCCAAGTCCTTTAGCATAACTTTGTCTCCTCTACTCTGAAAACCAAGAGTGCCCCTCAGGGAGCGGTGCGAAGGCAGCTTGCCCAGCTCCGTGGCAAAAGCTGGGTTATTCTGGGGAATAAGAAAGACAGTGTGAGCAAGCGTGCACTCTGCTTGAACAAAGCCCTCCAGCTAAGCCGGAAAAACTTCTGATGGACTGTGGAGTACAGCGTGTGCATCCCTTGTGTTCCAGAAAATAAAAATCAATATCATGGAAAACTAGAATAGGGCTTTGGGGGAACTGCCAACTCCTCGGCATCTCTCCCCCCGTATATAAGAAGTGTTTCTACAGGAAAGCAAATTACAAAACGAAAGTGTCAGAAGCAGCTGGTTTCCGTTTTAAAAGAAAAGGAAGAAAAAGGTAACTGAATTTCACATTGCCTGCTTTGTTCTTCCCGAGGTCTACTGCAAAGAAAAGCAGGGGAGAAATGCAAGATGCTTTGGCTCAAACATCTTTATGGAACAAACCATAGCCCATCCTAATATTTAATGCTAAAAATTTCATACACTGAATATGGCGAGTTTCTACTCAGTTCAAAAGTAAAATAAAAAAACCCAACCAAACAGAACATGCACAAGGTTCTTAATAAATAGCTTAGATGCCAAACAAAAAATTTCTCCCTCTTTCAACTTGCTAAGACTAACAATTTTATATTCTCCCTGTGAGAAATTGTACCTAAAAGCACAGTGGGGTGCTGCACTACTTGCTGTGATTGTGGTATAATTTCTTCCAGGGCAAGCAAAGAACTAACTTCAGGTTTCAACATGCAGGCACTCAAGAGAAACAGCAATATTCAATTTGTTTTCTAATTTTTAATTGTAAAGCATTTGCCCACATATGAGTGACTCAAGGATGGTCACATCAGAAGCACAGACTGAGTATGCAAAGATCCTTGAGCTTTCTCAAACAGCTTTTCCTAACATATATAATAACTTTCTACTACAAACTGAGTTTACTGTTACCTGAAAACTGAAAATAAATGCAGTCCCTTCCTAGAAGCAAAAATTCATTAAAATTATTTTATCATGGTGCTAATGCTGATGCAAAAAAAGCACTGAAAAAGCCTGCAGCAGCCTACCACGCAGAAGATCCTGCTTCCCACCTGTTCACTCCGGTCACTAGGATGTATTTTTATATTTTTCCCCCAATAGCCATGGAAACAATTTCTAATCAATAAGATATTCCTTGGCAAGACCAAATGATTCAAGGGAAAGCCATGACCTGTCTGCTATGCCAATGAGTCAGTCCCTTCCCTTCCTAGAAATATAACTAACATCAGCAAATACGACAAAATGATATACTGACAGTACTGTTACATTAGTGATGTGACTGCAGGATGCAGGGATGCAATGCTCCCCTCTGGCTGAGGTACCAGAGAAACTTAGGGCTAAGGCCACAAACTTAGATCTGCTGTAGCTCTACTGGCTCACCCAAAGTGTTGGTATGTCATTCTGCTAAACGATGCTTTTAGCAGATGAAAGAGTGGTTGAAAGGGACCTCTGCACACCATCTAATCCAACCTCCCTCTTGAAGTGGGACTGGAGGAGTAGATGAGCTCAGCCATAGCTTTGTCCAGCTCTGTGCTGAAAGCCCGAAGGATGGAGATCCCCTGCCACTCTCATGCCCTGTTAACGGTGCTGCACCATCTTACTTGCAAAGAGGTTTCTCCTAATGTCCAACATGACCTTCCCAAGTGGCAACCTGAGGCCACAAAGTAAATATTTCAGGTCCTTTCTCCCAGATACATTTCCTTCTGCTTCACACCTTGATATGTGCTCATTATACACATTTGTTAGAACCATCAAGATGTCATTTCACTCGACAAGAATCACAAATACGGTCCCGTTTCGCCATATCTGCTCACCCACAGCACTGCACTGATGAACTACAGAGGAAGTCGTCCAGACATCCTCCTCACTCGACGCACAGAGTAACACGCGTGAAAGGTCTCTGGGACTGAGGCAGAGTATTTCCTAACAGAAACGAACATACACATAGAAGCCCTAGGTTTCTTATTTGAGTTAAAAAGTTAACACAAAAAGCTATGGTTGTAGCAAGCAGCACCTTAGGATGTAAGGGCACTGAACGAAGTTAAACTGAACATTTTCCTGCCCTATGAGAAATAACCTAGAGCAAAATGACTGCGTCAGTGTCGCGCAAGATGAATACAATTCTCTAAGTGTTATGCATTACAGAATGACATGGCGGTCACCAGCTGCAAACTATATGCAGCAAATCACCCACAGATTTGCTTTACTGTTAATTTTTTCCCCCCCCCCCCCCCCTTTTTTCCCTAGTACTGCCACTGTCCGTCACGCTCCTGGTCAGACTCTGGCAGTCTAATGCGGCAATTGTCACGTACTCCGATGGCCATCTAAAGAAACAGATTCAAATTGTTTCTAGGAAATAAACACTTTGACAGTTGTTGCCTTCTGCAATAGACAAACACATTAGCCTGACTCTCTGGCTGTTAAAACAGGAAATCCAAAGTGCACAGCAGTTGTAAAAAGGAGCTTTTATGGGGACTGTGCTAGTTCAAACAGCAATCTACACCAACCTCCCCTCTATCTAAAATCCCATTACAGATGCTTGAGTACTGATTGCAAAATGATTTGTGTTAAACTAGAAAACAAACAAAAAATACTTGTATCTAGATTTTAAACTTTTCAAAAGAGAAAACTGGCACTAGAAGCTGCATAAAGAAAATACCGAATAGCAGAATGTCTCACTTAACCCATCTCTGTGGGAAAGAGGCGGTTTTGGCATCCAAGCCTAAGCACAGTAGAATGAATCCCTCACCTCTTTTATGCTGTAACCTACTACTATTTCCATCTGTTAACCACTTATACGAGTCTTCCTTCTCCACTGCAGCCAAACATTCAGGGTCAACCTTTGAAAACTGGATTACAAGTCACTCTCCTTGTACCCATCCCATTACAATTCAGTCCTCATTCCTTAGAAAGACCTGTAGACAGAAAGGACTAAAGACGGAGATGGCTTAGCCTTGACACTGCTTGAGGAGGCTGTGGTGCCACCATCCCCATTACTAGGTCACTCACTACCACAGGACCAACCCAGATCAGATGCAGAGACAGTCATGTATTTCAGCTGCTGGCTTTAAAGTAGCTGCAAGGACAAAAGACAGCACAGCAGTCATAAGCTTAGACTGACACGGACAGGCATTATCTGACACAGCATAAAGCCTGTCAGTACAAAGTAAACCCATCACAATTATAGGAAGAAATCTGAAGCAACAGAGTGAGCCAAAAAGTACGTCACATCCTATGGTGATGGCAATTTAGATGCTAACATGTCTCCACAAGGAGACCTAAAGCTGGATTTTCTGCATTATCAAACCATTTGTTCATGAGATGCGTTCATGACGCTCACAGCATAACAACTATTAAGGAAAAACAGAGCTGTTCAGTAATTCAGTAATGACCAGTAGTAGAAAACAGAACTGTACCAAGAAGCAAAAGTTTTCTAGGTATTCACTGCAATAGCTGAAAGAGCATTTTCTTCTAATTGTTGTTCAGTTTCAAGTAGAAAGCTTGCTCTTCCCCAGGAGCAGATTGAGAGCATAAACACCGTGAGGTTAGTTACACTGCTCCATTCACTACTGGATTGCAGATACCACCATGATGAGCAACACGCTAGAAACAATTTTGGCATTGCTCCTCTTGTATCGCTCCTTGCCATCGTCATCAAAACAGCTGTGGTGACGTATAGGGAAGGTGGTTATACATCAGAGCTGGGTATGGCTGGCTAATCTTTATGAGACCAGCAGATATCTGAGCAGTTGATTTTTAGCATTTTAAGTGAGCATTTTCAAAGAATCTGGGGCGAAAAGAAATGGAAAAATCAACATCAACCTTGCCGGTGTTCTTCACAGAGACATCAGAGATTAAGGAGAGAGTCTGAAACACATCACTGGCAGCATAATGGCAAAAAAGGATTCCTACATGAATACGCATTTCTTCTGTCCCTTATAATTTCTCATTCACTTCTATGAGCAAAAGCATTATTTTAAAAAGTATTCTATGTTAGGGAACAGTCAATGTCTATAAGCTTGGCATAGCTTGGCTGTGGCAAATTCCACCAATTCTCTACTACACACGGTGTTGTCTGTAACCAAGAAAGAGATGATATTGCCCACATTGGGGCAAGCTGCAGAGAAAGCTGCACTATGCTCACACTCCACCTCACTCATTGGTAACAAGAACAAACTCAAATTTTCAGGATTACTATTCTCTTAATCTTCCAAGCTATGGGCATACAATGCAAACAAAACAACTTTAATTTAAGAATCATCCAGTTTCTAATTAAACAGCCATAGGCAGCTGGCTGGATACATTTTAATCAGTTTCAATAACCTATTGATTGTATACTGAAGCTTAAAAATTAAAAGTAAAAAGATGACCGGGGAATTGTCCCATCTCAGAACAACAGTAGAACCCTCTGTAAATAACTCCTCTTTTAACCATCAGCTAAATGAACACTTCAATACTGCAGTACAAAGTCTTCTGCAAAATTACTTTAACTAACAAGCAGAAATTTATCAGCTTCAGCCAAAATCAATGCTGAAATCAATTTGAACACTGGTTGTGTCTAAAGGGGCTCATTGGCAATTTAGGGAAATTACACCATGTAAATGCCTGTGCTTTAATTGAACAGTTTCATCAACTAGGCTGTGATTGCTGTCCATTCATTTATTTACTTTCACTGCAGCTACCATTCTGCAAAGGAATGGGTTTTGTCAGACTTGAAGGAGGTACTTTATCTTCATTTTATGCACTTTTGTGCATAACAGATTTTATGAGGCAGGCAAGTGATAGCTGGGGTCAAAAGAAACAAGTGAACAGCAATCACTGGTCAGTCTTGTTTAAACTGCAATGATAATATGCAGAAATTTGGTGGCGTATTTCTAACTTAGTCCAGCTATTATTGTTCCAATGCTTTTCAGTGTGACTAAAAATAAAACAAAACAAGAGAAACAGAAAATGAATGTAGCCTGGGAAAGGAAATAAAGGAAAATGCCTCCACAACTGCAACACAAGAATGCAGGGAGATGCGATTTTCAGACTTCACATGGCCACAGATTTGTTTTAACACCAAACAAAACATTGAACCTGCTTGTACTTCCTTTTTTCAGAGCTGCATCAAGCACGAGGCTGGGACAAGCAATGTGTAGTGAGAACCTCCCCTGGAAATACAATACTGACGATGCCACGTGGGTCAGCTGGCAGTGCTCTGGGCTGGGAACCTGCAGAGATGGGCTCTGTTCCTGCTTCTGTCTTGGGAAGATAATTTCCCTCTCTGTCTCCATTTACCCTCTGCCGTGTGCAGAGGATGACACTAGCTCCTTTGCAAAAGGGCCCAAATAATCTTTGAAGTATTTTGAAGAGAGGCAAATTATTGTCATTGTATTGCATATTCATACAGAAATACAGAAACGAATGAACAGAGGAGAGCAACAGCTCTGCTTAGATTTAGACTGGCTTCCCGCAACATTTCAGGTACATGATGATTACCGCTTTTAAAGAACAAACTGGGACTATAGAAACCCTCTTGAGGGACCTCCTTCATGACAGCACCAGTGTCCTGCATTAGAAGCCATGGGATAAGCCAGAAGGAGCAAATCTTGCTGAGTCAAAGCTCTTCAAGGCAATGATAAACTCCGGCTATTCCATCACCATTCCAAGTAGAGCTAAATCACCTCCACCTCCCTCACTCTCAAACATCGCTAAATCTCCTCCAGCTTCCTCACTCCAGAACTGACATCGCTTTTTCCCTGGTAATGTTAGAGGATCTGCAACACACTTGCCAGGCACCGTTTGCAGGCTGTCTTGCAAGAGATAGCAACTTTCCAGCTGTCTTGCCATGCGCTATGTTTAACGTGCTAATGGGGCACCCCAAGGTTGGTTGAGACAGAGAATAAAGAAACAGGCATATGCTGGAATGTACAACTCAACAGAACAGCAAAATTGCTCAAGTAAATTGCTCAAACAAATTAAGCTTCCACGTTTATCTGTATTTTCCCTAGCTATACAATTCTTCTGGGCGGTACATCATCAACAGCCACTTCTCTCCCAATTACTCAACTTAAAGTGAAGCCGTCTGGTTTAACAGCATTTTGCTAAGATGATAACCGATTCTCCCTTTTCTTCCCTCTCTCCCAAATACTAGGTAGCTTCACAAATTAGTTACAGCATCATTGGGACTTTATGTTTATTTCAGTATACAGAGTGTTACAGCTTGCTGCTGCTGAAGACTCCTCTAACAAAATCCAAAGATTTACAAATCATACACAACACCCATTTTTAAAAAAACCCAGGCACACAGAAGGTTATACCATGCCCTAAACACAGTTACTTGAATATCTCACTTCTCATTAGCTACAATTGCAAAGCAAAAACTAAAAATATGAAATAAGAGAAAAATATTATTTTTGCTTGTACATAAAGGAAGGAAATCGTGACACTTTAGATATACCATGTGAGAAGAGACTTCACCGAGTAATTATTTGCCAGAGATAAATACCTCTACTCTGTAATCCTTAGGTTCAAAACATATACAACTAAGCATTTTAGGTCTAAATAATTTAATGTAGCTACTCCTGAGACTAGCTGGCAGAGTGTATACATCCCATTACAAACCAAAATGTTAACCTTCTTTCACTGAAGTAAAAAGGAGAAATCTTACCAAAACAGTCTCAGAGCTCTGCAGCCAATGATGGAGCTAAAAGATGCAGCACAGAAGCACATACTTTAAACGTCTTTTGGACCTACCTGTGAATGATTTTTTCAAAAAAAGCAATTTAAGTAAATAAAATAGATGTACTGGTATACAGAAGTTTTCTGCTGTGAAACAGCTCAAACTGTGCATTCTCCATCCTACCAGCTTCTATAAAATAGTTGATAAAAAATTAGAAACCCTGTCACAGAGCTGGAAGGTCATGCATCTACCAGAGTAACAGTCTTAGGGCCCTCTTGTCAGGTCAAACCTCCATGAAATAACGGCAGCTGAGAGTTTCAAAAAAATTCGACTCAACGATACTCCACGAAAAGTGGAAATCCCAGTTAACGATGTAAACTACCTATAAGGACCGGCAAACAGAGGAGAAAGATACAGGCGTGCTTTCAGTCCATGTTATGGCAGATTTCATCACTTTCTTGACAATCTTTACTCAAGACAAGGTACACACTGCCCACTATGCACCAGTGGAAGAATTCTTTCTTTCTGATTGTTTGTATATTCAAAGATACTTTTTGAATATACAGTTTGGGATTATTTTTATGTTCTCATGTATTTTTGAAAATATAAGCAATCAGAAAGCAAGAATAATTAACTGGTTTTGCCATATCTAACTCTATAATTGTTATCATTCCTTAATTAAGAAAATAGTGTACTAAAAGGTAGGGGAAAAATAGGAAGTCAAACAACTAAAAACCCCCTTCTTTTTAGAAAAGGAAAAACATTTAGATTCAGCAAGTTCTCACTAGAAATATTGCTATAAAGTATTGATTTTTTTACCAGACTCAATTGACTGAAAAGTTGTTTGTATAGCAATATTGGCCAAGCCAATATACTGGAACAATTTTGCTACACACAGTAATCAAGTGTATTTCTAAAGTATAATTATACTGTCATAAAAATAAAGCTAAGATACCTCTTCTCCAAGCAATAAAACAGTTGCAGCTGTAAAGAACCCAAATAAATGAAATACATTTTCTAACTAAACATAGTGTCTTCCAAAGAGAACAAAAACACCTCTTCTCTCTCCCTTAGGCCAAGGTTAGCATGAAAAGTGATCAATACTTCAATCTCAATAAACTATTTCAATAGTAGTTAATTCACATGGAAAGAGAGGCTGAAAATTTTTGCTCAGCGACCTGCGACACGCTATCTTGTTTGTTAAATGCTGATAATATATCATTGCCATAATGGATATGACTTAGTATAAAGAGCTAGAAAGAAAGAAAGATACCACATAGACACACTCATTCTTTAGATTCAGATCAATACTACACACAGCCTCTTCTGAAACAAACCAACAGCAAGAAATGCTGGAAAAGGAAAACAGTCAAACGTTTGCAATTAATTTTATTTGACAAATGTTTATTGATTTACTGGAATAAAATATATGTGGGTTGCTATCTATGACTAGTGCAATCCAGCTACCTGTAAGTATTCCATTTTGCAACTTCTTATTGGCTTGTGTAGCACAGATGATCCTTTGGTGAGGGAGAACAGGCTCCCTTTTACAAAGAGGCAATTGCTCCAAGGTAGGAAGTTCTGTCTGTGCTTTGTCCGAAGCACATCACCACCACATGGTTACTGCCAACTCCCTGCAACAACAGCAGCCAGCAGCTCTTCAGGGATGAAAGAGTGAATTGGTACAACTCTTCAATCCAACGCACCAAGAAACAAAGTCAGGAAGATCTGAGAGGAATGCATAGCTTAGAAGCCAGTTTGGGGAGAAAACTCTATTTCATATTTATATCCTGCTATTATTTGCATTGCAAAGAAAGTAAAACTTCAGGAATATGTAAAATATCCACATGTAAAAATGGTGCACGTTCCCTGGAGCAGTGCAGAATGACACTTGCACTGCAGAAAATACTGTGAAGTCACTGCAACTGCTAATTTAAAATATGAATGCAATAAAAAGGAAGAAGAAAGGTAAAAATATTTCCCTGACACAGAAGAGGGCTCATGTTTTTACAGGTAAAATTTTTTACTTTCCCAAATTGCAGGCAAATGCAACACTCAACCACTTAATGAAGCAGATCACAGCATCAGCCCACACAATGCAGCAAGTCAATGTAGAAGTGCCAGAAGTATTATGCATTCCCTCCTGCACTATTATCCTCTGCACCTCAAGTGTTCACATCTGTCTTCCTTCATCGCTCCTGCAAACTCTTAATAAAGTAGTATTCATCACAAGAGAAAAATATTTTTGTAAAAATATTAAACAAAAAGCAGGCACATAACTATACTACCTTTCAGAAATACAAACAGAAGTAAAAAAGTGCAAGTTTGGCTTTACACAGCATTTTATCCGAATTTTCCATAGGAATTCTACAAAATGTGAAATATGTACTATGTACGTGGCAACATTATAAAAGAATGAGATATTTTTATACCACCTAAAAGCACTGCATCATTGTACACACTAAGCACACAGAGCAAACGTGGAATAGAGCTGTTCCTTGTGAGTAGGGCAGGTGCAAATTGCCAAACAGACATTAAGTTCAGCAGAGCCTCAGTGCAAAAACCTTAGCAAAGCACACGTTCACTTGCCTTGGTTTACATTCCTTAGACTTTGGCCACTATCAGACACAGGATGAAGGGGAGAGACTTTTGGTACAACCTTGTATGGCCATTCTTACGCTGCTCATGATTTCAAATTGCTAGCTCCTCATTTCAGCTACTTCTCTAAAGAAAATGACCCAGAACTGGGTAACAATGACACATGTGGGTTCCATCACTTTGTGGGATATTTATTCCTTGTCCCTAACTGTGCCTCAAGTGCCTTCCACAGGGACCAGAGCATGTGGCCCTCCTTTGTGATGCTTCTTCCACCCACATCACTCCCAGAGCATCTATCAGTGCACGGAGAAGGGAAGCAACCTTCTCTAAAGCAGAAAACACCAAGAAGTCACTGACTGAGCTGTAAAGTTCAACCCCTCTCTCAAATCTTTCTTATTATAAAGTAAAAAAACAATACCGTTTCTGCAAGTTTCTTGGTCTAGGAATATCTTTCTACAAGAGAACGTCAATGAGATTTCTGAACTACATTCCATCTACAAGGCTAACCCGATTTCTGAAGAGTCCATTCGAAGACTGGATTTGTTCCTTTAAGGTTTTAGAAGTTCATTTCATTAAATCTTCTGCAAGGAGAGTCATTTTGCAATGTTGGCTGCCAATTAGAAACTAAACTAAATGCACCGTAGCTTTTAAAACATTTTAAAAAAATGTTAATATCAAAGTTAAAATGTCTAAGGTATAAACAAAATCATAATGGGATGCTGGGTTACTGTATATGGTAAATAGCTCTCTGGAGGAAACCTTTATTACTCCCTCAGGGCTTTCTTATAAAGTATGGATTTCTTAATTCCTAGTGGAATATTTTTCATACACCACTGCAGACTATTAAGTACCAGATATTACATTATGTAGTTTAAACTTTGCACTATGCATGAGAAAGACTTTCCTGTCAAGAAAACGGTATCTCTGCTATTATAATCTTTATAATATTAAAATTAATACTGGCTGCAGGGTATAAGCTTCACTACCAAAATTTGGGGGAGTTTATCATTTAATATATTTATCAGCCTGTGTGTGAAGCTGCTCGTAAGGGAGACAAGTCACTGCAACAGTGAAAGGGGTATTTACTAATTTTGAATTGACAGAGAAAGGCAGAGCAATGGTGTCATCACATCCCACTGGTGTCATTCTCAGTACTGGGCTAGCACAGGGCGTGGTAAGCCAGCAAGAATAATGGCATTGCAAATACTGAAGGCAATTCATTATGCTTCAGGACATTTCAAGTTCCACTTGTGAACCATTAACTTGTTACCCAGGAGGGATTCAAAACTAAGCATTAAAAAGATAATAAAAATGCACCAGCCCTCACAGCACCCAAGAGCAGATACCTTGTAAATATGTAAAGAGAATTCTTAAAAAGTTTATATTAAGAATTTCTTTTATAATCTTTTCTGCATAGCAGCAATGGCCCACCTACAACTCAATACAAATATGAAGGGAAAAAAAAAAAAAAAAAAAAGCGCTGTTAAATCTTATTTTCAAAAATTTTAAGTGAAATTCAACACTCACTTGTAGACTGTGCCTCCATTGCCATGACCGAGGATGTCTCGATACCGTATGTCTTGTTCATTCATCTCCACAAGAAAGAAAGAAAAACAAAAGAGATGTCATGCTGTGGATGGAAATGTCAAGGAAAAGCAACTCTAGGCCATAAACAACAAGCAGTCTGGGTCATTTCAAGTTCAGCTGCAAGAACGAGAAGATCAATACAACATTTGCTGTCCAATTTATAAAAGACGATACCAAGGGACAAAGTGATGGAAAGTTTAATGACAATTTGTTTGCCTGGGTCATTTCATTAAAGTTTGATAAAAGGTGTCAAAATGGAATGATATAATATAGCTCAAGAGGGTCAGGTCACAGATACTGATAGCAAAAGGGTCTCCAGAACAGCACATAGCCAAAGCCAAAGTTGGAGGTGAATGGAAACAATCCAACAGAAAACTGTCATCTTAAGTATGGCTAGAAAAGTTTACGATTTATTCTGGAATCAGCATAATTGATACTAATTGAGTGACAGTTCTGTCAGTAGGATTGCTTCGTAGTGCTCAATTTATATACCTTTTAACAAAAGCAAATCTTCAGAAAAAAATAGTCTTGAATTGCTATCCAATAAAAATAATTTTCCTTGAAATACACAACTAATTGCTTGCCTCAATCTTTCTGTTCACTAGGACAACTCTCCAGATATGACAGTATCCTCAGTTATTCAGACAGAAGCCTGATACAAGCACTGCTGATTGCAAATGTTGGAATTTGGGATCTGACGTGGCTTTTATAAAAACTTATTATATTGCTGAATGAGCAATTCAAATATAAAACTACAGTTCAACCTTCTCCTGTACAAATACATATACTGATTTTCCAGCTAAACTACCTATTAAAAATAAAAATTAAAAAATTACTGAAGACATTTTTGCAACGCACATGTATACCTGAAAATAAATGTTTTAATCAGAATAAATTCTGGACTGTATGCATTCTCTATTCCAAAAAGATCTCCCTCATTGCCTGATCATTTTAAGTAGTAAATGAGATTGGGCAAGTCCCATTTTTAAAAGGTGTTTTCCTAGGAAACATTAATTCATTTCTAATAACTATTTCTATTTTATGGGATACCATGTTAAACATTTTACATAAGTTGGCATGGCTGCTTAAAGACTCTTTGTCATTTTTGTGTATTAAAAGGCACCAAAAACCTCCTAATGATATGTCTGGTCTGCTATCACTAATGTGATTAGAGATCACGTAAACACATCTGAGATAGCTTGAAATTAGCGATTTCAAGTACCACAAGCACCATGGTGAGAGCCACACAGAGCTCGCCATAAGCTAACTATCTGTATTTATCCAACTTCTGAAATGGCTTTTAAAATTCAGTGGGGACATGTGCCGTTCAGTTACTAAGCCATGTTTAAGCATCTCCTTCCATATGATGTCAGTGAAGATAAGAGGAACTTTGCCCCTGGCTTCAAATAGAACAAATAAGCAATAGTAACAAGCTGAAATGCCCTAAAGAGTCAATACTCAGCATGTCTTAACAAACAGAAAATGGAATATTTAACTTACTTAAAATAATAAGTTTTAAGGACAGAAATGATGAACTCCCAAATTTGTGTTCCTTCCTTTCACTACCTGAATAAAAAGCATGCTTGTTTCTCATAGGAAATACTTTTCCTCTATGCATTTCTTCCGGTGAGGTTAAAATCTCTAAGTTCTGAGAAAATTCAAAATACCTCAAAGCAGAAGTTGACTCTACGTTATTACCCATTTGTCGTTAAACCTGGGCCAGGTATCTTCAGAGGGTATGAAATGTCCCATTCAAATATCAAGGTTTATGATGAAAATGAAAATTTATTTTATTACTGAAAGCTATCTTGCTTACTGCATCAATCAGAAAATGCAAATAAAGAGCGGAAAAAAAAAAGACACCTCATAAGAAGCAATAATTCATGAATGGGTTTTAAAATACGTAAAGAATCTACACTGGATCCCTTGCGCTAAAAATAATTTCTCTCAGACTGCAGTATTCATTAATTTAAAGCACACACTGTGTTTAAGAAGTTCCGGTCTTCTAAACTGGAAGACTTTAATTCTCCAGTCTTTGAGCTAACGACAAACATCTCTTTCCTATATTCCCAGCAACGTTCTTCTAAACAAAACTCTTAAGAGAAATTAAATGAATCCACAAAGCCATGAACATACTCGTATCTTTGCTTCTTGGGGGGAAAAAAGAAGAATTTTTTGTAGTTACACAAGTTATAAGCAACAAATTGAGCAGAACCAGACATGAAGCGTATTCTCTTTTCTCCTGCTTTTTGCTAACTGGTAAAAGCAGAGTATTTTCTTCACACCGTTCCCTAAAAGCCAGAGAGAGAAGCAGCTCCATCCTCTGATGCCGCACTGCTCGCGCCTGCTGCCAGTCCAGCACCATTTCTTGTCTCTGTGCACAAAGGAGCAACCAGAAACCCAGGGTGAAATAGGAAGACTGGGGTGGAGCAAGGATCTGCCAGCAACCGGTAGAGAGATAAAGTGTGATTTACTGGCTCAAATAAAGATGCCAAAACATGTGGTGATTTATTTATTTTACTGGGAAAACTGGATTCTCAATCATAAAATGATAACATAATAACAATGAACTCGACAGTAAGGACTGGAATATTAAACCTGCAAAACCAAGTTTGATTGGATGCCAATATTAACAGAATTAATGAAAAAAGCGAAACAGACTTCAATTACGGATCAGCAAACAAAACATCCCTTGCTTATACCCGCTGTTTTTGATAGAAATCAGTGTCTATCTCTTGTAAATCATTAAAAACAAAATGCTCAATTAATCCTTATTTTATATGTAGAGGCCTGACAGAGGCAAAGTCCTATAGTCACACCTTTGCTTCACGAATCGAAGCAATAATGGTTTCAGAAAGCAGTCACACTCTATGAGCAGACAATTGAAGAGATTTAGTAAATCCCACTTTATAGAGCAGAGACTAATCGGAAAACACAAGCCAGTCAAATGTTTCTTATGAACTGTTGACACTATATCAATGCTGAATCAATTGGTGGCATTTACTCTGAGTGACAGAAAAGAAATAAATATTTATATCACATCACCTATATCAATGAACCTAGGCAGAAAGCTATTTCTAACCTGTCAATATTTGATTATCTTGAAGAATCATGTCCCCTTCTTTTAATGATTAATATGAATTCCTTATTAAACCTAAATGGAAACTACTAGAGGAATACCATTATGAATGCCTGAAAGCATAAACTGCCAAAAAATAATAAAAAATAATAACCCAACCCATATTTAAGTAATGATAAGTGTGACTTAATCCCCCAAAAGGGGGAAAAGTTAAAGTTACAACTAAAAACGTATTTCCAGTTACGGATCTGTGACCAAATGTTGCAGAACACAATGCAGCATAACAAAATGCATTTTCTCTCGACAAAACAGTGTAACTCCTATCAGAGCAGGGTGAATAAAATAGTATTAAAACTTACTTTGAATTTTCTTTTTTTTTTAATGGGTTCAAGTAACATTTTTTAATATCATAGTAAGAGTTTTGGTTCCTTTATATCTTTCTAAAATTCTACTACGCAGGAAAGAAATCTGTAACAATCTATTGCAGGGCACACAAAATACTAATTTCTATTACTTAGAACAATTAAAATGCCAAATACAGCTTATGGACTCAATCACAAAGGTAGCTTTTACTCACGCTCAGTAATTCTACTTTTAAAAAAATTAGTAATATTGGAGCAATTATCAACTTCATTTTAAAGGTTCAGAAGCATGCTGCTGGTACTTCCATAATTTTAAGTTATCCAGAAAAATATATTGTTTAGCTATAACTTTGAAACATTAACAGATTTACCTGGTAGGAATCTGTGAATATTAAACTAAGTCTGCACGTAAGCAATGCTGACAAGTTTAAAAATACATTTCCAAGCTGTATTCAAAAGATCCAGTGCCAAACAGGCAAGGTTGCAATACCGGGCTGTTCGACTCACATTTTAGAGGGGCACTCTCATCTATTAGACCACAATGTTACAGGTGATACTGAAGGACAAGCATGAAGACCAGCCTTTATCTTCTTGACACGCTCAACTACAACTACTTGATTCATGAAATGCCAATGAGGCTTGGAGAGGTCATTGTGTGAAGGCACTGAATACGCATCTGAGATAATTAAGATTTCAACCTTCGAAACATGGAGGGGAAGTGAACAGCAGTTAAGAAAATCAATAAGAGTCTTTTATTTGCAGTGACACAGATGTCTCAGTCAATAGAGCCTAATAGGCAAGCTTGATCGCAATGGACAGGTGCCTGCCTCCAAGGCTATCAAAGGGCTTTCACTATGACAAACGTTAAAACATATTTATGTTGCTGCTGAAGAATCTGGGATTCTTTTAAGGTAGTTTAATTTAATGGTGTATATTTAATGTCATTACGCTACTACAAGCCTGCCCATACATTCAGATCAAAATGGGTAAGAAATGATTGCTCCGTCTGTCCAGAACATCCACTTGTCCATCAATTGTTACATTAAACCTTTCACTCCTGGGTGCCAGAATCTGAATGCCTGGAGCAGGAAGAGAAAGTAACAAGACAGCTTTCTACAACTTTGGGTTTTTTTTTGTTTTAGTTTTTTGTTTGTTTGTTTTTTAAGAAGCTACAATGTAAGGAGATTCCAAATAGTACAGAGCGGTTCCTTGCAAGAACCTGCTAAATATTTAAGTATCTACTGCTCTAAAGAATACGAAGGTCATTCTAACTGAGCAGTTGACTTAGTTATTCAAAATTGATTAACTTTCTTCCCTGAAATTGTGGCAGCAGTGCAACATGTGTGAGGTACTTCAATCTATTTGGAGCTAAATCTGATTAGCACATTTGGAGAAATGGGAAGCAAATTGCTATGCCAATCAAAGTAAATCAGGACACATAACTCATTCATATCATGAAGGTTTTCATGGTCCCTCCAGTTCTGTATTAAAAGAACACATTAAAACTAAATGAGCAGTAAGCATCTCTCCACCTATTTGTGGTATGCCAATCACTGCAGTATTAGGCAGTAAACAAGACGTGTGTGTAGCCAAGACTCAATTCAGTGCACCTACCTGGCCGTTTGCAAGTATTTTCTTTAGCTCTGCAGAAGACTTTTTTAAGCTGAAAAATAAGAGGCAATTATTTTTAATAACTTTGCCATTTCACTCTATAAAATAAAGTGAAACCATAAGAAACGACAAACCAACAGGTTAAGTTCATGGTTACATATTCTAATAGATTTAATTTTAGCAATGCTGACTGATACTCAGTATAGCTACTCCTCAAACTGCAGACAGCAGAAATGAAGAAACAATGAACATTTAAGAAAATCAATATATTTTTCACCTTTACAAACTAGCTTTTTTAGATACCTGACTATACTACCCTTTGAGATACAACCTATTGTTTGTCAGTTCAAAGAAAAGAAAAAAAAAAAGATACCCTCACAAACGAAGCGTTTCAAAAAACAACAGGAAAATAAGGTTCATATCTAGTTTTCAGGTGCCTTATCTTGTTTTAAATCCCCTTAAGCCATTATCCCTCAATAATTTCTATAAATCTGCCACAGAAGGGTATGCCATCAACGATGCCTCACTACCTCAACTGACGTTAGATTGGAGCACGGTGAGCAGGTGAGTACAACTCCTGATTTAGGCATCTCAGGGACATACCCAAATTGAGGTGGGTGAGTACAGATTGCCACGTGTATCCATTCCAGGTCAACTTGCTGCTGCAGTCCCTATGCTTTTTCAGGAGAAACTACTCCTGTGTCACTAGTCTTACATTAAGCAAAATGACCCCTATTATTTTCTTCTACTAAGAGAACTTGAACAAACCACAACTATCAGCTTGGTGTGTTTTGTAGGTAAAACTATTAGTGGCTTCAAACTACTTCCACCCACTCACAAAGTACTGCTTCACCTCCTTTCCTGACAAACTATGCTCCTTGTACGTTCAACACAACAAACTGCCTGGGTAGCAATATGTCTGCAAAACTTAATCTCAAAGACACATTCTGCTCTTATTACTGAAGTTAAAAAAAAAAAGTACAAAATAATATATTCTTGAAAGCATGTGCACGTGTCTTGATCACAGATCATTATTAACAAGAACAGTGAAAACACAGATTTCATATTTGGTGTCTTTGTTCTTTAATAGGCCTCTTGTTCCCACGACTACTTTAAAGAAAAATTAAGTTTTCCAAGGAAACATAAGTTGATCTTGTCATCTTTCATGACTAACAATTTGTGAACATGAAACAAAGAGAGACTTTCAATTACTTCAAAAACAAAACTCATAGTGCAGAAGGTTTCGGAAAAGGAATGGCAATTAACCACCAAATAAGGTGACAAGAATCTTCTAGAAGCCTCATTTTCAATGCACTTTAAGAACAAGCTCAAAGTACAGGAAGTACTGAAAGCCAAAGCACAACAGCGACAAAAAGGAGCTTTATTTAGTTCAGTGGTATGACAGATTGGGAGGAGGACTGCAGTTCATAAAGACATTCAGATTTATTTTCTGTAAACAGTCTTGGATAGGATCTTCACCATTGCAATAGACAGCAAACCTTCCCCAAGGGATGGGGACAAACTTTGCTAGAAGAGATTCACCCAGGGTACTGGCTCTCTTTTCTTATCTCCTCCATTAGCAAAGACACTAAAGGGAAAATCAAAACTGCTTTTAGTGGTACTTGAACTGGGCTACTCACTGTAGCACAACTCCAGCACTGCTGCCAACCATGTGGGGTGGCATCCTGCTCATCAACAGGTAACCATGTCACATCACTCCCACCGCACTAAGGCAGGGTTTGTGGGACAGTCCCACCACTGCAGCACTTTGCGGTGTCTGCCAGAACGGGTACCGACACGTCACCGACTGAACACGCTTAATGCAGTATGACTGTGTCTTTGATCAGTTCATCTTCGTCAATTTTTCTTTTCAAAATGCTCTCGGAGAGAAAAGGGAGCAGCATGCTGATGCACAGACAAATGTAGTATTATATGCTTATTAGAATAATAGAATAATTTAGGTTGAAAGGGACCTCCAGAGACTTCTATTCCCACGTTTCAAGTACGCTCTTATTTGAAGATGATGGATCCAGACTTTTCTTATTTCCTTTTAAGAATACATAAGGGTTTTTTGTTTATTTGTTCTAACATCAGTATTGAGTATAATGACTTCCTGTAACAGTTCATATAATAAAATGGAGTTTATGCTCCAGTATTTAAAACCAGATCTCAAGGAAAAAAAAAGAGAAGGAGTTCTCTTGCATTTTAAGATCTTAATATGGCTTTTCAAATTAGGACTGGAATCTAAAAAGAAAGATAAGGGAGATGGTCTCCAAAACTGTGCTGAAACTGTATGAAACAGGGCACCTAAGCTGTTCAGATGTTTCAAAAATCTTACCCCACAATCATAAACCTACTGAATCAGGTATCAAATTTTAGAATCAAAGAATCCTGGAATGAGATAAGCAACAAAGACCTGAACATACAGACCTTGCCATAGACAGTGATTATTAGATCACCTAAAACAAATTAGCTCACCCACAAACAGTATTTCAATGCTTTATAAAGGACAAAACCATCTGAAATACCCAGCAAAGACTTATTTCTTTCAGCAGAAAATACTTCTCCTGAAGAACCAGCAGTACGAGTCTAACAACATCCATGAATCAAGGTAATTTCGTCTTCCTCACTTCAATCCAGTGTGCCCAGTAGTCATATTGAAAAAGTTATTCAACATGAAGCTTATCATTGGTAACTACCGCGCACAAGGTTCCATTTTGTTTTAATAAAAGAACACAAAACAAAACATATGCTTCCGTTCTTGACTCTTACCTATTGCTTGGAAGGGAATCCGAGACTGCCGAACTGCTATTATTAGCAGACCCTGCTCGCGTATTTACCTGCAGGCAGGGAAAGGATCTTTATCAGTCGTTTGTGTTCAGAGGACACTATTCTAATTAACCTGTAATTTGCCATGAATTTCTCATTTCACTATGAAGGTTAATTAGCTTGTTGCTAGGCATGCCGATGGTTGAGGTCTCGCCTGTATGTAGGTTAGCAGGCTATATAATTCATGGACTACAATATACTATCTTTATATCTTAAATGCTTACTTAAATAATACAGAAAAAGAGATTACATGTCCACCATTTATTCTCATTTTAAAAACTAAGCAATCATTTAATATATTCATAGCCTTCTGCATTTCAAAATTAGTATGATTACAGAAGCAATAAGCATACCTGAATGAATCAAACAGCCTAAAAGAATTTCATTGCAGTGCCTTCCACACTTAGATAAATTACTGAAATCAAACTAATATGGTGAGGTTTTTTAAACTCTTTGAAGTAGTAGCAGGCATTAGTTGATAAACTGAGTATTAAAATTCAGGAACCTTATTAACAGAGGTTAAAAACAAAAAGGAAGGCAATTCCATTTTTAATAAAACTGTATATAGAGATATTGCAGCCAACACCCAGCAGATGAATCCTTCTCCCACCCTCAAAAAAAAAAAAAAAAATCTGCTTGTCAGAGCTCAAGAAAGTGCAGTTTTATTTGACATTTCAATAAGTGGAACACAGCATTACAAATCCATCTAACTTTACTGAAACAATTATTGAAATTCGTACCTTCAGGCCATGTATGTTCCGTTTCCCAGGAGGCTTGCAGGCTGAAACAGTAATTGACTAAATTGTAGAACACATCAGGGCCATTTACAAATTTGCTCAAAATGAATCTTTTAAAAAGAAATGAGGGTGACACCAAAATTAGCAGAGAGAAATGATTGAAAAGTGCCTCACAAGACCCAGAGTGGGAATTATGAACCAGGATTTTTAACTTGCAGGAGTGAGCATTTATAAATGCTAAGAGCTTTCTGACACCATGTAATATAAATTCTAATTTCTGCTTAAAACACATCAAAATCAAGAGAACTGTTGGCTTAAATTATCAGCTTCTTCTTGTAATTCAAATTAAAATCTTATGTCACTATTATTTTCACATGCTGTATTCTTTCTGGCATTTAACAGAAATATTTGCAAGATGTATTTTAAAGGAATCAGCTGCCACACATCATGAATTAGTCATATTGTCAAATGCAAACAGTTTGTTTTAAATGTGGCAAAAACATGTCAGTCTCAAGAAACCAAATACTGGATAAATGCAATACAAAATGCCACATTTTGGACACAGATGTACAAATGTGGCATCTTACTACGATGTCTAGATTTACAGAGGGACATGCTGCTTGAGGAGAAAGTATTTTCCTCAAGTCTCTCAAACTATATATTGCCTTGTTCTTCCATTCAGTGGATGTGCTTTTGTCAAATGTTAAAGCCACAAAGGCTTCTAGCTACATGTTACAGACAGTTCCCATTTTAAAACTACAGTGCCCTACAAATTGTATGTTAAAGGGCCTGTCACTTTTGATTGATTGTCTGAGGAGGGATGAATTTGATTTTCTCTTTCTCTGATGCACATGCATTTCATTTCAATTTTTGACAGCAGGAAACAGAACTATTTATTAGTCAGAAGGACACAGATGATAGTTATTAAACACATCGGTTAGGGCCAGGCCATGTGCCTTTAAATGATATTAGAAATTACCATGTGCATCTTAAAGAAGAAAAATATTATGATACTGTGGTCATTAAAAAAAAACCCAGAAAACAATAAACTATTCTAAAAAAACCAATAAACTATTCTAAAATACATATAAGCATATTAATTTTTTTCCAATAGATTAAAATCAACATTTTGAACACTATATTAAAAGAATAGTATTTTTTATGGGATATATATAACACAGACGGGAGATATATACATGTGTGTGTATGCACACACACTCTTGTTTATGTATATGCATACACAGAGGTTTATTTTCAGTATAAAAAAAGAACTCTGGCTCTTACTACCCAGACTGCAACAATGCATTTTTTTAAAAAATAGACAAAATACCAATTTTTCCCCTTAAAGACCTTTAAATTATCAAATTAATACAGCACAGCCAAGGTAACACAGGATGGCACATAAGACATTTACTGCTGGCAGGCTTTATGGAAGACAGGAGTTTCCAGAAGCTGACTGGAGACAGCAACTGAGAGGCTTCCTCAGAAGTAAGAGAGGCAGAAAGGGAAAAGGACTCAAAGGAAGATTGGGCTTGCAAAGAAAGCTCTTAAAAAGGGAGAACCTTAAATTACAGGCAGAAAAGCTGCACGTTACTGATGCAGCTTTAAACTGCAGTACGTAGAGAGACATGGCCAAAAGGGCATGAAAGAAAAGTGCTTGTGCTAACAAAATTTGGGATGTTCATTAGAGAGGCAGGACAAGAAGACAGAAAAAAAATGCAGGGAAGCACATTTTATTCGATATTGCAGAAGAGCAGCAGCAGAACTTAGAGGCAGTCTGGGTACAAAGGGAGTGCAGGGTAGCTTTAAAGCTGTAATCTAGAAAGAATACATGTCTTAAGAAGGTGATTTGGAAAGATGAAACAGCAACTCAGCTCTGAAGCAATTTAAAGCCATCTAAGAGGAAACACCCAGCAGAAACGTGTGTAGTTGAGCCAATGGTGAAAATGTAGAAACAGTACATGGGGATTGTATCCTCAGCAGCCTGGAGATGAATTCTGAATCTGTAGTCAAAGATTATCCTTGGATGTAAAGCAAATAGAAAAAGAGACAGCAGCAGAAATAGGAGTCTACTTGGCTGGTTCTTCAGGAACAACCCAAAAGGAGAATCTAAAAGGAGGTTAAGCCCAATTTGTAATTTCAAAACATCCCTTTAAACACTCAAGCATGCCAGCTATTGAGCACCTCCTGTCATAACTTCCTTGAACTGTTTGCTTAAGGGGAAATATATCTAATTGCCTTGTATTTCCAAGAAGGGTTCTCTACCTACTAGGGTCATCCACTGTATCAGTTTCTCCAAGCCACATGAAAGCATAGCACTTTATTTCTTGCAAGTGGTGGTCAGTGGTTTTAGACAGAGTGTATGTCAGTAACTAAATGGCCTTCTACAGAAAGGGGTTCAGGAGAAAGGCTGAGCACCTCCCATCTCAGCCTGGGAGGAGGCAGAAGACAGCTTCCCTCTTTACAGCTGTCCTTGTACTCATATCATGAGAACAGATCTCAACTGCTGATTGCTCTGGAGTCCCACAGCTCAAATATCTGGGAGTCCCTCTCTCAATCAGATCCTGCTAGCCTGACCCATTAAAAAAAATAAAATAAAAAAATCTCCATATTCCCCTTGAATTGAAGTCTCTTTTCCATAGCAGCATACTAAACTACCAGGAAACCCAGCCTCCTTTTGAGACCTTATTAGCATGTGTTTGAGAAGGCTGTTGGTTAATTGCCCAATTCAAACTTCAGAGAGTTGTAAGTAATGGAAGTCTAGAATGTTTAATTGGGAAACTCATAGTATGATTATTTGTATAATATCAGTTAAGTGAGAAGAGCTTAATTTTTAATTATTTCAATTAATTTATTGCTGGGAGATTTACTTGGAGAATTTAAACCTTATCTGTTTCATCAATTAAGAATCAGAGATTCAAAGACTAGATAGTGAGAGCATCTGAATGAATCAGCGGAATTATGTAACGTATTAAGTCTTTTTTTAGCCATTATTTGAGTTCAGAGAGCGCGGTGCATTCCCAAAAACCTAACTAGCTGTCTACGGATTTTTGTTCAGGATGTAGATGACCTATTTTTTAATTGCCTCAACCCACATAATTGATTACATCTTTCCCTGTTCAGGAGAACTATTAAAGTAGTAGTGATCATTTTGATACCATGAAGTGCCCAAATCTCAAATAAAATATGTCACGCATAGAGCTTCTGTGACAGACACATTCCCATTTTCAAAATGAACAATGACAGTCACATTTCCCCAAGTCTGTTAGACTGATTAATGACATTAAAAGATCTTAACAAACCCCAATTTTCCTAAGTATCCAAAACTTAAGTTATTCATCTGCTTTGGTTTGAATACATGCAGAACCATCACCAATGAGTTTTTTAAATGTACATAAATATGCACTATGCAAACTGAATCTTGTTAGCCTAATTTACTCCAGTAAATTAGCTATTTTATATGCAATAAATGTAGTTTTCACTACACTCCCCACAATAATGAATTCTTCTATCCAAATTAAGAGGTAAACATCATGTTATGTGCATTTAAACCTCCCGAAAACATAACTGTTGATGAAACAGTTTACTGATATCATCATTGTTGATTAGAATTTGTTAAGCATTACCTCTTGGATATATCTGTAGAGGCTCTATTAACTGTCCATTTACTTGCTGTTCCATTACAGTGGAGTAATACTGCAAAGAGATTAAAGAGATTACTCAGTAATGTATGAATAGTAGTAAGAACACTTATGGATTGTTTAAGTCAATGTTTTTTGCTTTGTGGTTTTTTTTTTTTTAAATTGCCATAGTACATTTCAGCCTTTAGAATGCTTTCTTGCCATTTGCAATGTTCACACAATAAAGTGGCATGGAGGAACATAAGCACAGGGCTGCGATACCGAGCACAGGACTGACTGCAGCACAGGGATCCGTTATTGGCTCAGCTAAGCAAGTTTCAGGCCCACCTGAAGCCTTGGAATGCTTCAGAAGAGTGAGCAAACGAAACATTTACAGCAAACACAGCAGTTGCCACACCTGGAGAAGCCAGGAAAACCAGTCAAATGTGGAAACAAAGAAATGCTGTAAATATAGTCAAAAACTGTGCAATTAGGAAAACTCCAAGGGAGAAAAGAATCTGGAACCTACCCAACAATTTGCAGTGATGAAGCACAGTCAGGGCAGTCGGGGCCACATCTCACATAAGCGGAGATGTCATGCATTCCCTTAGCATACAAATTTAATGCACAGTAGGGTATGCAAAACAGTGTTACTAGAAAGCTCCTGCAGACATACTGAGACCTTGGACTCCACAGCAACTGCTACAAGTGATCTGGGAGGAAGTTTACTGGTAAAGAAAGGCTAAGAATGGACAAAAAGGTATGCAAAAGTATCTGAGACCATCAAGACCCAAGACAACAGAAAATATGTAATGCGGTATGAAAAAGCCTGAGAAGTGGCACGTGGATGAGGAGTGGCATTAAATCAAGAAATAAACATTTGGAATAAATAAATCAAAATCTTTACAAGCCTTTTTTAATTGACCCTCACTCCTGAGAAGCAGTGAGCACTCACCAGAGAGGACATTTAACATTACGACCACACAATGCCAGGGCAGGAAGACAGACCTTGCTACAAGTTTACTGTCTATAACCCATACATCTCTCATCATGATGTGTTAAATATTGAAAGCACATCACAAAGCACATTTCTTTTGCAATCACCAAACATCTTTGAAGAAAACACGCTGGCTGTGGGCCAGATCTTCATGGCATAAATCAGTGTAGCTCCACTGACTTTCATGCTAATTCTCACCAGCCGAGTGTGGTCTAAGACTTCAGCATGTCACTGTTACCAGCATTTTGTGATACTATTACTCAAACTGGCAAGAATGGATGTCAACAAGCAAAAAAATTCTAAGTCTCTATGAAATCAAACACATGTATTTCACTCACACCAATGGTTTCCCGTAACACAGGCATTTTTTACTTATGTAACTTAAAACAGACGAAAGTTTATTAACTACCTAACATTACAAAACATTTTTCTTTCCTCTTACAATGGCATTAAACATGTGAACGTTAGTAAGCAAGTGTTAGATGGACAAAGTCAATTTATGTGCAGAAGTTTGAGTGCTTGTTTTTCGCATTCATGTCAAGAAACAGGAATAAATTTCCTTTTTGTGAAAACAAACAAACAAACAAAAAAACACCAAACCAAACCTGATATAAAGAAAATTGCTGAGGGTTTAAGGATCCATCCATCCCCACCTCCTGTGTGTACATCTAGTATAATGCCTGCTGCTAAAAGCATTTCCCTCATTAAAATCTCACCACAAGATTTTTGAGCGGGGCATCTCATTCACATTAGTGCACAAATGTATAAATCCACATCTTAAATAACTGCGTGACACATGCTTTCACTGTGCTTATACAGAGCAAAGCTATTCATTACAAAAGCCCACTCTTGAAATGATCAAAAGGTTTTTCAGGAGCCAGAACTACCCCATAGACTTATTTTGTATCAGGGGGGTCATGAATAACATGCCAAATCCTCCCCCATGTCCCCATATCCCTTCATAAAAATGTGTCACCAGTACCTAACAGCTATGGAGCTGTAAAAGAATCTCCTGCTCCACTGGGGGCCAAAATTGCCTAAGAAAAACAAACTTCTTTATTACTATTTTACTAGTGGTGTTCTATGACCTGAAGACATATATATACACAGTATAAACTTAAATTACACACTCTCCAGAATAATAAATTAAAATAAACATACATGAGACTGTTTCCTACCCTAAAAAAAAACCCAAAACCAAAAGCAACCCAAAACAGAGGGAGAGAGAATAAAAAAAAACCAAGCATGGACCTCTCCATTACTCAAACAGTGATGACAAGTAAATGAAATATCAATCATGTAAGCTGTCAACCTTTTGGGACAGCAATAACTGTTAACAAGTAGTCTGGAAAAATTGTCTGAAAATGACTTGTCCTCCACACATGAGCATTTGAGGTTTCCATGGAAAATTAAGATGCCAGTGGCTATTTGGAACATTGTTCAGGTATTCTTTTTAATGGAAAATTTGCCACTTATTGATCCAGAGCATGTACCCCTTGCTTTCAGAAAGCTGCAAGCAACTTTCCAATCAGTGGCTGTCAAAAAAATTACTGCCTTTTTATACTGATACAAGACAACAACTAAAGTGCAACTCCACTGCTACTCAATGTCTGTCTTTAATTAACTGCAATGCACAACAGAAAAATAATTTTATTTACCATTCCACAATATTTGCATAGGCATAACACAAAATATTTCTGCATACTGTAAAATAATTCCAGAACTGTCTGAAATCACTTACTGTCAAGTTCAGAAACGAAAGAACCTGAACATAAGAGCTCATGCATGATTCAAAATATCTTCCCCAATTATAATGTCATACCTGCATGGAAGAGATCTGTATTCTCAGGGAATATTTTTTGTTGTTGTTCTTAAACTGAAAGAAAATATTTCACTTTGGTTTTGGAGAATACTAGCAGAACTGGAGGCAAACTGCACCACGTCAAAATTCCCAGAAATATTTTAGCAGCTGTTCAATCCTCCAAATATTTGTTGCAGGCCTCTAAATACTGAAAAATGAGTATTTTTCTTCCCCAGTATATTCTTCAAGATTACAGTAGATTCATTCCTTTTCCTGTAGGCTAAGAACATTTGTTTTCTTATAAACATATCCCAAAATGACACCTATAGGATGTTAGAAAGTTAAACCATCAATGCAACACTCAAATAGAAAACTAGTTTAAAACCAAAGGGAAAATTTTCAGAGAAGAAAAGCTGCTGAAGCAGAAAGAAGTCATTTACAGACATCCCATAATTTTTAAGGGAAAGCAGAGAGTTGAGTAATCATAACTCTAATGTACTGAAACTTTAACAGTAAGCTTGGAAGCATAGCAAAAAGATGACCTTACAAAGGCATGATTAATCGTAAGACTGTGCCAGGAAAATGCAAGTTTTCCAGTTTAACAGCAAAAATGGCAGACGTTTTATAAGGAAAAAAATCAAGAAACACAAGGAATTCCAGTGGGGAAGCATCGTCAGTGATCTAGTTGTATGAAACAAAACAAAACCAACCTCAGACAAGCACAAAACCCCCTTGACTACAGCAGATTTTTCTTCCTTTCTTTCACACATCTGTCTTACACTCTTTAATATCAAACTTGTAATACAATGGTTTCACCTCCTCTGGAAAGAAAACTGCACATGAAAAGGGGCTTATTTAATAAATCCCTCGAGTTTCACAGAGATCAATCACCAGCATCTGGAACCTGCACTTCTTTCACCCCAGGATTAAGTCATAGGCAATGACTAAAATCTCTTTGAACCAGGGTCTGCTAACAGACTTCCAGTCAACAAATGTCCACCACAGCCTTCACGAGGCAAGAAAGAGTACAACCTCCGCAGGTAACAAGAGGATCAGAATTTCACTGAGGAAGCCTTCCTGGAGCCTAGAAAACACGAGCCCCCTTCACAGGAAACACCAATCATTTGATGTGTTTATGTGCTAAATTCACAACAACAAAACTACGTTGTTTTGCCAAACACTAGAGAATATATGCCCAAGAGGGATCCATTAAGCAGAGACTCAGGCAAGATGTAGGTGATCCAAGCATGTCCCTGCTCTGCTTCCTCTGCAACCGGGAACTGATGAGGAGGACTAAACTGAACCAAGTCATTAAGTCCCACCAAAACCACCTACGAATGGTACTAAACAGGGCTTGTTTCCGATACGTTCCGAGTTAATGTCTCCAAGTACAGCGAGAAGCGCACTTTACAAGGAACTAGCATTGCATCTGGCTTAGAGAGCAAATACCCATTTGTTACTTCCTTGCTTATCAATTTAATTTGAAAGGAAAAGTTAAATTATTTTTTTTCCACTTACATCTGCAACGTGAAAGATACACTGAAGCTATACTCAAATTATTTTGTTTCAATAAGTAACTGCATACTTTATTTCTGTAGACACGTTTTATATTTACGGGTATATTTTACACACATCTATGTATATAAAGGCACACACAGACACACACATCTCATATTAAAAACCAGAAAATACATCTTTAAATCCTCTATGAATATTGAGCCTGCAGCTACAATGAAACTCTTCTGTTAGGAGGGGTGAAACACTCTCCAGATGAAAGTAGATTTTGAAAAATTTTTAGAGCCCAGGGGTTCATTTTTAATGAGCCGTTACTTTAAGTACTGCATAAAAAATACAAGAAATTGATAGTCCATTTAGCCTGCACTATACCTAATGCAAAAGTCATTAAGATGCATTATTCTTAATGTTTATGATATGATCAGTAAGTGTACAAGTCTTTTTTTCCCAAAAAAGTCAAGCATGTCCATATATCTCATATGATATAGTTTTTAAACACCTACACTTAATACAGGAATATTGTACTGTGAACACTGCAGCTTATGTTAACACTTTGATACAAGCAAAAATACACAAACAAACTGAAAAACATGGAAAATATCAGCATTTGTTATACTGTACCTACATAAGATAGCATGGCTTTCATTTCTTCATCGCTTCTAACAGTAATCCGATCACCATCCTCATCTTCATCTAACAAAGAAATGTATCACATTCATGAACAATGGAAGAAGGACATTTCCAATTTTAATATGTAAGGTTTTTACCTGAACTTCTACAAGCAAATAAAAATATGAAGAATGTATAAGCCAACTACACAGGTAGTCTGAAATAATAATGTATAATGACTCCAAACATTAATTAACAAAGACTACAATTACATCTAAAAAGGGGGCACGAACAAAGCGCTCAAAACTTTGCTCTCAACAGTTCTTTTACTGCCAGAACCTCTCCAGAAGCCAAGAGCCTCACACATAGTATAATACCCGCTGCTGAAACCCACCGAGGTATTCTTTTGACACAGCAAACAGAAAGTAAAGTTTCTTAGTGTGCTTTGATCCTCCCAGATGGAGTTAAGTTCTGGTGGTTTCTTTAATCAGAATTACTAGAAATTAAAAAAAAAAAAAAAAAATTAAACTGTTTTCCTCCCACTAAAGCCTTCTAAGTCTTACTGTCAACTCTACCTCAACTCACCTGCCCCATGTCAGCCTCCTCCCAATCCTTTGCCCCCATCCCTGTTACAAATGCACAAGCATCTCTGCTTCTTCACAACAGAGCAACACTGACTTAAAACCAGTAACTTACAAGTGGACACAAATCTGCAATGTTTATATAGAGAGATTTAGACAAAGGCAGAAGTTTGTGAACGAGCAAAACCAGTCTGTGCCTTTGTTCGCAGTGCAACTGTGGGTGAAGAGGAGGCAGGAGGCATGAGCAGCATTACCGGGCAATCACGGCTTTGTGATGACGGCTCAGGCACAGCCACGAACGCAAAGACGAGGCACTTCTGGCATAATGAAAGAGGCTGCTGTAGAAACAGAACCAGAGGAAAGGGAGCAAGATTCGAAAAGGCTGCAGCAGAGCAAGGCATTCAGAAAGAATTATTAATATGAAGATCTGAAGGAGGAATAGACTTTCCAAAAGACATATGGCGGGATTCAGCAGGTGCAGATTTACCAGGGGGCTCAGTCCCCCCCCATTAGCACCAGCTGGTACAACAACACGCTCCAATGTCACAAGCCGCAGTTGCTGAGACACCCCGTGCGGTTCCTTCGCTCAGATGGGAGCAGTGTCCACCCCATCCTCTCCCGCCCTGGTCCTCATGAAAAGCTCGTACACTTTCACTGATGGGAGAGCTGCACCAGTCACCAGATGAATGGAACAGACCCCTCCCCTCCAAATCAGTTACAAAATGTTAATTTCTTTTTATTGCTCTAGCTTTGGGGAGAAGGGAGGGGTTAATGATCTGTCTCCAATTTTTGCCTGCTGCTATTTAAATATCTTCCTTAGATACTTATTAAAAAAAAAACAAAAACAAAAACAAAGCACGTTGGTTTTACATTTGTTTTTTTCCTTTGGACAGGGAGTTCTTTGAAAATAAAACAACCACGAAATATCCAACTGATACCAAAGAATGGCTGACAAATTCACATGACTTTTTGGCCAGAAAACATCTATTGTGGGGAATCTCAACCACACAGGCCCATTTGAGCTGGGATATTTAAAAGGCCTGAGACACCCACCTCTTCCTGAAAGGTGATGGGGCTCAGTGTGTCAGGACATGTCCACATACACGAGGACGGACAGACCAGAACAATTCTGCCTGTGCTCCAAGTTGCAAGCAGGCCGGTCAGAAAGTCGTATGGTTACGAAAGAAAAGCACTCTGCCCAAGCTATCATGCACTGGGAAACCAAGGAGCAACATACACACCGCATTTCAAACACCTGTTAAATACCAAAGGGTGAGGACATGGAGATGAGCGAGTGCATTTACACGGCTTTGGGACTGGAGCAGGTTTGCTCCTGACCAGCTCACGATGCGAGCAGAGGCTGAGGCAGTTTGTCTGTCTGTCCCCCCCATCTCTATAGAGGTGCTCTAACTGATACACGTGCTCTCTACAATCACAGTCCCTGTGTATTACATCAGCATCAAAAAGTGCCGTTGTGTCCCTAGATGAAAACTCATTCTTGCTCAAGAATGTGGGAAGAGATCCAAGTCAACAAATTAAAGTTACCCGAGAAAAGGAGTTTGTTCATTTTGCCTCTGAAAACCTAGCAGGTAATTCTGAGGCTGTAAGAGAAAAGCAAAACAATGCAGAAGAGAGAGCAAAACAACAGGAGAGAAATAATAAGGAAAAAAAGTAAAATAAAAACCTCAGAATTACACTTCAAAAATGTACTGGAAGAGAGCTATGGGACATTGGAAACATGGAAGCTGGAAGAGGAACTAGGTAGCGTAGCGATGTCCTACAAGAGCCTTGTCTCATGGAAATTTAACTGGTGAACTGTCAGATTGCTAAAACTACTTGCTAGGGTTACCAGCCTGCAGCAAGTCATGAATGATGAAAAGATTAAGAAGAGTTAGTGAGTTGAAACCAAATGCTTCCTTGCCTGGAAACATTTCAGGCAGAAAGGAGGAGGAGTTGTAAAACTGCTACCTGGCCAAAACCCAAGTCCCAGTTGCAGTGTGTAACAGAGTAAGAAAAGCTGAAGAAGCAGCTGTTAGAATAGTGAACACAATGAAGGCCATGCATCAACAAGAAGGGATCAGAGTAAAATGCAGAAGAGAGGAAACATATGACAGAGAGAAGCGAATATACAGAGATAAAAGCTGTTAAACAAGCCTGGCTTGAGGGAATAAACTGAGCTGGGACCACCAAAAAAAAAAAAAGCAAAAAAAAAAGCTGAAAAACTCTTAAGAGTCCACTTGCAAAATGTTCATTAAAAAAAAAAAAAAAAAATTAAAAAAAAAATCACACATTATTCATTGCAAATGATTAAGAAATTAACTCTGAAGTTCTCAGAACTGCAAAATTCCTGATGGTGGTACAAAGAGAATAAATTAAAAATATGTTGATGAAAATGCAGAAAATGTTACTTGGCATTAAAAAAGCCAAATCTAAAATAGCCCGGCAATGCTTCTAAATAGCAAAACCAGAAAAAAAAAAAATGTATTTCTTGTATCTGTGCAGAGATCCTTTGCCACCCTATCTTGACATTTAAGTGGGCATAACCCAAAAACTAGCTAGATATGACACATGGGCTCACAAAGATTTCCAGGCTTCTCTACTTGCCTAGAGCACAGCAATATGATTTTCCAGCACATTAGGGAAGCAGAAGTAGAACCAAAAAAGCCTACGTACTGGCTGGATTTTGCTAATGTCACTTAAAATGGAGGAAGAAATCCTCACAAGATACCAAATAGAGTGCAGCAGATGGTAAACAAATATTATGAAGCAATCTTCACAAAATCTGCAGTGTGTCACAAATATACAAAATAGCAGAGTTTGGATAAAAGGATCATAACAGGCCATATGTTGTTAGTGATTTTATTTGTAGCGATGTGTAATACAATGGTGAAATCCACATAAAGGTCCAACAGTAGGAGAAGTGCAGCCCCAGGTAGGAGCCGCAATGGATGGTACACTGTAGATAACAATAACTAAACAAACAGTAGAGGAGCCTGCACTGGATGGCAATTATCCACATCTGAAGAAGCAATGAAGCAGGTGAGAATGAAGCTTAAGCCAGTAAAACCTAGGCATTTGATATGGAAAAAGTAACCAGAAAAATCACACATCAATATACATAACATATTTTAGATGCCAGTTAAATGGCAGGGGAAATGGTTTTGTGCAGATGTAAATGACAGACTAGAGACATGAACTGAAAGCACAGAAGCAGATGTTAGAAGACGCAATGAAATAAGTATTTCCAGGAAAGTTCTACACATGGTACCATTAATATGGGCTACTGCCCTGATGGCAGTGACTGTTACTGGTGCATGAAGTTCAAACAAAGCTAATGTGTGACGTGGGAGGTATGTAAAAGAAAAAATATTAACAAATCATAAAAAAATGGCAAGGTCTGGAGCCTGGTTTTGCTCAGGTCTCTTTAGGAAGTCTTGTTTTAAAAAGCAGGTCAGGATAAATGTTGAGGCTATGGAGAAGTAACACTTACAATCTCCATTCTTGGGTTTCTGGTGTTTTAGGAGGTAAAAACACAAACACAGGAAAAGAAAGATAAAAAGCACTAAATAGTACTTGAAGGACCATAAAACAATATTTCCTTTGATTATCTACACACAGAATTATCCATAAAGCTCTAAAAAGGGAAGAAATGCTAATAAGAATGCAAGGCCCTATCTTGTCATGTCTGCTCTCTCACCTTCAGCATCACTACCTTACTCATATAACACTTTTAATCCCCTCCAGCTCCTTCTTGCTATTTCATCTCTATCAAAGGAAAGCACAGAATCACATAGAAAAAAAATATAATAAACATTAAAAGGGAATAGCAGGAGCCCTCTCCACTTGGAACAAAACTATAGCTTGGTATCTTATCCCCTAACACAGATGTTTGACTCCCCTTTGCAGCTTATTGCTCTCCAGATAGGACAATCCCTCAGGAATCCCTCAAAAATTAAAAATAAACAGGGTTCAAAGAATAGAGCTGAAATAGAAATTAGCAGATATAGGTCTAAACCTGCACTAACATACTCACTGAGAGCTTTCCTAACTCAGCAAAAGCATAATAAAACCACCTTCACAATGTGGAAGCGTCATCATGACAACCCCAACCTACAGCTTTCTCAGATCCTACACAGAAGCTATTTTTCCCAGCTTCTCAGCCAGACTCACGTGGCCTTTTAGAAGTTACTACTACTGCCCAAGTCTAACCAGGTGCCATTTTCCTGCAGCTCTCATACCTCCTCCAGGAGCTGACGCTGAATAACTACTGATATCTCCCACTCTCACACAGGAGACAGAGAAGAGGGTGTATTTGGCTTGAGCCCAGCAAAAGGAAAAAAGGAAAACTAAAAACACAGCAGTCCTTCCAGCAAAAAACAGACATTTGTTCCAGTGAAAGGAAACATTAATTTCTAACGCTGCTATATTTGGTACAAAATCTGTATGTTGTACCATATCTCTGTAAAAGCTGCTGCTCTTTTGGTTTCTTCCAATGGAGGATTAAAATTTTAAACTTAGACCTACAGGTGCTTTATACTTTTCATTTAATTCGAGCAATATAATTGCAGTGAGGAGTAAGAGCATGGTAAGGTCATGCTGGTAATTAAAGCTATATTGTAGAAATATGCTCATTCAAGATGTGATTAAATAATAAAATATTGCTTAGTTCGGTATCATCATTAAACTTGCATTAATGCATAAATATTTAACTGTAACATATAATGAACATAAACATTATTTATTTAAAAAATGACAGCCCTATAATGTGACAAAAGAGACAGTTTATACAACTCATACTTACACTCAAATGCTGTTGTCGTTGCATCTGGCAAAACTTGACCGATGACATCCTAAAATGTAAAGAAGAATTAGCTATATATCAAATGGGAAATGCCTGAGATGATTTAGAGTAAATCATCTTAATCACTTCCCAGCTGCAGGCTGAAGACTTCAAGACTTGCTACTCACCACTGCCCCCAAATTACAAACTTTTTAGCGCACAACACAAATCAGTACAAATCATGGTGCTCTTCTTCCTCTCCACGTTACCTTGAGGAAAACTGTTTTCACATAACTCAATCATAATTGCAAACAAATCAGTGTTGTCTGTTCTTGCAGTTTAAAGAATCGATTTGATTCTATGATTTTGTCAGTAGGTTATAGAAAAATGTATATGTAACTCATCGAAGTCAGTCATAAAAACAGAGATTTATGAATAGCTTTTTACTTAAGAATGCACGTTTTCTCTCTCAGTCCTTCTGCTTACATCACCCTGATTCCTCCTCTCCACCTCCAAACAACTGCCTTGGTCCTCCCTCCCACCACAAGGTAAGTTCATCACACGGCTCCATCTCCTGCCCTGCCCGCAGCTCAGGAAAAACAGGCTAACAAAAGCTCCGGATGGGTTTAGGGCTGCCATCATGAATTAAAACAGTAGCTGTGAGACTGAACAAATTTTTGTTGCTTTCACTCCACAACTGCCCGGGAAAGCGGCAGGACCCAGCAGCTGCACCGAGCTGCCTGCTGCTGCCTTGCAAAGCAGCGCTGCGTCTCAAGATGCTCTCCACTACATGCAAGCCAGAAAGTTTGGAGGGCTCTTTGTCACTCCTAATTGGAATTTAAACTTCTTCAAAACTTGGTAGACAGATTCAAATGTGCTGGCTGCCCTGGAGGAAATAAGGTTAAAATACCCGAAGAAGTGGAAGTACTAACCTAGAAGGCAACCTCCAACCTTGGCGTTACAACGATGCCATACAATGCCTTTCTTAGGGCAGATGTGAGCTGCACATACACAAGCCCATTGCAAAACACACCGACCATTTCCAAGTGTTACATGTCTCCGATCCAAACCAGCGTTTTTATGCCAATATGAGCCCTTCCTGTACAACTAAACCAAGAGGAGGAGAGCTTTTTTTTTTTTTTTTAGCCTTATACATACAGCATTTACTCAAAATTCAGTGAAAAATAGCTGCTCAGACTGAAGTCATCCTGGCCTCCCAGTGTATGTGCTGTTGTCAGCTTTTGCGAGGCTGCAGTATGTCATGTCAGGGCACGGCATAAATGCACAGCATGGTTTTTTCCTTCCTGCTGCCTGATTTCTCATGTCAGACAATCTCTCCACTGACAGTGTCGCAAAGTGATTAGAAATTAATGAACAACAATATTTATTGTAGTACATGCACTGTGAGCATTTTGGGGTGCTAAGCACCCCCCCATATCAAAACTTTAGTGATCACTGTCCTGTCACTTTTGCTTTCTCTATTTTTTCATTTAGTCTAAAACCAGGAAATTAAACATTCTGTGCGACGTTAAAGAGACACAATTAATACAAGGAGAAAGCACCAAAAGCAACCTAAAGATTTCCACAGAGCTAACTGAAGCAAATAATATTTCTAAAACTTTCTCATGTTGTCTTTTCATTTTAAATACTAAAATAAATCAATAGTATGTAATTTAAACTATTAATTGTATACAAAAGATGTGTAATAGTTTACCTAATTATGTAGACTGTAAATTTGTGGAACCAAAAAGGGGGAAAAAAACCCAACAAAACAAAACATTGCCAAGTTAACAAACATTCTGCCATTTAAATACTTCTACGGGGTTTGACAGCTCTGTCAGTCCTCTGTCAAAAGCCAGCCAAGCTGCACCCTCTATTCCTAACAAGAAATTAAAGTCTTGCCTAAACAGAAGACTGTGCTGTTAACTAATTATTCCTAAATCCATTTAGTTAAAGACTGAAAATTCCTCAGCAAACACACTGTAATTGTGACAGATTTAAGCCACTTGTAAAATGTTCTTACGTGGGCACACAGATGCTTCCATGAAATGGATTTAAAAATTGTTATCAGAAAAGGACCCCAGTTCTGGGATATTTAAAAACTGTATTTAAGAGGTGTGTAAGCATGGCACTGAGACAGAGACAGTTCTGACAGCCCCAAATGTCTGCTAGGAAAGCTCCAAGACTCCCAAAGCTGCTATAGCACTGAAACAGTGATGATAAATTCTTACACGCACCCCATCCCCCCACTGAGAATAACTTTTTCTATACATTGAGACTTCTTTAAAAAGAGTAATAACCAAGTACATGAATTTAAGAACTATGCACCATAACTCTGTCTTAACACTAAATAAATAGTTGAAAAGAAAACCCTACCAACAGCCACAAAAACTTTGCTCTGGTCAACTTTCAATATTTCTATTAAATCAACACATTTGAGAAAAAATAGCAGGGAGTGGAAGGGAGGGAAATTACACCATTACTCTGTTGTTAGCATAGTATTTTCATCAGCTACATTAAGACTTCCATGCTCAAACATTCAGCAGACCTCTCAGTGACCCAAGCTTAAAGGATTACTCTAAATCATGCACGTGTGATGATTTTCTACTATCACAACAGAGATCATAAACAATAAAATACTACAACTTGTAGACATTATTCAAGTGGGCTCACACACACGATAGCTTCTATTTTATCTTATAAAACTGAAAAGCATCTAATAATGAGGAGAAAAATCAGGGAACAGCACCTAAAACAAGAACTCCATCAAATCTGCTCTCTGAAAGAGCTGTGGAGCACTTGCCTCTTAGGCGAGAGCACAGAAAATGTGAAAGCACTGCTTTAAACAACAATGTCAACATTGAAACTATGGCCCTCGCTCCTGTTTCAGTTAAAACTTGTTTTATCTCAGTATGACATCATTAAGTTATCCTGAATTAACACCAAGTGCTTAAACACTCCAGTGACAGCCAGGGCAAATGAATCTAGACAGCCTGATAAAAAAAATAAGCTTATTGTAATTCATTTAGTGGTGCCTTTAAAATAAATCTATTTACTGGTAACTTACAGGTCTGCAAAGCTGATATACACAGAACATATTTAAAGTGACATTATGAAGAACAGCTCTTAGCACCCAGTTTAGGAAAGTAATCAAGAAAATCCCTAACCTACAGCATACAAGCAGTGCTGCTTCCATGGGTCAAACACCATCCTACTGCATCAAGACCAACCACGAGCACCAACCTGCAGGCATCAGGTTTTCCAGTTTGAATACCTGCTGCACAGTTTAGTACCTGTAAAGGCTCCTCCAAGAGACAGAACTAGAGCAGTTGAAAATTAAGAAATGTTGTCATTTTGTGTGTAAGGCATTCCACTGATCATCAGACTCCCAACTTCAACAGGTTATTCTATGGCTATGGACAGGATATTTAGTGACTCTATACTACTGCTTCTTCTCTGAAACTGGAAGACAGAAATATTCTTGCATGCCAGCCTGAAATCCTGCAAGGCTACACTCATTTGTATTCACAAGGCTGTTCACACTTCTAGGATGGTAAATTAACAAAAAATCATGTTTAAAAATAAAATATTTCTGTTCTCAAAGATAATTTTATGGGGCTTTCTTAATACAAAGCAGACCATGGGATCTACCTTAGAAGGAAGAACAACCTTACTACACAGCTAATTCAAGGCTCCCCCAAGCTGCCAGTTCCCACTGCTGCTAGAGATCTGGGGGTACGCACCTGGTTTTTGGAACTGGCTAGCAAACGTGCTTCTGCACTTCCAAGGCAAAATGGTACTTCCCATCAAACCACTTGGACTGCAGGTACACGGTGCAGGCTCAAGATTGCTGTGCTCTGGACAACACCACATAGAGAGCTAGATTGGTGCTAAACAGGGCAAACTACAGGGATTATTCAGAGCTTGATTGTGCCCCAAACAGCAAGAGCTGAGAAAAAAGGGGTACGTTGCATTCTTGTGTCTTCAATTGAGAGAGACATGGACAATAAGGAAAACAGTGGGGTCTGACTGGATTATTACTATTCAGTAATTTACCTTAGTAGGGAATGTCTCAATTCTCCACATTATCTTTAATTGATACTCTTAACACATAAGCCCTCTGTAATTGCCTACCAGGTGAGGGGAAATTACATTGAAGGCAGAAGGACAACAGAAGCCTGGGTCAGCCCCACTCCTGCCCTCCCCAGCCACATGTGGTGCCAGATCTACCACACTTTAGTGTACAGAGCCTTCATTTAATTTCTGTAGTTACTGGATAAATTAAGTGCATGTGCATACTGTGATGGCACCTCCTGAAACACAATCAGTTAGACAAATGAGGGCCTTGAGACAGTTCAGACCTTATTAAACTTCTTCCTTCTTAAGATTTCACAGTCCACAAGAGAGGGTTTTTGACATGAAAACGACAATCATCAAACAGTACTACTGCACGGCTACACTCCCAGCTGAACACTCTCATAACACCCGTCATCCCCACATCTGAGATTTCCACTGACGGTGAGAAATGTGTCATCACCTACTGACTCACCATACGTAATCCAACACTTCCAGTTAGGATGGAAGTACTGCTGTCACTGCTACCCTCAATGCAATTGCCTAACATTGGATAACTGAAAATCATCATCACCAACACAGATGTGAATTGATGCAGAAATCTATCCACTTTCACTTGACAAAGTGCTGGGACATTTCACCCCAGGAATTATTCACATTCTTCTATCAGTGGGTGGAAATAGTTCAGCATGCAGATGGCTGGAGACAGACCTGTGTCTGCAGAGGAGCTGGGTGAAGCGAACCACAGGTGTCTGTGGCAGCTGCACCTTCTCAAAAACACTGTTAACACAGTGATCTCAACCTGCACCGCATAGAAGAGCAAACAGTACACGTGGCCACCCACCTGGTGCAGTTCTCCGTTGTGCTCTGGTGTGCTAAATGAAACAACTGTGTAAGGGTACGCTCCCCACTTCGGCAGCTGTGCTTGGCTGGGGTAGAAGTGCCTACAGCACAGGCAATGGACATCACCAAATGTTTCATGGCTGCCTCAATGTGCACAGCTTCCTATACAAACATCACAGAAGTTTGGGAAGAACATCCATGATCACTGAATATAACCAGAAACTGGGATTTTGTAAGAAAACTAGCAAAAAAAAAACAACCAAAAAACTAGTATGCTCCTGTCATGTTTCACCATCACCTGCTGACTGGAGAAACTACCACCCATGCCATGAAACAGGAAGCTCAATCCGCTCATAGCTGGAAAAATACATTTTTCAAAGTCCCGTAGATCTGTTGGACAACTGCAAAAAACAACTCAGATGAGCGTCAAAATAGTGTGCAGAGAGATACGAAACAGAAGCTTCCTCTTTTCTCAGTGACTTCAATAGCAATGCAGAACAAGACAAGCGCTGCATTAGCCAAGCCTGCCTGCAGTTCTTGACCTTTTGAGTGGGGACGATTGCCTAAGTAAACTCGAGGCTTGCTGATCACAGGAACTGCCCATCTAGTGGTAGGAAGAACGCTCTGCGTGACATGTTTTATCACAGTCCCTCTGCTTTGATTTGTCATGCCTGTTCTATGACAGATCCCCTACATAACTGCCTCTCTAAACACATTAGCAGTGAAAAACAAAGTCCTCACCAACCCGAGACGTGCCAAGATGAAGATTTGCCTGACATGTCCTCCCTCACCATTCACTTCTTCCACACTTAGAGTGGCCACAGCTCTCAGAAAGCATCAGTTCCATGTGACCGGAGGTTAATGCTGGCGTTGACAACTTTGGGTGCTCCTCAAGGTCCCACGTTGTCCATTGATTGCTTCAGATGTCAAGGGCTCTTGTCAGGCTCTCTTCTCAGCATGCTGGAGGTGATTACTCAAACTCCTCGCAGCAGGGCATGGTTACAGGTATCTCACAAGACCCGAGCTCAGTACTTTGCCCTGATTAATAAATCAATGCAGGTAAAGCCTATTAGAGCTATTCCAACAGCTGTAGTATTGTACTTTTGCTTACTTGAGATCTGGCTCCAAAAGGCACACTGTCTCTTAGTACTATACCACAACTGAACACAAAGGTACATTTTAACTTCAGGTCAAAAAGTCATATGCTGGCCCCAGCTGCAACCCAATGGAGCAAATACAGGAGCTACAACAGAAACTGCAAGTGCAGAGTCTCACATGTAAGGTATGGTCCAACCACTGAATTACAGCTCTGCTGCCTGAAGCCCTCTCCAGCTTTTAGACACAGGTCCCCATACCGCACTGCTGCCCCAAACAAAGACTCCTGGAGCACCTGCAGGGCCAGCACCCCTGTAGGGCCACATGGTCAGAGTAAACCATAGGCTCCAATTCCTATGCATATGCAGTTGAAGCTTCAACAGCACTTTTTTTCAACTTACTTGTTAAACAGACTACACAGGTCAAGTCTAAGGCCCACATACTCCCAGCTGCTTTTATGCTGAAGCAACAAGGATGAAAACTAAAAAGCAAAATGGTTTTGCAAAGCCATGCCCTCAACCTGACAACGGTTCTCTATTTACTTCTAAGTAATATAATCAAACTTAAATTTCCAGTAATTCTAAAATACCAAAGGATAGCCCAAGCATCAGTGATTATCTCACTTTATTTGGGGGAAAAAAAAAAAAAAAAGGAAAACATGAAGCAGAATGTGGAGTAAACCTGCCTCAGATTTGCACCACTTGTCTTTGAAGGGTAGAGTGGGTTGTCCCAGGCTTGCTGTGTAACCACTGGAAACTCACAGCAATCTCCAAGGGGAAACTGCCCCTCCCAAAAATCTCACCAATCTGTCAAAAGTTCTGCTCCCTCTCCTCCATTCATAGAAAGTCTTGGACAATGCTAAATGTTAGGAAGAATGTAATCTGGAACATCTGCCATCCGCTTCAACTACCTCTGCGATCTTCTATAGGCCCAACATTGAACATTTTCCAGCAAATCAACCCCTTAATCCCCCACACGTCTTCTCAGTAAAATGCAACACATTGAAAGAGATCTGCAGAATCTCTCTCCAATATTACTATCAAGTAGTATTACATTACATGACCTGCATGCAAGGATTAGACTTTTCTTTGGGCTGAGGATGCAATTAAGAAAAAACAGTAAGTGGGATAAATATCCACTGCCACTTCTGAGTAAACAGAAGATCCTTGTATACTTGATGTGCAGATGGGGAGAAAATAAGGCAGGGAGGGGTTGAGGGCAGTTCAGGGCGAAGGAGATGTAACAAACCCATAGCACAGCAATGGGCAATATCACCAAAAGCAAGTACAGCTACAGCCCATGTGCAGAGCGCAGTTACGGTGCCCGAGCCAGGGAGGCACCAATTTCCACAGGCCAACTTTTTCAATCCCCCTAAAGCGATGCCTTGTGACCACCCCATCGCGCCAAGGCCCGCAGGCAGGGGGGTGCTGCATGCCCGGCGTTACTGCACGCTCGACCCCTTGGAGGATCCAACCCTTCGGACGCCGTGGGACCACCGCTCCGCAGTTCGGCTCCTCCTGACCGCTTCACCGCAAGTGCCCCTCTGCACAGGAGAGCAAACCCAGCCCGTCCTACTGCACCGGCACCACCTCCCCGAAAGCACGGGGTGGGGGGCACCGGCGCTGCCCCAGCGCCCGTCTTTTTGGGCAGCCTCTCCCAGATTCACTTTCCCGTTAAAACTTCCAGGCGCAGACACGAGGCAGCAAACAGCCCGTCCCGGGGAAAACAAAAACAAAACCCAAAACCCAACAAACAAACACCTTTCGCCTTCCAGGGAGGACTTTTGTTACCCCTTTCCCCGCCCGCCCCGGGTGACCGGTCGGCGCTCACGGAGCCGCTGACCCCGCGTCCCCCCGGCCGGAGCCCCCCGTCCCGCCCCCGGGCAGCGGGAGGGGGGGGGGCGTCCCGGGACCGCCGCCCCCGCTGGGACTCACCAGCACGTCCCTGAAGAGCAGCTGAGGCGCCGAGTGCACGGTCCAGTCGACGGCCCCGCCGTCGGGGATCTTGATGCGGATCACCAGCGCCTGGCTCTCCATGGCGCGGGAGGGGCCGCAGAGCAGCCAGAGCATCCCCGCCCCGCCGGGCTCACATGCTGCGGCGGGCCGCGGCGGCTGCCGAGCAGGGCCGAGCCTGCGCCGCCCCGCCCCGCCCGCAGGAAGGACTCGCTGCCCCGGAACCAAAACGGAGGGACCGGGGGGAGCGACAAAGGAGAAGGAGGCGGAGGAGGAGGGAGCGGAGGCGGCGCCATGTTGCGGGGAGGAGGCGGGCGCCGTCCGGGCTGTGACAGCCCGCCCCGGGGAGCGAGCGGTAGCCGCTCCGGCAAGCGCAGAGGCACCGATTTTAATTCCCCACCGCCTTATGGCTTCTACTTTTAACAGGAAACACACTGTTGAGGCAGCACATCAGAGTCAGGCTCGGACTCCTGCATTCGTTAAAAAGTGTGGAAAGTCCCCAGTCTTCAAAATTCAGAGTCATGAGCTGAGTCTCCTCCGGCGACAGCTTTTCCTTAAGAACTCACGGGGCTTCTGTCTTCAGGTTATTCAAGCTAACACACAAAAACGTAGGCAAACCTAAACCTGTGCGCGTGGCCGGCTCGCGCGGTCCATACGTCGCCGCGCGCTGCCCGGGTGCGAGGGCCCTGCCCCGCCCCTGCCCGTCGGACTACAAGACGAGCCCGTCGCTTGTGGCACTGGAAGCAGGACTGCTCTGGGCTCTGCTCATTCCTTAACACCCAGGCGTCTGCATTAACGTGCTCTAAGCAGTTTTGCCAAGAGCTGTCACGCACTCCGCTCTTCCTCCAAGTTACAGAATACTCCGCTAAGTACCTGCTGTACTGACATCCGGGTAAAATTCTTCCATCAAAGAGTTTTTCCACGTCTGTTCAGTGGTGCAGCAGGAAACAGTCCGTTTCAAAACACGGACCATCTTAAAGCATAGCTCTGACAAAAGAAAATCCCTGTTAAAAGCTTACATCCACCGTCCTCAGCAGCAGCAAAGAAGGGTTATGCGTTTGAGCATGACAGCTGTGTCATCTCCCTACCGCGATCACAAGCCACGATATGCTATGTTCAGCTTTTAAAAAAAAGCTTTTTCCCGACAGAAGTGGGAAGGCTCTCCCTTCCATACAGCTCTGCGGCACAAAACTTTCCCGTTCTTTTTAGTGGGAGAAGAGCTTTAATCTCAATTGTAGACTATTGATCTGTACATTTTATCACAATCTCTCACATTATCATATATGACAAACTAGACTATTTGAGTTATATTATCAATTTAGAGGGGGAAAAAATGGAAGGTATATTTCATTTAATTCCTGAAACATCTTCAAGCTTCCTCATATTAGAATTCTACTTTCTTTGAGCTTTAAAAAAAAGGATCTTTCAATGGCCATTAGCAGAGATAAATTCTCTCTCTGTTCAATAACTTTATAATTTAGTTCCTACACTAGAAATTAATAGAGCCCCAACTCCTAAGTATCTAAGGGATTGGTGCTGCCCACACAGACGTCTTTCTGTTCAAATGAACCTTTTACCTACAGTCCCTGTATACCTTTCAGTCAGGTTCATTTCAATCAGATTCATTTTCTATTAAATTTTAAAGAATAGGATACAAAATCATAGAATTTCTATAGAACCGCAATTTTTCTAAAATGTCTTTTTCATTTACAAGACTATGGGGAAAACCAACTCAATTTGTGAAATTTGCATAAATATTATGTAGATTTTCCAGGGCTAATCATAACCTTAATCCCCCATTCTGATTTGTGTTGATGCTGCTGTAATCAAACTTCAAGTTTTTTTTATATCTTAAGAAGTACAGCACCTAAAGCACATGCTTCTTGATACAGGTTTGGTTTTGCCACATATTTCTTTAAAACCCATGTTTCATAGGAAATTTTCATTCTAACTACACCAACATTTGAAACAAATAGTTAATATTTATTTTATCATCCCGCAGAACTTTGCTATGAGAACAGAACTTCACCCAAATCTATTTTTTATATTTTTCCTCAACATTGGGGGGGAAATTGTGTAGCAAGAACACATATTTTTTAATATGCATCATAAAATATTCTTAAAGTTCAGTATTTGACTGCCCCAAGAATCTCCTCTTAAAAAGTTTCCAACACAGGAAGTCAAGAATTCCAGAAAGGCACAGAAAAAAATAATTAGGCAGTCTGATTTTCTCCACTAAATCCAGATGACATGCTGTCAGCAAGAAATATGCAGGTATTTCCTATTTATAATTACGTATCCAAAGTTACTGTCTATCCACAATGAAATAACATTCAAAATCTGCAAAGGAACAATATATCGGTTCTTTAATTACAAGAGGATCATGAAGCCCGTGACTTCATGAACAGAATACATTCTATTTTTATTTGTGTGTGGGAAATATCCTTCATCAGTGGCACAGACTTCCAGGCTGGTTTTGTGCTACAAGCACAAGAAAAACTGTCTCACTGCAGTCTGCTGCTGCTCTCTGCTGCTTTCCATTGTGGTTAGAGAGGACAGAGGAGATCTGGAGATGGCCATGTAAAGAAAATAAACATTTGTTTTCAAGGAAAAGCAGAATGCTGACACAGAAGAATACTAAAATTATTAAATTTGCCATGCTGTGGAATCTCACAGGAGTATCGGTGAGTGGTATGGAAAAAATGCTGTCCCCCACTGATTGCCTGGAACATGGTTATCATGATAATTTGCAAGGCCTTCAAAAAGTAAGAAACTAAGTTATTACTTGTTTCCCTCGCTAATTCCCACTGCAAAGGAAGTTATCTAACACAAGTCATTTTCTATCTTTTCACTACCACAGACATCATATAATGAAGTTTTGAGTCCATCTACCAAAATTCCATAAAAAGAAGAGGGAGGAAAGAAAGAGCTGACTCCCCTGGCCCTATTCTTAAACTTCCTGTTCCAGGACTGGTATCTAGGAGGTTTTCCTTGCCATTGGTGGAAGAATGTGTGAGCTCAATCTCGGGAGTGGATCAGGCTGATGCAGGTAAAAAACACAGTGCTTAGAACTTGCATAGTCCTCTTTACACAGCATTCCTTTACATACATGCTACATGCTATTTTTATAATAACCCTTACAATATGCCCATTGTAAATACTCAGTGGAAGCGAACAGGTAAATTATGCCAATTGCACTGGGCCATATCAGGAGTTGAAGTGCACTACAACTGGCATTAGGATGCAAAACTAGTGTCCTCTAGTCCTGTGCTCAGACCCTTGGGTAGAAGCACATGAGGCATAGAAAGGAAGCTGAGGACAGAGTCAGAAAGTCCTACATTTTCATTACCGCTCCTACTGAGCATCTCTGGGAAATTTTAACCTTACTACTACTAGAATTTGCCCAGCTATGACATAGGAATAGCATGCATTTACCACATAACAGACTAAGTAGTTAACATTTGTTAATTACGTGTGCTAAATGTTATTCAACATTTTAACTATTAAAAATGTTCTGGAATACTGTATTACCAGTACTGTACTATATTACATGTAATTCAGATAAAGCATATAAACAGACTCAGAGGAATCAGAATCTAAACATCAGTCCTTGGTTCACTAAATTCAATTTACCATCTCTGCTTCCTCCCTGTACCAGTTTCTAGATAGGTGTTATAAATAACAAAGGACAAGCTCTTCATTTCCTAGAGAAAATGGCACCTGATCATTGCTTTAATAGCATACATTTTCATGTCTTTTTTTTTTTTTTAAAAAGATTAGTACATAACTTTCTATGTTGTTAAATAATGTATCATGGTGAAATCCACCTTTTTTTTCTTCCCACATCTTCAGATTGCCAGCGAGTGCAGCAAACTGAATTCCCTTAGGCTTATGAAAAAAGTAGGTCAACAGTGTCCAGGCTTTCTGAACATATTCTTCCCTAAAACGCATCTCCTAGGAAAGAATCACCCAAGTGTACCAGCTTGATCAATACACGCATAGATGAAGATCCCTTAAAACCTGCATTAAAACCTGCAGAAAACTAGCTGTCTTCGTTCCATGCCTTCCTACGACCCCTTGCAGTCACTTTGCATGGGCTTGGACAGGCAGAAACACTTTGCGTGGGCTCTCTAGAGTAAGAGGCAAAGGACCATTTGTGAACCAAATACTGGGAAATAAATGGATCTTACTTTCAATTCCGTGGGGAGCAGAATCTGGCCTCAAATAGATCTTTTAAAACACTTTCTCATAAGAAACTCATCTTGAACTGAAAAAAACCCAAAACAACAGTAAACTTGATTTAGGCTGAATTACTAAATGTTTAGTTCTTGCTTTAAATTATGAGCATATTTTGAAATAAAGCAGATTACAAGCATGTTTATGTATATTTTAAAGGCTAGCTATGATACACAACTACTGAACAATTACAACATAAACTATACCAGTTAGATTGAGCAAAAATGGCTGTGTATCATTAATGATGTTACTGTAATGATGTTACATCAGACCAGCTTCAGGGGCAGCATAATTGTTTTTCTGTCAACCTATAAATTCTTGAGTAACAACAAAATTATTGTGATTTTTCTTACTAAATAATTCATATATCACAAAGCATGTATATAACCAGGCCCATGAATCACTAAGCATGTAACAATCATATCTAATGCCATTTCTTCTTGTAAGAATAAAAATAGGTTTGACTTTGTAATATTTTATAATCTTGTTCAAAAATTTCACGTTCTTTAAAAGTAGTCTATTTTGAAATTCACATTTTAAAGTTGAAAGTTTCCTTGATCAGACTTTTTGTCTGAAGGATTGCTTTTAATCATGTTTTACAGTTTTAATTCTATTAGGATTATTAATATCACTGAAAGTAATAAATTGGTTTTATAATGAACTAGAACAGGGCTCATAAACTGTGCTTAAAGTGATGCAATTGCTATTAAAATCACTCTAAGCCATATGTATTCTACCTTACCAAGCAAACAGCAACCGTAATGCATCCAAACTGGCTAAATCATAACACACAGTATTCCATCATCTCAAACCTTAGTGGTTTCCTCTGTATTTTTTCAAATGCTGAACAGATATATATTTGAGTTTTCTATAAGACAACCTCGTCACTGAAAATGTTAATGATCTGGATCATTTATAACTTGAACTCAGACAAAATCATGACCTCTTACAGTCTGCTGCAGAAAGCTCTCATGCTACACAGACATCATTACTTCCTGAAAAGCCTATCACAGTGCATCTACTAGAACACTATGATGTATTAGCATAAATAATTAAGGTTAAACTACACTCATCCATGAGTAAGAAATATTTTGTGATACATTAGCCCTCTTTATTTCAGCTGCATTTATTCAGTTACTAATTCACAAAGGTCAGTAATTGACATCGAGTGTCGCAATCATTAATGCAAATTTTGATGTTCTACTGCACACAAGCTTTATTTGAAAGACTTAAATGCAAACACAGTAATAACATCTTACTCTTTTCTAGAAATCAAAAAAAATCTTGTAAATAAATTTGGAACATATTAGTGACAATTTTTATTCTAAATTCCCCTTGCTGTAATGCTGAAGCTGCCACTTTTTCTTAGGTGTATTTAAACCGAACCATACAGCCCCAAAAAAAGCTTAATGTGACATCTACTTCCATAAATATGTATATTTTGGGATGAAATCAAGACAACTCTCAGAATTATTAACTTACTTTTCTGTAGTGAACATGATTAAGGAGTTACAGCAAAAGCCAGTTTAAATTAGATGGCTGAAGTAAATAATATATGAAGCAAAATCTCCTTTGTTTTAGGCAAAGTGGTCTAAACCAGAGGGCTAAGGGCATTCAGCTATTAATAAATACCTAAATTTCATCCAATAATAACCTGCATCAGGGAGATCTACAATTATGGTTTGCAAAGACATTTCAACATCAAGGATCTTTTTACTGCTACTAGATTCTCAAAGGGGACCATCTGGTCAACTCACACGTTTCTACTTAATTTTTCTTGCCTATAGAATGATTCCAATAAATTCTATTTCATCAGAAACTTTAAATCTCTCCATGACAACTGCAGTAACACTTTTGAGTGCTGGAAGAATAACTCTGGATTCCTGTTTTCTTTTTCCAGAAAGCTTTAGTAATGGAAGGGGCATCAATAGGTTTGAGAATACTTACAGCTGAAGAGTACCAGGCTGAAGCAAGCAACTTCTTAAAACCTAACATTTTTTTGCTCATTCTCAGTCCCATTCTAGACATCCTTCCTACCAAATCCATCCTTCTCCATCTGAACACCACTCCACCCCTTCTGAAGATGTTTTTGCTAAAGTCTCTCATTTACTCAGCACATTTGTCAGAAAATGAACATTTTCTCCACTCCATTATCCTGCAGGAGCTCCAGAAGTTCCACATCATCGTTCCCCTTCCCTCCTCCAACTTCTTTAATCTCAGCAGTTCAAAAAAAAAAAAAAAAAAAAAAAAAGAAAAAAAAAAAAAAGAGTAGCCTTTTTCTCTGTTGATGAGTAATTGCCTTGCCTTCCTACTCTACTGCTGCCAACGTATAATAATAAGTACATTATTTTAATAAGTACATTAACTGATACTAGTGTGCTTTGCCACAAGAGCTCCGTAAGGACTGACAGCTTCTTTCAAATGATTGACTCAAATTAAGGCTAAGGTTATTGATGTAGTTATCGTTTTACAGATTTTCAGTATTCATACTTTCATTGAGCACAAGCGAGCCTAGCAAGCCTAAGCAAGCACACCTAGAAGCTCAGACTTGCATACAAGCACAGGTACATCACTTCGTCAGATAGTTCTGTTGTTAAATTTGAGATGCCGCTGCTCTACTTTGCAGGAGTCTTGAGAAACCGAGATCTGTTCGTGCCTGCCAACTTTTGCATGCAAACTAAGCACAAATATGCAAAACCAAAGAAAAAACCCAGAAGATTCTACCTAATGCTGCTAGGTGCTCCGAATTACAGTAGGTCAACCACACAAAGCAAGTTGAGGACAGATCTAACTTCCGCTTAAGTCACTGAAAGGTCAGTTGGCTCCAGGTTCCTCTGAAGACTGGAGAAAAGCACTGGATCTCACTCCAGGCAAAGAAAGGAGATCAAGAAGAAGGGGATACAGCAACTTATTTTTGAGACAATGAGAGAGTACTAATCATAAACAATTGGGAATATCAATCCTTACTAGTATCTACATCTCATATTAATTTACATTGGAAAAAAGTTAAGAACTTCATGCTGAAATTGTGTCCAGCTGAAGGTTAGCAAGTAGTACATCTTCTAGTGATAAAAGGAGTGCTATTACATGTAAAAATTATATTTAAGTACAATGAACTGCCTAGAATGTTCGCATTACTAGTCACAAAACTTCATTAAAACAAACATAAACACACCCACGTGTTATCATAATTTGGAGTAGAAAATACCAGAAAACAGTATTTCTTGGCGTACTATCATTAGTGCTACACAGTCTCCAGTGAAACATTTGTCAAACATACAAAAAGGTATAAAAGTGAAATATAGTAATTAAAACCTGGGTTTTATCGATTGTGTGGCTTAAGTAATTTTTCACAACAAACATAAGATTTAATAAGTATAAGTAGTTAAAGATCCTGACTTGGCTGTAGTCATTAGCATGTAATTGAACTGGTAAAAAAGATCAGTTAAACCTATGTTGATTACCACCTTATCTTTGAAAGGCAATTAAGGACCTCAATCATTGCAACAAGATTTGATTGTGCAGCCTTTATTGGACATTGATCTTTCAGCAAAGCGCAGTTACATTTTCCATTAATTTACAGTAACACAGTTTAACTCAGATACCTGAGACCATTGACCTAGGTAAGATGTAATGCTAAGCACTCGTTTAGGTTGAGATGCCCCCAATAGTCATTACTGTTTAAAAAGACTGCTACAAGAAGTAGCTACCTGATCCTCTGGGTTTAGACTAAGGTTTCATTTACCTGAAGCAGTTGTTAAGTGAGGTGAAACAAAGCTCTCTGCCTTTTTATGTCATCTCTCACTCATTTAAACATCATTCTTGAATACAGTAAAGAGATAATTAAGGCAAGACTTACAAGATAAACTACACTTTATTTCAAATGGAAATGGTGCAGATCAAATCTGTAAAAAGTTAGAAGGGTCATTTTGTAGGTCAATCATCTATAAAAAAATACGTATCAACATTAGTATATGTTGCATACACAACATATGCATAATATAACACATACAAAAAGGAAGCTCCTAATTAAAACAAGTACAAATAAATTATTCCAGACCAGAGGAATTAACAAAGCCTGGTTCCCTACAAGTTGTCTTTCGAAGCAATGGGTTTACAGGACAACCTGAAAGGACCTTACAGGCAAGAGACAGCAGTTAGGTGCTACACATGCAAATAATTCATCTTTGAACAATTAAACTGCTAGAAGCTCATCTTAAAAGTCCACTTCAGCAAAACTCTTTAGTTCAAGCATTCGGACTTCTCCACAACAGAAGACCCTGCTCTCCTTTTAGGAGCTGACTGCCACAAGGGAAGAGTTTGTGCTGATGGGGATTAGAAAGGTAAAGCAGCAAAGGTTCAGCTGAGAACTATACACTGCATGCTCATCCTTGCTTGACATTCCTATCTTCCCCCAAGCCTTACAGAAATTTTTGAGACAAGATGGTATGAATCGTCTTGGATCTTCTTGGCCCTCAACATTTCTCTCTTGCATTCAGGCCAAAGATAAGTGATGAAAAAAGATACTAAGAAATAGGTATTTATAGCAAAAAGAGAATGAAAGCCAGATGAAGTATTTTACCTTTGGTTGAAGACAAGCAAGTAGGTTTATATTCATACTTGAAAATTATTTTTGTCATGATTTAATAACTCAAGTGTTATCCCTTATAAATAGCACATTTTCCCTTTATGTCCTGTAACAGGTCACATACAAGCCTTAACGAAATGAACTTATGATACCGTATTTGCACGCTGCCCTCAAACATCTTCTAGTTCATCCTTTAGCGTGAGCAACTTCATAAGAGCGAGAGGTCTATTGATTTTCATGTAATACAAGAAAATATTACATTTGCCTAATTGTTACACAGTGAGATCATTGAACAAGAAATCAAGTCTCTATTTAATGCTGCAAGCAGCACAGAATTGCAGGAATCAATAGGGTAGTTTGTCAAAGATGTTCTCTAAGGAGACTTGCCCATCACTGTATGGACAAGGAGTCATGTTGCCGGCATTTATTGAAAAACAGGTAAGCAAAGTCAGCAACACACATTATCAGAAATCAAACAAGCTGCAGTGAGTGGAGGTGCAACTCCAATGAAGACCTGTATTTATAGTCTGGTAATTAAAAACCATTTTATCAACCTTGCGTTGAGACTAAACCTTTACAGCAAGATATTGACAAGATCCATGGCAATGAATGAGCAGTATTTGACTTTAAACTTATGAGCTGCAGTTATTTATCCAATACAGTGAAAATCAGTTCTAGAAAAATGCTAAGTCATTATTTTTATTATTAATGAGGCTTCTTATAATACTGTCTCTTCATCTTTGAGACCATTTAACTTGTGTCAAGAATATTCTCCAAAATTAAACAGAACAGTGCAAGCACTTCTCTGATTAAAGTGTTATTTAGTGTTGCTTTTAGAAAAACCACATGTATTGCTTAAGTGGGAAACAGTTCCATTATCTGGAATTAAGTAAAAAAGTATTTAAATGAAATTATACTGTAGTCATAGCTTGATAATAATTTATTTAAGAATAGTGATTACCCTCCAAAAACAGTACCTACATTTATCTTCCTACTTACGAAAACTGGAATAATCAACTTACGTCACCAGACATGGGATTTGGAATAGACAGCATTATTTGCTGGCACTAAAACCAAGCACCAGTAATATAGCCTGTACAGGTGTTTCTGTTGTTTGAACTTACTATCCAATAATTCCATATTTCCACTATCCAAATAATTCCCTAAAAGCTTTTTCTTTGCCCAGGTTTCCAACTGAATTTCCATCATTATATGTGCCTGTTACAGCTGTGCTCAGTTACAGCTGGACAAATCAGTTATTTTGCATCCAAAAAATGATCTTCTCATTCTCCCCTATTAATTAAAAAGATCAGCAATTTGTAAATTAGCACAGGGGACTACATCTTCTAGATTACTTAGGTTTTGTTATGTAACTACAAAGCAACCAAAAGAAAAAAAAATGCAGGTGTCGAGTTCAAGAATTGCAAAAGATAGAAGCATAAAACATATTTTAGATATTTTATTTAAATATCATTTGAAGAAATATGATACAGCCATTTTTAACTTCTTAGGGTGCTAATTTTCCAAAGAGTCTTCCAGGTAATTGTGAATAGTCAGTGCCATGGATTCATTCAAACATGCTTGCAGCTATGACAATTAATGCATTATGAAACATCTAGTCAAGAGTTTAAACCTAAGCAGCTTAATCTTTTCAGAGACATTCTGAAAATGTCTAGTGTGTTCACAGTTTCCTTGCCCACATGCTACAATTCAGTTATCTAAGTTGGTAGATGTATCTCTTTAAATTATCACAAGTTTGTTCAGCAGTACTAGTCACTGACTTCCATAAATTCTAATACCCTTGGAAATATTAATTCTTCTCCTAAGGCTTCTACTTTTTCAACTTTACTGACCTCTGCAAAAATAAACCTCTTATGACCAAAAAGTCCATCAGGCTTCCTGAAGACAGCATGTTAAGTAAAAGAAGGCACTGTAAAAAAAAAAAAAAAAAAAAAAAAAAAAAAAAAGTTGCCTTCAGTTCTTTTTAGTCAAAGGGAGTAGATATTTGTAGCAGCTGTAACACAGAAACCCACCAAATGACAGGTACTTGAGGGCATGATTTCAGTACATTGCGCCTTCATCTTCTTTATTTAGAAAATAAATAGTAACTGGGCCATGACTCGTATGAACAGTCTCTGTGACACTGACAAAGAACCAGGAGCCAATTCCATATAGTAAAGTTGGGATGCCTAAGAAAAGACAAAAACATGTTACATACAAAGATAGCAAGCCAGGAAAATTAAAACCACCTACTAATAGTAAAGAATAATGACTCCAAAAATGAAATTAGAGGAAAAGCATTCCTGTAAAAGCTGCCTTATTAACACTTTGCCTTTAGTGAAATGCTTACAAGCAGCTGTCAGTTCATAATACCACCCTTCTTGTGTATCAAGCACACAAGAATCAGAAAGCAGCTTAAGAAAAGCAGCAATACGAGGGAATTAATAGAAAAAGAAAAGGGGAGGATAGCAGTATGAAAGAAGTGAAACATGGTCATGTCTACAGCCTGATTTCTACCAATTAAAGAAAATACATGTATATAACCAAACACTAAAACACAAAATCCCTGGACATCCACTTAGATATCAGTTCGGAGTTCCTCTATGTACCAGAGTAGAGATAGGAAGGAAAACAAGCAGTGACTTCACACATCAACATGAAGCTGCTCTTGGGAAAATTAGATCAGTAGTCAAGACTACCAACTCCAACAAAACTGGAATGAGTAGAAAGGTGTATATATAAAAAGTGCCATCATTTTAGCACTGCCGAGCTACACATGTATTACAGACAACAATATTTTACTTAATGTAGGGGGAAAAAAATGGAGATGGATTTAGGCCCTGAATTCAGTAAGGTACAGAAACACCAAATTTAACGTGGTTAAAGTTACCCAAGTCCTTAAGCTAGATTCTCAGAAGAGAGAGATGAGTTGACTTTTTAATCATGCTTGCTGATCATTTAAATATGAAACATGCAGGGTGGTTGCCAGAAAGATGGGGAAGATAAAAGGTCTGACTATGCAGAGGGAAAAATAAAATCAGATTTAAAATTGTTATTATTAAGAAATCAATCTCTGTGATGATATTTTCTCACTATGTTAGTTGGAAAGATCAAAAAATAAAGACTAGCAGACACGTTTTGTAAAAAGTCACTGAAGACTTGCAAAGCCAATGAGATTTATTTTTTTTAAATGAAACATGAAAACAAGAAACTGGTGAAATTAGTTACGCGACTGTCACCACTTAAATAAGTGTGGTACCCACATACTAAGTTTTGAATAATAATGTATTTCAAAACTTATTTATATCCATTTTTATATTAATAAGCTACTGATAGAACATTTTTATTTATAAGCATTTTTATTACAGCAGCACTTTAGGATCAAGCATGGTCCAAGCCCTCCGCTACCTTAGACGCTGCCTGTATGCAAGATGCAAAAAATTAGCCCAGGCGCTTTCTAAGAAACACTGTTTTGCTTCATCCAGCGCTCGCGTATTTGCTTAGAGGACAGAATTTCATCCACGGTAACAGAACGCAGATTTTTAGATGGAAAATGATCCATACCAACTGATGTTAGCCATTTAAATAACAAGCGCTGGCGCGTTTGCCTTCAGGCGGTTTAATTTTTCTCTCTCACAACCGGACAGAGAAACACGAACTCGGTAAAACCCCAAAGACTATCGGTTTACAGCTCTGCGTCCTCACAGCTGCTGAAAGCTCGGGCATTTTGCGATTCCCGTTTCCTTACGCCGCCTGCTCCGAGCCGGTGGGGGCGGAGGACGAGGCACCCCAAGCCGATTCCCTCACCTCAGGGGGAGCGGAGCGGGGAGGAGAGGCGGAGTGCTGCCCGCAACCACAGCCCCCCGGCCCGGCCCGGCCCGACTGCAGGGGACGCGGCCCCCACCGGTCAGCCCCGCTTTTACCTCACAACCCCCCTCCGGCGTGTCCCTCATCCCGCGGCCGTCCCTTCCGCGAGGGGCGCAGCCCGCCCGCCGCAAGCGCCTCACTCCACCCGCCGGCTACAGGAGAACGGCAAGAGCCGAGGGGGAGCGCCTCTCCGCCCGCCTCACAGCCGGCGAGGTAAGCTGAGGGGAGGCCGCAGAGCCGGCCCGGGACGCGACTCACCGGCGTTGAGGACCTTGAGGGCGGTGAAGGCGGCGTTCTGCAGCGCCAGGTCCTGCGGGGCGGCGCGGGAGCAGTGGTACTTGATGAAGGGGAAGCAGCCGGTGCGCAGGATGTGGTAGTTGGCGCCGTTCACCCGCCAGTTGAAGTGGGAGAGGCCGAACTGGTCGTTGCGCACGGCGCTGTACTTGACGCAGTACGAGGTCCAGTGGGGCAGGCCGCGCTGCCTTAGGTGCTGGCTCAGCACCTCCGAGGCGGCGGGACGGGACGACGATGACGACCCCCCCCGCCACAGCAGCAGCCCCACGGCCGCCTCATGCAGCCGCCTCAGCGCCCGCATCCCGCGGGGCCGCTTCCCCTCTCCCCTCCCCTCCCCCCCCGCGCCTTCCCGCAGCCACCCCGCACTCACCGGCTCCGGCCGGCGCGCGTGCGCCACCTCGGCGCGTGCGCCAGCCGCCGGAGGGCGGGAAGAGGTGGCGGCGGCGGAGGGGGTACCCCGGCGGCGGCCGTGGGAGCGGGCCCTGCGGTAGACTTTGTCCGTGGAAGCGATGGGGCTGGTCCTCGTCTGTGGGTGGAAGGGAGAGCGGGGCGGTGTGGTGTGTGCGACTCCCTGAGGGGAGGGTTCGGGCAGGGGGAGAGGCGCGAAAGCCCGCGGCGGAGCCCTCCGCGCTGGGGTGAAGTGGGGTGAGGCGAGGCGGGCGCCGGCTGAGGCGGCCGGGGCGGGCGCCGGCTGAGGCGGCCGGGGCAGCCCCACGAAGCGAGGGGAGCGAGTCACCCTGCCCGACACAGGCCGAGAGACGGGCCGGGCGCCCTACAGAAGGGCGCCCGTTAGCGCTCCTTACAGCGAGTGAGGCTATCGCAAAGAATCGGGCAATTACATTTTTGGAAATGTTTTTGTTTAACAGCGTGCGTGCTGACGGGAGCACCCCGTGTGTTGCTGGCACATCTCACAGCTGCAGCATTAACCAGATTAACCTGTGCTCGGGAAAAAAATGTATTAAGCTGCATTGATTTTATTTGGTGAAATTTGATAGTGATACCAGGTAAAAAATAGTTCTTTGAAAGTGTTAGACCCCTTGGAAGAGAAATACTTTAAAATCGTAGCCCATATTCCATGATACGATTTTTCTAAATAAAAGCTAAAGTTTTGAACCATTAAACATTCTATTTGAGAGGAAAAAAAAGACTGTACAGAAGAGTAAACTGAGAAATGGAACAGATTTTTCCTTTTAATAATTGCAAGCAATATCTCAAACTCAGCAATCTTAAACCATTGAGCTATGTAGTATGAATGTGCTAATTAATCAATTACTACCCAACAATGTACCCTGTTTATTTACTGTAATGTACTACATGTGTGTAGAACCAGTAATTATTAATCATAGTCAGTAACAAATTTCATTCAAGTTCACCTTCCTATAATTAATAGAGCTCATAGTTAGCTTTAGTATCTTTGTTTGTTAGTGGCAATGATGACTGAGGACACAAGAGAAGTTGGAATCTGATAGTGCAGCTTGCTATGGTGAAGGCCTGAACTCATGTATTACACCTGAAGAGTGATATTCTGCTGTTGTATTTCATGGTCAAAATTACCGCCTATAAAGCTATTGCCTATAAAGTGGACATACGACAATTACTTTGGTTTTTAAAGTATTTATTTCAAGCTGTTTTGCTGTTAATTTTGTGTTGCTCTTATTGTTAAAAGTGCAAGAAGAAAGGAGAAATCCTTCAGCCTCTGGCAGCATAACCTTGCACTGGTTAAGAGAACGTAGATGCACCTCTACTTGCACAACATACTACAAATGCAATGAAGTAGCATCTGTATTTACAAATGCGTAGCAAAACATTGCATACTTCAAAAGTATGCAAGAATCATGACCAAACCTCCTAAAGATGAGGCTGGAAGTATTATGAAGCATTCTTCCAAATGTATTCTGTTAATAATATTTGGTTGCACAATTCAGGTCTCTGTGTTCATTGGATTCGGGTACAGTCTGAACATTTTTACATCAAAACCGTCTCCTGAAATGCACATCTTTGTGATGACGCTAAAAGCCAGTCTAACCATTCTTCAGTGGAGATGATAGATTAAATTACATTCATGAAGGTTGTCAATGATTGTAGTTCCTAATCTTTAGTGCCTGATTGCTGTAACAAAATCTGTAGTCTAAAATGAAGTACAGAGGATCTGTGTACCGTAAGAGGGAGTACCTCAAATCTATGACAGGAGATGTGTTAAATGGGAAGTGATGTTAGGTCGTTACTGTGAAATGCTGAGGACCGGGTTAGTCTTAAAATTCTAGGGATTTGTTACCTTAACCCAGATTGAAGGTGGTAAATTTTCCTGAACAATCCGTTTGAATGAGGTATCAGAGATCTTTCAGGAAATGGGTAGGGTGAATACTTTATTTCAGAAGACATCTGGAAGTGGTTGTGCTGTTGAACTGCTTTATTGCTCTGTGCTCAGAGTTGTCATTCTAAATGTAGAAACTTGGGCTGAATGCCACCTGCCCCTCCCCCCCTTTTTTTTTCCCCAGGGCTTTACACCCAGCTATCTGAAAAGGGTGACACAGTTTCTAGTATCAATTCCAGGTAATGTTCTCTCAGGAGAATGACCTGAAATGGGTAGCACATGTGCTACACACAGTATGTCAATTCTTGCAAAAACAAACATGAAGTGGTATCAGGTGAATGTACACCTTCATTTGCAGCTCTGGCCTATCAGGAGCGCGAAACCTTTATTTTAATTGCCCACATCTTCTGCAGTTGATGCCAAACCCCACTGGCCCTCATCTCCTTCCACAAGCATTCCTCCACACTGTGCAGCTGGGAAACCAGCTTGGGCTTTTGCTGTGCCTAGCTGCAGAATTCTCTGCCAATTTCTGATGAGGAGCCACACCTGGGCCACCTTTTACCTTTCCATTCACAGTTGCTCTGTTTTCTTCCCAGTCTAGATCATGTTCTGAAATTCAAGCTACAGTTGAAGAACTGTATTATTCCTTTAGTGAGTGGGAATAAATAATCCAGTTGTGTGAACAGGAGAATCATGACTATATTTCTAATTTTTTTTTTAAAGATTATGATTTTGTTTTATATCTGCTGTATTGCTAAAAAAATACATTTTTGGCACCAGCAGCATGGGAATTGAATGTGAGAGACCGTAAAGTTTCAATCCTTCCGTCAGCTCAATGCTCAGAAGTGTTAATAGTAATTAAAAACTTTTTTCCCTCAAAATACATTTCACACTTTGTACATACTGAGAAATCTCTCTCACCATGGGAACTTTCAGGTCACTTGTTTCCTGCAAAAACAGGTACAGTTTTCTTTTGTCAGAATAGAACAAAGACATAAGGAAGTGCAGGTTTCATTTACTCCTAGGACACTGCAGTCTATTAAGTGCCAGTGAACTAATGAGCCTCTCAGACCTTATGTTGTTCTGGCTTGGATCAAGGCTTCATTTTCCTTAACCCTTAAGAAACTAGCTGACTCACAGGTTGGTACTGTTGTGCTCTCCTATGCCTCCTTTTCTCCCAGGATATTGCTTCTCCTGACCAAATTGGAACATTATATAGCTTGGGTGTGAAGCTAGGTGAGAAATCTACAAAGAGCTTCTTATCAGTAAAATAGGAGAGAGTGCATTATAAATATGGTGAGGAAAAAGTCAGAACAACAGGCTGGTCTGCAGCCCCTCAAAGTAGAACAGAGCACAAATACATCTTATCTTGTTGCAACTATACTGTGCTTTTTGGCATATTATTTCTTGGCAAGTGAGAGATCATTGTTGTACCTACCACAGCCAAAAATACCTCTGTTACTTTCATTTCTAACCATAAAGACTTCCAGGAAGTTCCTTCATTGGCTAAATTTCACATTAGAAAAATCTGTGTGGGCTCTGGTATACCCAAAACCAAGACCATATTGAGATTACAAGCAAGAAAGGAACAAAACCAAACAAGAATTAAACAAAAATAGTCTTTTAGATTTTTATTTCAAACAGGGAACAGCATTTATGCAAATGTTCCCATCTGCAATTAATTACTTCTGTGACCAAAGTAGAAGAGAAAAAGGGTAACACAAAAGATAATGTATGAAGCCAACAGACCAAAGACTTGGGCATTGGAAAAACCTGGCACTGATTGCTGCAACTGCATGGTCACATTCATTATTCATCTTAAAAATGGGTTTTGCCCAAGCTTTTGGGGAAGTAATCGCAAAGATATTTGCCAGGCTTGGGACAATAGTATCCATCCAGTGGAGAAGATGCATTCTTCTAGAGTAAAATTTAGAATGTGTTGTCTGTTGGGATATTAGAGATTTGATGGATAAAGATAACTTTACAAATGTAACTGTTGCCCTCTAACATAACAGCGCATAGCAATTGTGACAAAAAAAGTCACCAGTATCTGAAATACAGAATCTCTCTGATGGACAGATAGATCCGTAAAAGTCATGGTATACTGGGAATCATCGTTCCAGTATAATTCTAATGGTCCTCTCTCAGAATCAGTTGTTGAGTTAGTGCTATTACTATTATTTTTGATAATTTGAAAATGAACATGAAACAACTGCTGCAAAAATTGTGTAGATAACAAAAGAAATAGCGGACAGTCAGTTCTGAAGAGGAATCCAGGTTGCTAGCCTTACTGCTAGGATGGCATTTAAGTGTATTTGTTTATGGGCAGAGGAACACTAGACCTACTTTCATGTCAGAAGCCTGTCTTTTAGAAGGTTTGAAAGGGAATTCAGGGGTACAGGACTCTTTTCAATGGAGTATGATCTCCTAGTCTGATTTAGTGACAAAGACAGCGTGACCCCTATTAATAAGATTTTAAAAACAGATTCTGTATCCTCAGGAATGACAGTATGAACTTCAGGGGCATTTATCATGATCCTCTGCTTTTCAACAGTTTATTTTTGTGAAAGAAGGGATATCCTTCTAAACACCGCGCTTGGAAATCATGGAAATGTACTGTCTCAGTTAATATTACTTCACATGCCAATACAGAAGGAAAACCAAACCTGTTCTTACTGATGAGGAAGTGTTTCCAGAAGCATAAAGAATAAGGCACTTAAACATTTTCCGTTAACTATTCTTTCAGAGCATCTGCTTTCGAAGGTTGCTCCTCTTCCAATTTCAGTTTGTTTTCTGCTGTAATTCCTAGAATTGCTTTGATACCTTGAATTGCCATCTGTAACGGATTCAAGGAATACAAGTTATTTAATGGGCATTATAATGAAATCTAGCAGCCAAAATGCACAGCTGGTAGTACTTGCCTTGAAAAGGTAACCAGTGTTACACAGGACATGATGCACCAATTAAATTTACTATTACTTTGGGGACAGTTGGGGAAATTATTAGTAAATATGTACAAATCTCAGGTAAATAAAAAATACAATTCATTGCAATTTGTACTTCTAATTAACTAACAGGTGTTCTATTTCATGTATGTAAATCATAGTTAACTCACTACAAAGAAGAGTTCCTTTTTATGTTTTTCTTCAATGGTTGCTTTCCACTCCCTCATATTGAAAAAAGGGGTGAGTTTGTGTTTGTTTGTTTATTCTGTAACATGCTGAAATTTAATTTTATCTTCTCTAAAACTGTCATTTCATACTCTGCTTGTCAGACGAAAATATAGTCAGAGTTAACACTGGAAAGAATCTGATATAAATTACAGTATGTGCTTTAAGACACGAATCTGTTACACAGTGCTCCCCTTCACCTTTCTACAAAACGCTTACAGACAGGATCTTAGAAACTTTTGATAAAGTTAAAGGTGATGCAGTTTAGCAAAAGAACTCCCTCTGGAAAGTTTAGCTATTCTCTGGAATCAAAAAGCACCATTGTAATGAGTGCTTGTTTCAGGGCACGGGGTTGGATTCATTATTGCTTTACTGTCTCCTTTTGCCAGCGAGGTCGTCACAAAGGAGCTTCTGAGTAAAGGTGGGCGCTCCTGGGGGAACGTTCCCAGTGTGACAAGCCCCAGCGCTTTGTCCTGCCTCCCCCCGCACCACCCCAGAGCATCCTCTGGCACACAGGGATGGGCACTGCGGGCAGATTTAAAGAGCAGAGAAAATTGGGAGCAGAATTGACTTGTGAAATTGATGGCGGGGTGAAAGATGTGAACTAATGGAATAAATACTCAGTGGCTGCCTGCTTAAAAGAAATCAGTGTTAATAATCTAAGGAGCTATTATGAACCGAGAAGTTTGTTTCTAATTTAAGATTCCTACCTTGATGGTGTCCCTTTAAAATAAAACAGACAATTATGACAGAACTGTCTGAGGCAGTGCCAATAGCTCCTTTGCTCTTAAAAAGGACAGTTGAGAGCATTACATTACAAGTAATTTCACACTAAAGTATGTCTCTTTTCAAAGAAAAAGTTTCAAACTTAAATTTAACTAACAGGTTCATTGGGAGACTTACTATATTGACCTAGACACTGTAAAATACATACCGCTAACAATAAGAAAGGAATGGTTTAGCACTTGTTTATGATACAGCATGAGGTATTTTCAGCCCTTGTACAGAAATTAACCAGGATCGTTAGTTAATTAACACCTCACCTTAAAATTGGTCTCGCCTTGCATATTAGGTGCTGATATTTCTTGATGGATGATGAAGAGATTGCGAGCAAAGGTCATGAGGACCCCCTGGAGATCCTCTCCGATTGTTCTGTTAATGATATCCAAACAAATGAGTTTACCAATGATTCCCTTCACATGCTTAAAAACAATCGCCCTCTCATTTGTGCCTGTCTGGTGATGGAATTTAATGAGTATTTTCAATCTCACAAGGTGGCAATCTTCAGGGAGATATGAAAGATGAGGCTCTATTTTAACTTGTCAACAGAAAGGATTTGTGTAATAAATAATTTTTATTAATCAACTCAGCAGAAGTAAGCAGTAAGGTTTCAGCTACTCCAAGTAAAAAGCTACCGTTGAGTTAGGACTGAGACAGTAGAACACTTTAAACAACTAGATTAGTTCAGAAGAACTGTTGCTTCTGCCTACTATTCGTGAAAGACATCTGAAAGAAATTTCAGCAGTATCAGCATTTCTTAGACTCTTGTATCTTTTGAGGCTTTGATTTCTCAGTGGCACATACAGACTCTCAATACATATGAACTTAGCGAACAGGATATTATGCTGAGGAAGAACGTACTTCATTTACTGACTGGAACTGACAATAGATCTCCAATGTAGTAAAATGGATGATGATTCACATAGGTGTTTCCGGTATTTCAGTGATTTTACAAGCTCAAACTGTTACATTCTTGAAAATATTTCCAAATTAAGATAATGAAATTGCATTGAAAATCTGATGGAAGACAAATCTGGGATCAGAATATATGGCAAATATATTTGAGAGTATTCTGGTAATATATTAATAACTGTCCATTCAAGCTGGTTATCCAAGAGGTATTGTTATGTTTCTTACTGGGGAAGCAACCACCAATGTATTGGTCCAAAGGAGTTAGCAAGAATGTAGGTAGGATGCAGTATCTCTAATGTAAGGACTCAATTTTCCAAAGTACATGACTAACAGAGTGAAACCCCACAAACAGGGACAAGCCAATCCAACAGTTCACTGACTCTGAAAGGGACGGGTCCTTCTCCTCTCTTCAGTTCCTCCCCACCTATCTTTCACAACTCTCATGCTCACTATATACCCCTCTATGGGCTGATTCTATCTTAGCCTCACAGAAAACCAATCCAATAAAAGAAAGCTTTCTGCTGAATTATTCAGCTGAATCAACTCCTGGAGAGGTGTACAAGCACCACAGACTATGCAAAAGGAAGGTCAGGAGGGAGGAGGACTTCATAGCTGGGGTCAGGGAAGGAAAGAGCTCACCTTTCAGCATCAGTGGGCTGTTAAGAGAGTTTAGCAGCTTATGGACACTTTCAGATGCCTAAATCAATTTTTAAATGGCTCCTGTAGATATTTTACAAGTTCTAGTTTAGTGATTTCCTTTCAAATTTATCTTACAGCTCAATCATGTAAGCTGCTTACATTGTGACTGCAGTATAGTATAGGAGTATCTAAGCTTTGAACAAATCTGACTCACTTGCATACTACCAATAGCCTCATCCACAAGGAGCTCAGTACAGGCTGAAAGAATCATAGCCCTAGAAACAATCTTCAGGATTCATTTAGTCTGTTCCCTGTGCTAGGGCAGGATCAATGCTACTTAATATTATCCTGACAGAGGTTTGTCTAATCTGTTACTAAACACTGTCAATGACAACCACACTGAACAATCTAATTAGTTCTTCCCTTAGTATCAGAAATTTTACTTATACTAAACATGAATCTTTCTTGCTGCAAGTTAAGTTCATTTCTTCTTGTCCTACTACCAAAGACATGGAAATCAGGTTTTTCCTTCCTGCAGAGGCTTTTTATGTGCTTGAAGATTGTTAGCAGATCTCACTCCTGCCCCCCACCCCCTTTAGTCTTGCCTTGTAAGTCATGCTTTCTAGAACTCTAAACATTTTCATTGCCTCCCTCTGAGTACAATGGAAGGATTACTTCCAATGCCTCCCAGGTTATATTGTTTACCTTCTTCCATAAGATCATGACATTGTGAGCTGCAGGCAGTTTGTAAGCCACTGTAACTCAGATCCTTTTCTGCAAAGCTAGTTGTTCCTCATATTCATTACTGCTATTCAAATGTAATTTCTTGCACCTGCTTCCAACTGAATGCAATTCTGTTTTTCACACTGTCTCTTCAATTTGTCGAGATCATTTTGAATTCTATTTCTGCTCTCCAAAATACTCGCAGTCACATCCAGCACTCGAGGAAGCTGTTTTCTTATCCAGCTCATTAATGAAATAGCTCCAGCATCAAAGGAATACAGAGCAGACTGAGAACAGACCGTTTCAGCCCCTCACTCTTTATGCCCTACTCTGGCAGTAAACTTTACATAAATTCTCTCTGAGGAGAGGTTTTCAATCAGTATATAGTAGATATGTCCAGATTATGCTTCCTTAGACTTCTTAAGAGAGGTTCCTATGTCTAAAGAATTACTAAACTATCAGATCTGCTGTTGCCTGACTGCCAGTGATCACTTTGTGAAGAACAATATAAAAAGGCATTAAACTTCAACCTTCTTTGCGTCACGTATAGTTAGGTTTTTAATAATGTTGCCTGTAAAAGTAAGTCTGTGCTAATCCATGTGCTCTCACAGCTAGATTGCTATTGACAGTGAATCTAGCTCTTGTAAAGCTAATTGCAGTAGGTCTTTAGTCTGCAATGCAGTTAGGCTTTGACCTAAGCAGATTCCTGTACTTTTCTTCTTTTATTACTAAAATGCTTAAAGCCTCCCTAAAACTTTTCAAAAGGCCAATCTTAGAAGAAGTCATTATACTTTCCTGAACAGTAGGTGACAGTCATTGAACTTGAGTGCATGGTGTCAGATTGTTCATTTCCTTCGTGACCTTTGTCAGAGCCCAAGCCAGCACACGCTGTGGGGTTACTTGCTTCGGATCAAGTGTGTCACACTGTGGAACTGACAGTGTATACTTACATCATGCCCAATCTGTATCGCTTCTGATCTTCATACAGTATAAAAACTGTCCCCTGTTTTTCCTGTTAAATAAAAAGACAAAGGTGCTTTAATTATTCCTAAAATAGTGATAATTATAATAAATGTATTACACAGGGACAGTAAGTACATAACTGTGTCTAAGAAAGGCTAGTTTTGAATTGTGTAATGGATTGTAAGTAGATCATTGCTCTAACTTATTGTAGCAAATACAATACGTTAACTTCATGTAAATAGAATACATAAGGCACAGTCTATTCAATAGCAAGTATTTTTGTTTCAAAACAGTAAGAGATGGTCATAAGTATCTTAAAAATTATCTCCTTACACAGTTATTTTTATCAAGAGACAGGTTAACCCCTGAAAGCCTTACACACACTTAAGTTGAAAATCAGTGAAAATATGCTTAGGTTTTCCTGTTCTTCAAGCTTAGACTTCACCTTAGGTATACACAGGACATGAACTTTCATTAACCTTCTTTCTGCTCTGGTTCATCATGGGCCTGATACTGGTAACAGTTTGGTCAGCAGCAAAGCTCACCATTTGATTTTTAGATGCGCTAAGCGACAGTTATCATGTCACTGGGAGAGGTCTCACGAGCAGGTGCCGTCCCTAGGGAGGGTTTATACTGAGAAAACATGTAAAACTCTGCAAAACTCTGCATTTCCCAGTGCAGCCCTGTGCCCTAGGATCTGAAATGTCTATCTGTTGTTCTGTCTTGCGTAACATCTTCTAAACTCTTTTACATTTCATTCTTTTACAATTCTGTTCATAAGCCTGAAGCACTTTGATGCCTAGCAAAGACTGCACTTGCATTTCTTCATTCTTTCTGTTCTCCATTATCACCTGACCTCTTGGCCTCTGAAGGTGTATCTTCTCTTATGGGTACAGAGGTGTGTGAAAGGGCCATATGATGCCCAAGTGCTCTCATGAAAACTCGGTGCTAGCATGGTCCTAAACCCAAGCACAGCTCCTGGCTGACAGCCACAATCCTTTTTGCCTGCAGAGCCGCGTGAACAAACCTGCCGGGAGAGCATTCTCTCCTAGTCTCCAAGAGAAACACTATCTCACTCCCTACTGTGTAACATAAACATGTTGTAATACTCTTCATCCTTCACTGCTTCCAGTCTTAAGCCAAATCAGACAGATATCTCAGTACTGCCATTATTCAAGACTTATACCCCAGCTAAAATAAGCTGACAGGTAAGTGTTAGAATATTGGACTAATTTGTACAGGAACTACTGAAGACCTTTATGCAATTGAGAGTTCATTAATTAGTGTCATGAAAAGAATTTAAAATGAAACAGTTCTGATTTATACTAAGTCCTCTTCAAGAAAACTGTAGAGCAACACCTTGCTGTGTTTTTAACAGAACGCTTAAACATTATACTATGCTAAACAGAACACTTCAACTTTACATTGTGCTAAGTGGTTTCACCATATTAGAATTTACATACAAAAATTATGCAGAGTGAATATCATGTTCTCTAATCTTTCCTGTTCATACCTGGAGGTCAAATCCAACACTGTGAGCTTTACACATCTGGAGGAGAACATTATAGTAGATTACTGAAAGGCTGGAGTGCCTCAGTTGACTGCTTGCTACTGCACACCGGTTGCTTATTGGAGAAGGCTAGAGGAAACAACACCGGATTCTTTATTTTCCTACCAGTTTATATCAGAAACCAACAATTTACTATTTAAATGGCTTTTTCTTGGTGACTAAGTGTGGAGTAAGACTCCATTTGGAAGAATTCCTGTTCATCACAATGTCTATTGAACATAAACACTTCCATGCAGCAAAATTAAATCCTCACCTCACACTGTATGTAAAACCTTATATTATAGATCAGGTCTACAGAATCACTCTTTATGAACCACATTTTGATATTTTCACAGCTTCATTGGTAACAAGAGTCCTGTGAAATCATTCTAAGTGGATCCTCTGAATCCATCCTGCCCTGTGGTAACATACATTGTTCTAGAGTCAGCTCTTCTTGATAGCAGAAATTCCAAAGTGGATAATCAGTGGTTTTTGAAATTGGGTTTCTCCAAGACTGAGCATTCTGCTATAGCATTAGTGTGCACAATTTTTCTAGCAAGTCTTTGAGTAGACTAGGCACAGTGACTCCAAGGAGCTATACAACTGATACCGGTGGAGTTCATACTATGGATAAAAATCAGTACTGCATTTGAGTTTAAACTCTTATTAGTGCTTTGGACAAAGGAATAGAGATGTTGCATTGAGTAGAACTGAATAGAGATGTTCTATGCCAAGGCTTTCCTGTGATGTTATTTTTAATACTGGACTGTTCATTCAGAGTGGGGATACTGCACATTGAAGCATGTAATTTACAGTATTTTTTCTAAAATTATATTTGTTTTGACATTGACTCATTTAAGTTGACATAGTTGAAATCCTTATATAATACATCTCTGCCTGAAAATTAATCATGTTTATAATATTCTGAGAATTAATAACACCCATTGCTCAAGTCATTAACTTAAAAAAGGAGCTTCCAAAATCTGTTCTCTGCAGTGGGGGACCACAAATAAATGAATGCTTGATAAAATAATCCAAGTAGCAGTTTAACAAGCGTAAACTTGAATGTGGCTGCAATAACACAGAACTATTGTTTAAGGGTTGGCATCAGGTTGATGAGGTGCTTATTTCAGCTACAAAGCATGCATACACATGCATAATGAACTGCAGTATGAATTATTAATGTGTTGCTTATTTAGCCTCATCTGTCTAGAAGATAATGTATCCTAACTATAATGAGTGATTGGTTTTGTACATAATTACAGTAGCAGCAGTATCTAGGAAATTTGTTCTTTCAAAGAAGGATTTCTAAAAATAAAATCATCACACAAACTCAGTTGCTGCTTCATTTTATCAAAATCAAACCTACCAGGATTGAGAATATATAATAAATTAAAAGGGACAGAATCATTATTAACATCATAATTTTACAGAAAGTGTTTTACTTAATCATTCATTACAGATCATGTGCTGTAAAAGCATTTTTCTCTTGGTTTGTTTGTTTCTTTTTCTAAAGATATTTTTCTGAGAGAGTGCATTTTTGTAGTTAACTCTTAAGGAGATAAACCCCTCAGAAATACAGAAAGAAGTAAAATAAAGGATATAGTGACAATTTATGTTAATTCTGACAGAATTTTAATTAAAAAAAGTTGCTACTTGATTACTTTTCATTTCTAAAACTTGTACTACTGGGACTAATCATATCTAATTTACTTCTCTCCAACTAAAAGTGGTTGCTTGACAAGAACAATAGATCAAGAGCTCATTAACCTCTAAATTATAGCTCCATGACATTTTTGGAATGGTGCTACATTCCTCCTCTGTGTTTGAAAAAAAGGGAGTTGTGAATCTTCTGTCAAAATGTGTAAAACAGCATCTGTTTTATATCTATATGTATACATATATATACATTTCTTACTCTGACTTTTCTAAAGGCCTTTCTTCCCTTTTTAGAGGGACAGTGTCAATGTTCAGAACGATAGTAAATCCTGCAGCAAGAGTGTTCTAATACAACAAATCAGCATAATAAACAAGTAATATGTTAACCATGCTTCTGTGACAGTGTGTTGTTTATATGGATTTCAAAGCAATACACAAATATCATCTTATTTAAAATCACATCCCTGTGAGGCACTATTATGGACACAATCTTAAGAGTTTTCAGAGAGATTAAAGGTGAGATCTACAAGAAGCAAGTGCCACAGCACTCATCATTTCAGTACCCAAACCTACAATCCTGAGCACCTCAGTTTTGTGTGCAACACCCATGGAGAGGCAAGCACACCTGAATTCCCAGTACGTCACACCGAGTGTGGATGAATCTGACCTGGCAATAGAAAACAGAAAGATTGAGCCGGGGTCTTCAGGGCTCAGCTATCCTGCTTGGTGTTGCAAACAGGTGCTCCTCCCCCTTGGGCTTTGTAACTCGGCCAGAGAGAGCAAGCAGGAGGGAGTATGACTGTATATTCCTGCTTAGGGAACTCACCTTGGTTAGGGTGCTATGAGTTTTTCTTCCTGTTCAAATGACTGTATCCATAATTTATTAATACTGAATATTAATACTGAACAGTTAGATGGATGCAGAACTGAACGAAGGTTCTGAGAACCAACATTTGGGTTTAACTTAAGTGAGAGCTGGGAGGGATTTAGGTGTCCAGATCCTTCTGCAGATGTAGCCCTGATTGCTTTACCCTCAGTTTTGTGCATGGAAGTACAAAGCTGGGGTAGAACTTCAGTGCTCTAACTTCTGATCCCAAATCAGAGCTCATCAGCTGAAGGCTCAGATTTCTTCTTGACTGCTTTTAAGTTACTCCTGTAGTCAGGGTAGTGCTTTCACCTCCTTCCTTCTTCTTGCAACATATAAACTACCACATTTTTTACAACTTGAAAACTACCTGAAATATTTAGAAGTTAGTTACTACCACAAATCAATGTTGCTGAGTACACAGGATGAATAATCAGGTACCCATAAGCATCCAGAACCTTTCCTTTAATTTCTAACGTGAAGGTATCCTGTTTATTAACCTTGTAAAATCTAAAAGTAGCAGTTTAAAATCTGAAAGGAGCAGTTTCAGCTCCTCTAGAACAGTGATCTAGGGCAGATTTTAACTTTTTGGTAGTTTACATTAATAATTTTATTTGTAAACAAATCACTGCTTACAGTTTGTGTCTCCTCATGCTGAATACGTTGGCTTTTCGTTTTCTTTGAACCAAGAGATACTTCAAAGCGGCTAGAGCGACAATCCAGATTTCCATCTGTCATGTACAACATAAGCTGAGTCAAGGCCAGCTGGTCACTATAGCAAAGGTCAAGGTCCGTTGCCCATACCTAATCAAAACACAAACAGGTGCATTAAAATTAAAAAAAAAAAAAAAAAAGAGAGAGAACAAGAAGGGTGAAACTTAGCAATCGCGTAAAGGAACATCTATGCCTTTATTTTCATGCATGTTGGTAGGCTTGCTTACGGTTTCCTTGTGCCAGTGCCTCATTTGCAGCGATAAACCACTTCCAAATGGGAATTTCAAAAGTAACTTTTGCGAGAAAATTGAAAGGCTAAGAACAAAACAGTAACCTGTACTACCAAGATTTTAGCAACGATTGGAAAAAGCAAAGAGATGAGCTCAACAGCTCTAAAGCCTGTATCACATTAAATAGGTAATTATCCAAATACTAAATATCACACCTGGATTTTTCAGCTGAAGAATAATTAATGTTAAATAAAATCAGCCTTGAGTTACAAATAGGTATTTTGTGATAGAAAAAGGGAAGTTCCAGATGGCAAAGGTAAACTGAGTAAAAGGAGCAGGGAAGTGTGAAATCTGTGTAAGGATATGTATCAGTCATCACAGGGGTAGAGCAAAGCCTGTTCCCTTTGCAGTACACGGCTTATCAGACTGGATACTTCAGCATGCAGGAAACCATACGACTAGCAGTATGGTTCTGCTTCCACTCACACTGCTGTTTTGTGGTGCTAATGCAGATTTATACTTGCAGAACTACACAAGAAATCAGACCATAAGATCGTAGGGCTGCCAGTGGGACATGTCCCATAGGCAGGCAGAAGGGAAGCCCACCCCACCCATGTGCAGGACTTACTTTCAGGCAATGATAAAAGCCTCATATAAACCTCAAGATGATTTCAAAGCATTACAGCATGTACAAGTCAAGCAGGATTTGTGAGGCTAGTCCATGCCAAGGGTGTAGCAGAAGGAAGTACAGTGGATTGCTTCTGCGAGGCTCCTCTGCCCCCAATAACCTGAGCATGGCTTTACCCATGAGTTTTTCCCACTTAAAAAATGCTTGTGCCTACTACACCAATGAGAAATGTTAACATACACAAATATCTGCCCTACAGTGGACCCCTTTAAAACAAATCTAGCAGTGAATGACTTGAATAAGCCTTTGAATGGTAAATGGCGTCATTATAAGGATATTAAGAGGTCAGGCAGTCAAGGCCTCTTGGTAAACTGGAGTTAATTTCTGAATCATATGCACATAGTAATGCCCTTTTTATAATGGTGAATAAATCACATCAGTAACAGTTGTTAATATCTAACTGCCAAGTATCTGTTGCTGTATTAAATATCCTATTTGTCAACTTAAATATTTCCTGCTGCATGGTATAAAATGCAAATCGGATGCTAATGGCTGGCTTTACTTAGTAATAGGGGAATGTTCCCCAATTATAATGCTTAATTTTCTTCAATAATTTATTCTTTATCATCACTTCTGCAAGACAGGAAGGAACTTTCATATCAATTTGTACTTTTCCAGTATGTGCTAATGTTTTCAATGAGCTGAATAATAATTATAAACTATACATACTGTAGAAGCATTACATTAATTTCCATAAATATTATCAACAAATCAGTAACAGCCAATGTGTCTTGAACCTTGTTTGAGTTGGATTTTAGATTCTCAGTTAAAGCTTTGCCCCCAGAAAGAGATGGCAGGGCTACATGAGGGGACCAGGGACTGCTGAAAATCTTTGATATCCAAGGACTGTTCGCTAGCTCAAAGTGAACTGGTTGCTCTTAATCCAGACCCTGATATTACATCTGCATTGCTCTAACCTCAAAGTCTACAACAGCACCATCGGGAAGCTTTGTTGATGCGCAAACAGAGGGGCAGGAGGCAAGTTTGTCTGAAGGTGGACCATAAAATGGCTGAGATGGAAAAACCACAGAAGGTAAGCAAAGATGTCCCTGCAGCCGTAGTGCATCTGGGCAAGTACAAGAGCTGTGTTCTGGCAATATGTAGACAATGGGTTGAGCATTTAACAGCAGGTAAAGCATTAAAAAATGCAGCCTGGCAAACATAAACAGCCATTAGCACAAGACAAATTCATTACACCCTCGTAGAGATTCAGACAAACCGTACCAAGCGTGGGATAGCACATACGTTTTGCAAGACTTACTCAACAAATCCCATGTTATCAGTAACTAAAATTAAAGTACGTGCAAGTGACATTGTTTTAATTTCAGATATAGAGAAGAGACCCATTAATTACTTGTGTGATACATCTCAAATAATCTGAACAAAAACTCAGCATGCCAACCTGGCTCTAACATCCCGCTGGCACGTTCCCAGTTGCTGCTCTGGGAAGGCACAGAAGCACTCCTGGATCCCTGCCCCAGGGGCTGTCTCCAGCCTCCTCTCTGCCCAAGGAATGGGCTATAACATGAGGAAGAGGAGAAAAAGCTTTTAGCAGGGCAAGTTTCATGCTGGAAATCACGAGACTGACCAACTGTAGTTCTGCTTAGTCTTTGCATCAACCAGTTGCTTTGGACATGGTTTCATCATCTCAGACCGACTACCTTCATACCATTGCTTACAAAATTAAGGGCTCAGATCAACAAGGTGGACGGATGTCCCTACCATGTAATGAAGGAAGGTGTCCATCACCTCCTCTGCCTGTCACTCTTTAACACTGTACGGAAGAAGAGCTCTAAACACCTACTTAAGCTTCAGTCACAGTTACATTCTACATAGGTGAAGTCATCGTATTTTTTGCTCTTTTAACTATAGGGTGTAGGTCTCCATGAGCACAAGGGGGAGGAAGGCAAACATGGCTGGAAGCCACCTGTCCACCTCCTTTCATTGTGGGCCTGAGCCTGAGGCTGAACCACCCCTACTGCCAGCTAAAGCAGCCAAATGGTCATTACTGTGTGCCAGCTGGGATCACCCCCAAGGATTCTTTTCCTGGCTCAGGACTGTCAGAGAACACTATATTGTGGCCATGTCCCCTTCTGCCCTGGATGTGTTCCAGAACATCCCTAATGTCAGGAGAAAGGAAGAAGGATCAGATGGCATAAGATTCCAGCTTTATCTGAGCAGGGGATTCCCTTTTGCCATAGAAATCCAGAAATGCCCTTTAAATCCCCTTTGTACTGCTACAGAAATGGGAAAGACTCAGGGCCTGGGCAATGGGTCTAACTTTATTTTGATGGATAATTTTTTCCCATTTTATTAGTTCAAATGCAGGCCAGATCATTAGTAACTAGTTGACTGAATTCTTCGATGGAACAATTTCTAAGTCCCATTCCAGTTCCTGAAGGTCACAAGTGCTCTTTGCAAAATTGTAGCAATCAGGCAATAGGCAACATTTTTTGGTAGTTTTGAGCAAGGATGGGAGTTTGGCAGGCCTGAGTCTGGCTGGTGGAGCCCTGTGAAGACAACAACTATGCTGCTGCTTATAGTGCTCTTATCCTGGAAGTGGGCAGTGGACATCTGTGTGCTGGCTCTATCAGTCTGGCACCTTTCACCAATAATACATCAATATATATTCCCCAATGGAAAGGAGTAGCTCATTATATCATACTAAGCACATGTTGACCATATTGAAGTTAGCAGGTGTCCCTTGAGCATAATGACCTAAAATTAATTGTAATAAACAAAGAGCACTGGAATCCTTTATATCTGTGTCTAAAGAATTCTAATTAGGTGGAGTCCATAGTTGATGAGTTCTCATTTTCTGTGAAGATGTTACCAGGCTCATGTTAAGATCACCTATTTCCACTGCTTTGAAAGTGCTCTTTGGCATGCAGAGCACTAAGCTAAATCAGTATGGCTAGGGCTGCTGTCAGCAGCAGATATGGAGAAGAACATGAACTGAGAAAAACATGTAATGTTAGAGCAAGAAGAGCTAAGCGTCACATGTATGTGACCAATTCAGGCAATATAATTTAGACATACCTAGACATACCTATTGCTCTCTCTTCTGCTTCTTCTACCATATTAAAATGTTAGAGCACAGGAAGGTCTCAGCTTGGCTGCTCCTTCCAGTTCTGCAGTCCTGATGCTACTGGCCTGCCTTGATGAAGCATCACGCAGTGTGTGAGCAAAGACGTAGGCACAGAAAAGAGGGTATGGTGGAGAAGAAAGCAGCGTTAACAAGGGTGGCACCAATGGAGACACGACTCTTTAACTGAAAGAATAGTCTCTGTGAAGGATGATGGAGACTTTCACAGGAGTGCTGATTCCACAGACGGCTCTGTGGGTGGAGGAAGGAGTGCCATTTACAGACCTCCAGCACTGCTCCCCACCATCGCTGGGATTGGATTGAAGGCTTTGCCCACATATTCTTTGGTTCCCTGCATACTTTGTAGAACTAGATTGTATACGGCAAATAAAATGGCACTCATCATTCTTGACATCGCCACCTGTAACTAGGAGAAGGAGCTCACGCAGGCTCCCACTATTAATGCCTTTGAAAACTGTGAAATATAGAAGCGGTTGAAACTCATGCAGAAGTCGGGGGGGGAAGGTAAGAGTGGCACTACATGAGCTCTAAAGAAAAAGTACACAACATCAGATAAAAGCAGTGAAGAACAGATCTTGATATAGTTTCCAGCAATGCCTAGTGTTACAGTGGAGCAAGGAACACCACTTTCCAGCAAGGTTCCCATGTCAAAGGGAGAAGTATCCTCCCAGTAAAACAAGCAGGATGTGACATTTCTATCTGTGGCCAAGTTTAACTGAAAAAACCCTACATGCAGAAATGTGAGCCTACTGAAATCAATTACAGGCTTTTCACTTTGTCTCAGGACAGAGAATAGTACCTGTTCCTGCAGTCTATCAAAAAAAAAAAAAAAAAAAAGAACACCCAAACCAAATGAAAACGTTTCTTAGAAACATCAACTCAACTCCACCTTTGTGGCACATAATCTTCAAAACAGTCTAACAGCTCCACAAAGCTTCAAGTACAGGCAAAACAAACAAAACATCAGACCTACTTATTAGTTTGGGCTGTTCTTCTCTTAGCAGGCTAGAAAGTTCATTTAGGTTGAGCTCTGTAGTAACTTCTATTGGATTGCAACAGGTTTTCCTTTGAAGTATTATAAAATGGGTGTCAAAAGCTTCTAGAATGCCTTGAAAATCTGAGCTGTGGTGTTTTGTTGGGTTTTTTTGGTTTTGGTTTTTTTTTATTATTTTATGAACATATTTCCATAGTCTACAAAGCAATGTCTATGGAGGTCAGGCAGTTAATAACCAGATGAATTATCATCTCCTCCACTAAATAAGGAGCTGTTAGAAGAAGGCCTGTGCAAAGGTCAAGTTTAAGTAAAGGTAAAGAATGATACAATCGTACAGATGAATAAATATCTATTACTTGAGTCTATCCTCATTTTCTGAGTATATACAATAAGGGCACATATGCAATCATAGGTATTTACCATTGTAGGTGTCACATCCTGATAGGATTGCATGGCAAATTAGCGTAACATAAGGAGCTTTCACCTGAGGACTTTCAGGACACTCGTGCGTTCAGAAATTAAACTGGAACAGAGCTCACTTGTCAAGTCTAGAACTGATATTTAGTTTTCAAACAACAAATGAAAGTTCAAAGATAGTCAGATCTGGGTTTTTATTATGAGTTATGATTTAAACAAAAAAAGAAAAAGTAGAGGCAGTAGTTAAGATTTTAGATAGTCTTAAGGTTAAGCTAAGCAAAGGACAGATTAGGATTTTCCAGAATCCCACCACTGGAAAAAAAATACTTAGAAATACATCCTACAAGGCTTACTGGCTGTTTGTCCAAGGAAATACGATGAAGTCTGGAATTGCTCCCTTTTACACAGGCTGCCAAGTGCTGCCAGGAGATGCTTTCCTTCAGTGTGCACAGCTTAAGAGCCTCTGCTTCATGGTAAAGACATCTCAAGTGAATAAAGTCACAATTATAGTGTAATTCTTTACAACTGCGATAAAAATGCTTCAGCTTTAAAATGTAAACTTGAGAAGGGAAAGAAACATAAATTCTTAAAGAGTTACTAAATTATAGCTTTTCTTTCTCCAGTTCAACTGTTTCATTTGCATCTAGTATTGATGTCTGCATTATTGTAAACAGCACACCTGCTATTTTTAAAGAAGTGGTTGAATGACACTGTAAAAATGTCAAGTAGTGTAATACTAATGCAACTTGGGTGTTGAAAAGAGAGCTTCTTTTAGGACTTTTAAAATTTGCAGTAGAATTGATTATTTCAGCAGCCATTGCAGGATCTTATCCGGCTGCCATCTCGTGGCAGCTGCTGGGATGATCCGGTGCGGGCCTGAAAACTTGAATTTTAGGGCCCTAGAACTGGCGCTAACCTCTATGCTGTTAAATATAAGATTGGAAAATCTTAAGACGCATATGTGAATACAGAAGAACGCATCCCAGAAAGCATCCCTCAAAGCATTGACTAAATTGTAACACCAGAGCTGATCGATGGGCTTCAGAGACATCTGTACTCTGCTCTTCCTATCCCCAGACCTGCCTGCATGGCCAATGCTGGCTGACCGCCCTGAAGCCATCCTCCTCAGGGTCTTTTTAAGCCACTGGGCTGCAACGGAAGGAGAATACCCACCTAAACCTTCCCAGCAATATAATTCTCCTTTCGTTATGTTCTGCTTCATCTTTTACTCTCTGCCCAAACTGAACAATTTAATCCAGCGTTTTCTCACTACTGCTGCAAAAGCCATGGGGCTGTGTAAGCTATCAGACTGATGAAAATGGTGACTTATGACCCCGATTCTCCAAATTATCTGTCCACAGATCTATGGATGTAAGTAACTTTATGCATTCAAACAGTCCCAGTCAATTAAATGGACTTACTTAGGTGCAGCTCCTTGACAAGTTGGGATCTGAGCAGCATTCAGTCAATACTGTGCAAGACTTCACTTCAAAGGGTCAAGGCTTTGCTCTTAAAGGTCAGTGTTGGAAAACAGAGTGGGAATCAGAAGAGATTCAGTCCAAGTTATGGACCTAATTCTTCTCCTCCATTTTTTCCCACAAGACATTGAAAACAGCGTGTCTCCATCTCGCTTTCCCTTGGGAACAAATCACAGATGCTTATAACCAAGATAGAAATAGATTCCCGAGGCAAACAGAGAATTGTGTCAAGTCCCCAGCTTTCTCTGCCCCTCAGAACCCTGCCGGGGTGCTCACAGCCAGGCAGCTTGCGGTAGCTGATGCATAATCCCATGGGTACCTTCACCGTGCACAGCCCCACGCTGCGCTCCGGGCTGGGCAGTGCAGAGAGTGATGCAGTCAGTGGTAGGCTCTGCCTTGCCACCTTCCTCATCTAACCCAACACCGTGACTCCGATCAGAGTTATACACAAAATAAACAATGAAATGCAAGAAATGAAGTACAATGTGCAGCAGACCGCAGGACAGACAGGTGTGAAGACTATCAGGCAGGAGTTAGATCCTCCTACAGGCACTACCCTCAATGCTGTTAGTCACAAACTGCAACCTCCTCCAGTTCTAGCATAATTTAAGGAAGAGTTACATGCAGATGGAGGACGATACAATCTGTAGGTGTCTCTGAATTACTTGCTGTATGTAGAAGCAGTGGCAAACAGGCCAGCTAGGACTGCACACACAGTGACAGACTAAAAAGCCTTCCTGTGAGGACAAGGGAAAGGGAGCTGTGAGAGACTTGGATACCAAGTAGAAGCATGTGGAAAGCCTAGTGGAAACATGAGGCAGTGTATCTTATATCTGAAAGGTTACAGCATCACCCAGTTCCTCCAGGCCTGAGGACAGCATGCCTCTTGTGACCTTTTGGTCAGTGTAGACTGCAAGAACTGCAAGAGAGTAAAGATATCACTGTGTCTGTGATGGGCACAAATCTCTACAGTGACCCAAACAGAGATTACTTTCTCATTTCTACATCTGCTGTGGCTTCCCATTGACTTGCGTGTTTGACACAGACACATTGTTCCTTATCCATCATGCAGACTCTCTTTGCCACTAGTGCTCCAAAGGAACACAGCAATATGACAACAGCATGTTGAAGGAAAATACGAACAGTAGCAATCTTAAAAAAATATAAGCACTACCCTGTTGTTCATATCAAAATTAATTTTATGCTTATGACATATAGATTTTTAAAGGCTTTCAGATGAAGAGCCTGAAACTCAAAGTACATGCATTTCTTTCCTCTGCTCTGAAGTCCCATTCGCATGAGTGCACAGGGGAAGTAGGTGTGAAGACATGGATTGCAGCATACAGCTGCTCAGTCCGCAAAGGCAGAAATATGTTTTCACTTATTTGGCCCTTCACATTTCTTAAAGACTTGTATTTATGTAGCATGTAACTTTATGAACGTTTCAGGGATTTTTAAGTATTTAAATACTCAGACTGTATTGGTAACAGATGTTCAACGATATATTGAATTTTTAGTTTTACTGAAAATATCATGTATCGGTTGGTATTTTCTGTAAAATATAACTTTGAAAGAATGCCTAAGTGTACCGTACTTCCAGGAAATGTATCTGAGCCTTTCAGCTACTGCATTAAAGTGGGCACTTCTGAAATTAGTGAGCAAATGTTCTAAGAGTCTAATAGGATTTCTTGTTTGCCAAAAAAATAGTGCTTTCAGGAACACAATCTTTTGTGTAATCTCTCTCTCCCAAGACAGATGGCATCATTAATTGCCTCTACGTCTAGTTAAATTTAAAAACCTGTGCTTAAATAATGTTAAAGTTGTGGTACATGCTGACAAACACAGGAAATATTAAGGTAGAATCAATTGGAAACAAGGGAAGAAAACCAAGACAGAACAGACATGCATAATAAGAGGCCACAAGAAACACTGACTGATTTAATACATCCTTGTTATGCCAGGAAATATCACAACCTTAATAATCTAGGAAGCATTTCTGTGTTTTGGTGAACTCCTGGCTTGAGTGAAGTAATTGGCAAAACTCCCATTGACTTCAGAGGGTGAGAATATCATCCCTTAATCTTTTTAAAGCAACTTTACATGGAAGTTGTCCAATATGGCTTATCCACAGTTCTAATTACAATGCCTGTGTAAATACATTTTGGGAGTCAAATGTAACTGTGATGTCTATTTCAAAGCTAACATTATTCCGATTCTCTGGTTTACCACAGTCACCCTACAGTGGTATCAGTTACCGAAAGCCTGATTTTAAGCTTTCTCTGAGCTTAAAATGGAATATAATTGTCATAGCACTGCCAAAGAGCCAGCTTTTGCCAATAGATACCATATGCTAACTCTCTGGTTTTAAATACAAGCCCTGTGTTTAAAGCCTTTTCTCACACCATAGAAGCTGTGATTTTCAGACGCCTAGGAGAAACACACCCAAATGTATATGAGTGCATACAGCCACACCATTTTCTGAAAGTCCGTCCTTACTACACAGCCTATCCCATCAAATACAGATATGTTCCCTTTTAAGGAAGGGAAGAAGTTAAACACTTCTGTCGTGGTTTAACCCCAGCCAGCAACTAAGCACCACACAGCTGCTCACTCACTCCCCCCCATCCAGTGGGATGGGGGAGAAAATCAGGAAAAGAAGTAAAACTCCTGGGTTGAGATAAGAATGGTTTAATAGAACAGAAAAGAAGAAACTAATAATGATAATGATAACACTAATAAAATGACAACAGTAGTAATAAAAGGATTGGAATGTACAAATAATGCGCAGGGCAATTGCTCACCACCCGCCGACCGACACCCAGCCAGTCCCCCAGCGGCAAATCCCTGCCCCCCCACTCCCCAGTTCCTAAACTAGATGGGACGTCCCATGGTATGGAATACACTGTTGGCCAGTTTGGGTCAGGTGCCCTGGCTGGGCATGAGAAGCTGAAAAATCCTTGACTATAGTCTAAACACTACTGAGCAACAACTGAAAACATCAGTGTTATCAACATTCTTCACATACTGAACTCAAAACATAGCACTGTACCAGCTGCTAGGAAGACAGTTAACTCTATCCCAGCTGAAACCAGGACAACTTCTTAAACAGTGAGGGTCCTAACTGAAGATTGTAGAAGAAAAGAAAATAGCGAAAAAACAAGGAGATGCATTGGAAATACAAGAAACAATTGAGACTTGATGCTCAGATCTTGAAATAGTATCTGTATTCATATGCTAATTTTGAATTTGTACAGTTGTACCCAGTACACTCAACAATACTATTCATCACTAACAATAAGGATTTTATGTTCTTTAAAAATTATATTTTCTTTAGTCTTCAAACACAAGACCACTACCAGAACACTGAGCACTCAGTCTCTTCACCCAGGTTGTACTTAATTTTGTTTTATTTTAGCCTGGCATTATGTTTTAGGTTTTTACACCTGGCTATTATAATATTCAATCCTATTGGTCAATATCAACCAGATTTGTAAGAAGGAAAAATTGTCAAATATATTAAACTCCCATAAGATTCCTAAAATAAGTAAGTGGACAGAGGAAAGAGACCTTACTAGTGACCTTACAATGGGAAAAGCTGCAGGGTAAGTTCAGCTGGAAAACATGTGGGAACTTAACTTCAAGGCACAAATCTATGAGAAACCTGGCTTCACTGTTTCTAAGCTTGAGAAGTGTTTTTATTTTTAAACAGAATACACTATTCAATAATGCCCTTCATTTGGTTTTCACAGCATCTGACTGGTGAAAGTATTTAATAGATTATGTTGTGACAAAGAAATCTTGACTTTATGAATAAAACAAATGCCAGATTAGCATAGAAACATGCAAGATCAATATTTTGTTACAAACTATGATCGAGGCTGATCATCAATATTCATGCCAGGGATTAAAATGTTTCTTTAAATCCATTCTTTTACCTATTTTTTCCTTGGCACTGAAAGCAGTGTGTGTTGGGACAGTATCTTCCATCACCTTATAAGGTCTGAAAGTTCAGTTATAGATTATAAGGGACAGTGGGCACCCCTCCTCTGCTTCCCTGCCATCCATCGTAGGCAGCAGCAGATTCTGGAGTCAATACCCTTCTGCTGTCTTGATTTATTATATTACTTTTTATGTTGTCAAAAGTTCTGATACAGCTGACTATGAGGTTTTGCTGATAGCTTTGTAAACTCTGGCAGGGAGGACTAGGGTCACTTGAGGGGTTTGGATTTTACCTTTTAAAAAGATCCCATTACTCATTTACACAAATGACTCTCCTGGGCAGGATTCCATGAGAAAACATTTATTTAGTCCCTTCCATTCTGCTCAGTTATGCCTGATGTAAGTCACACAGCACTCCAGCACTCCAAAACTGCACTGACTTCCTAGCAGCATTTTCCTTTCTAGGTAATTCAAGGTGTTAACCTTGGAGTATCATTCTTTAAAATACTGTATTCTTCCATCTAGACTCCCTAAAAGGCCACCCATCTCTTCCACATTAGTGCAACCTGTGCCTGCAGTTAACGTGCCCATCGTATGACGTTTTCAGGACTAGAGGAAGTATGATAAACTGTCAGACACTATCGTAAAGCTGAATTTCATAATGTGTCACCCAGTACCTGGATCTGCTGATCTTCTGTTAAAGTATTTTTAAATACTCTAAAGCAAACAAACTACTAACTGTGTACACATTTGCACTGCAGCAGAAAGCAGTGTGTGGCCTCAGGCTGTTGGGAGGGGACCTGGAATGGTGTCTTGCACTGCTCTGCTTCATGTGCTACACTTGATACCATGCATGCAGGAAACCTCAGAGCTTTGATACACCAAAAGGGCTTGATAAAAACACTCTGAAGCCTGTGCAGCCCATGTGGAAGACTCATTAGGACAAGGACCTACAGAAGGAATTCCACAGGAACATTAACACTAAAGAGCTTAAGCTATCACATGAGCACATTTTAAGAAGTTACTGCCCCTCAAGTGAGATGACGTAAACACACTGCAGTCATTGCTCCCAGGCCCCTACACCTGGGAAGCAATGCAGGTTCATTTCAATCCATGCAACAATCATCTTTAATCATCTGCACTGTCACATGCCACACATTGACCTCAGTCTGTGTGTTGATATTGGGGAATAATTTTGTATTCAGTGTGAGATCACAATCTATCTTTCTTCTCTCAGACATTGTAAAAGCCAAATGAAGAGCAAAAGTGGTTTGAATGAGCATGTTTTCATTCACGATGAACTAATATCCCACTGTCAGTCAGAACAGTCAGGTGTTCTGTGCCAGCTAAGAGAAAGTAACTCCTGACCCACGGCTGTAACTTCTTGAGACATGATAACTGGACTGCTTTCCATTACCTCTCTTTACTTAAATTAGCCATTACGATGTAAACCAAATTGTTCATCACTACCATCCTATTTGCTACAAGAAATTGTCAATATCCCCTCTTCCTTAGATTCATCCTCAAACCTCAGAACTGCATTCTTACAGACACTGGTTTACTCAAAAGAGTACAATAATCCCTGTAATTATTTTTACAGAGCAAAACACAAGAGATTCAGAACATATTGAAACTAAAATCATCTAAACATCTTAGCCATAAGACCATCATCTGTAATTACCAGCTTAATGCAGAATGCACTTATTTTAGGGGGGGAAAATTCATTAGAAGGAATTTAGGGGGAAAAAAGTCATTAGAAGGAATTAAAATATTATTTTCTTATCACTCAGCTTTGAAAGCAGCCCTACAGGCTTTGTTGGTTTGTTACTCTTAAGGCTCATGAAAAAGGTTCCTCAGGTCCACCTGGCAGATCAGGTCTAAATTTTATGCTATTGTTAGAATAACCACGTGCTTTACTTCCCTCCACATGCCTCACGGCTTAGAAATAAAGTTTGTTCAAAAGGGCAAAGCCTTATCCTGATATCTTCCAGAATCAAGTAGGAAAGCAGACATTTCTTGATCTCAGGGGGATAACGTGAAGTAATGTGTCTGCCCCACTCACCTGCTGCTCCATCATTTGTGGATGGATGAAAGTCACAAAATCAACAGAGAAGTAACCAAGCACTCCTTTAGATTTACAGGTTTCTCCAATTTTTAAGCAGAGTGAATTAAGAACTGCTGGATCAACAGAACATTGTGGAATGGTAGTGCCAGATGATCGCAAAGGACCGTCAGCATGGAGCTGATCTCCAGATGACACTATTTTTATCTTGCCTGTTGGCTCTATCAGCATATCCACCGTAAGGTTTGTGACATTTTCTGAGAGTGGGAAGGCTTCTATCACACCACCTAGTAAGAAATGAATTAGCTGTTAAGCTAGTAATCAAATTCACATGTGATGCTCTTCAGAGTGCACAGAATGAAACCATCCAGCTCCTATTGTGCTCAGACATTGCAGGCAGGACTGCTATGGAGATACAGCAAGTAAATAAATGTAATGTGAGCAGTATAGCTAGAACCCATGAATCTCTTAGAAGAGAAAGGTATCTATCTCATCTGCTATAGCACTGTACAGTTCAACCAGTGGCTTCTCAGCTACAGATGCTTTGCAAGCAGTTCCAAACTGGATATATCACATATCTGACAGGAGAAATATGTTCTTGGGTAATATGAATGAAACCTGTGCTGTCCTACAGCCCAGTTAAATGCCAGGCCCAGAACAGTGGTGAAATGCAATGTTGGGACCTCAGGGGAGTGGCATCTCCTGCTGTGAACTTATCTTGGAGATTCCCATCTATATGATGGTCTGAGATGAGTAGTCTGCCTTTTGGTATTCATCCACACGAGGAACTTGGTGTGTAGATGGGAAGGCTTGTAGATGACAACTTCTAGCGTGGTTTTCCATAGGAAAATCACAAAGAAAACTGCTTGGCATTCTGGATTTGCCTTTTTATTGCATATAATGCCATAACTCAGTTAGTTAGGATAAACTAATATGTCATAAAAATGGGGTTTATATATGTTAACTAGCATTATCTTTCAAAAAAAATACTTTTAAAGCTTTGAATCATCCTTGTCTCTTCCACAGATAAAGAAATGTATGAAATTTATATATCCAGTTTATATAATACAAAATGATGGCAGGGCAGAATCACCACAGAAATTTACTACCCAACCACAAACTCCTTTTCTGTCCAAAATTTGGCATACAAATTTAGGATGTTAACATGTGTGTGCAAAGCCCATGTACGGATACACTGATTTGCAGTGACTAGACAAGGGTTTTATCTGCACTGCCTCTTACAGACAAACATGGGCTCACTTCTGAGCTCTAGGCCAGTTGGGTACTGGCCAGCTTTGATCCAAAGGTGCCATGACTGGGTTTAATGCAGGAAGCCCTGCTGAGGACTCGGCACCACATGAACAAAACTATCCAGCTATCAGATTGGAACTTGTTCATCTTCCTTTGGTTGGAGGGCAAGAAAGAGCACGGCAATGGTCTAACGAGGAGTCTGTGCCAACGTACTGTAAGGGACAATACGGCATTACATTATGGATCCTCAGGGCCAACACCACCTGCCTGGAAGGCAAAAACTGGGAAGAAAGCTCAGCTCTTCTCCAAGCTATTAAAGGTTATGAGTACATTTGACTTCATGCAATGTATGTATATAGCATCCAAAGTTTACATATAGCTCCCTTTCTGGTCCTATGGGAGGGAAAAGCAAGTCTTGCAGATGTTTGCTGACCAACACCTAACAAAGATGAAATATTCTCACATTTACCTACGAGCAAACTCGATGCTAACATTCCCTAAAGCCCTTTGCCAAATGTTACAGTCTCCAGTACAGTAACCCAGGACTGAGGAGTTCGTGCTTATTGATTCAGAATCACGTGAGAAAGGTAATCCAGGATTAATACAGGTTAAAAGCTTGGATAGGACATATGAATGATAGAATAGTTGCCTATAATTCATTCATACATGAACATTTGAATCATAATGGAGAAATAAAAGGAGATAAATATTTAAATGGGCCCAAGATTAACAAGAATATGGCATACAATATGGTATAATTACTCCTTATAACACTTAACAGCGACTTTGCAGTCTTATTTACCTTGACTAAGAAATGTTTGGAGGAATTTTTCCCATGTAGGGAATCGTTTCTCATTGACTGGCTGTACGTGCTGTGCTAAAAGGCCCGGCAGCTCCTGGGAGATCTTCACCAAAGCTGGCTCCTGCAGAAACAAATTAAATAGAACCACAAGCAATTTTACTACAGAAATGAAAACTGCTTGTGGGGTGATTAAAAACCAGGCCTCCAACAGGCAAAAAAAAAAAAAAAAAAAAAAATGTGGTTACTGTTTATCCACAGTCAGGAAGCCTTTTTTAATTTTTCTACTTAGTACTCTTCCCTCCTATTGAAAACTGTCCTTCTCTGAAAGACAATCCCCCCCTTCATTATAGCATCTATTTCATTATAATTTATATCAATAATTTGATCTGGCAACTGAAAATGCTAAGCACTTGGTAACTGCTTAGGGATCAATACCAGCAGTCAATAAATTCTACATTGTTTATATTTTGAAACTGAGTATACTGAAATAGTCACATATGCCAGAAATAGTTTTACTGATTCTATGTTTAAGTTGTTATATCAAACTGAACACCCTTTAGTTATTAAAAAAAAAAAAAAAAAGAGAAATAACCAGCCAAAAGTGTTTCTAAAGCAGGAGATGCAGGAGATATCCTTTTACACTTTCCAATCTGTAACATCAATTCATGAGTGTATTTGTGCCTCTATCTTTGGTAGAATTTGATGAGTCATACTATAGGAGATAAACTAGCTTCTTCCTAATTTCAAATTCTTTACTGTATTATCACACACACAAAACAACCCCATTAAATACAGAAACTAACTGCATTGCTTTTACTGTTCAAAAATATCCCAGAAGTACACCAGCATATAAAGTGCAAGGACCCTGACTCTATTGCTTCAGGCTGCTTTTCTTGCTGCTTCATAAGCATTCGCCTGCTTCCCCTGGGTCTCTTTGCTGCTGTTTTACATCCTCTCTCTTCAGCATCCCGTGCTTCAGAAGATGACCAACCGTCTTCTGATCTTGGCAATATCCTAAGCCACAATCATATTATCTTGAGCTCTGGAGGAACATGATAAAACCTTATGGCTAACATCTAAGAATAGGAAAAAAAAATAAATCTATTTTTCCAGACCAGTGAGTTTGAAGAGATGGGCTTTGTCATGAAGCGCATGATGTGACATAACCAAAAATATGAATTCAAAATCAGCTTACTGTCATTTATCTACCAGAATGAGGAGAAGGAGGATGGGCCAATGACTAAGGTATCAGCTTTGTGTATAGGAAACCTAGATGTATCTTGTTCCTGAATGCAGTCTGCCTGTGAGACTTCGGGAAAATGACTTTCTATCTGTGACTCAGCTGTCCAGCCATGAAAGGGGGACAATTGCTGTCCCTACCTCACATGGAATTGAGAAAAAAATACCTTAAAAATATTGAGGTGCTTAGATGGTGCTGCTGATCTGGGCTATGTGGGCTCCTATTGTACACTAAGGAGAAAAGTATGATGTTGACTTTAAACATCTCAGAAAAAATGCTAAAAAAATGGTTTGGGTCAGTATATCAATATACTAAGCAGCACAACCTTAACTTTACGGCAAAAACAAAGGACCACATAAAACATGAGATCCAAGTTCAGAATTTACCCAGATTCAGGTCTTACACTGCTTGTTTCCTTAAAATCTGTAAGGAGGAATTTAGGTTTTAGATATCTTAGCTGACTAAAATAACAGAGCAGTGAGCAAATATCAGTTGGCCTTGTCTTGATTTGTATTTGCACTGAAATATTGCTAAGCCAAGAAGTGGTTTGTTGCACAGTGAAAATAAATGCAGCTTTGGAGAGAGAATGTGAGCCATGATGAATGTCACGGAGTTGCTGACCTACAAATCAGTTTGCACCCATCAGTGCGTTCAGCGATACCTCTGTCACACTGAGTCTCATCCCTGAGATCTAATGACTTTGGGTATTGTGCAACTGAAACAGAAATATCAAAACAAACAAAAGAAGAGGTATGTAATGACTGCCTGAAAGCTTTTGATAAATTATGGGGGAAAAAAACAATAATCCCTGCTGGATATGTAGAAGCATGTGAGAGTGCTGTGACCAAGCTTGTATAAGTAAAACTTAAACTATGGACATGTCAACTGGGACACAATTTTCCACTGCAACAATTCCAAGGGACTTGAGGGCAGCCATGTCGTCTCCATGGAACAGTGCTGGGGGCAGTAGTATCTCCTTTTAAACAAAGTTGTTTTCGAGGATCACACATGGGTTTGAAAGAAAGCTCCCTAAAGTGGGTGCAAAATCAAGCAGAGCTTCCAGACTTTGAAGTATCTCGAAGGGCATGCTTACCTGCCTTACAAATGGAGGCTGCTGGTAAGACACAGAGTCTCCACTCACATTATCTATACATATAGTAACATCATATGCTACTACTCTCTGTCCATATGATGGATGTTAGACAGGCAAGACTGTTGTGGTACTTCCTCAACAGACCCAGTGTTGCTTGCTTAAATGAGGTCAAATAGCATTTGAAGGGGACCTGAACACAGGATGAACTCAGAACGTCTGCTAGGGCAATGCGGATGCACAGTGCCCAGCTCAGGAGCATCCTGCAGTTCAAAGCACCCTCAGAACTCGCTGACTGTGAATGATACAGGCATCAAAACCAGTTGCCTTACAGAAAGAAGAGAGAGGCTTTTAAAGAAATAACTAATTCAAGAAAATCTGAAAAATGTTCTTGTGAGATCAAACCCAACGTAACAGTGCTTTTAACAAGTAATGCGTAAATAATCAAGGTGTTCACAGAAGGGAGTCGGGCAACCGCTTTTTAAGGATCAGCACCTGGAATTCTACTTGAAGTTTTTTTGCAACCGTAAGCTCTAAAAAGGCAATAATCCTGATTATAGGGAGTTTTAGTAGGCAAATTCAAGGCCGGATCCAACATTCACTCATGAAGTCAAACCTTTTAAAAGGATCAGTGCTCAGTAGGCTAATTTCATTTAAATTGGACGGTATCTCCAGCAGAGCTTACCAATGTCTTATTTCTTGATGTGGCCCAAAACAATTCAGAATCATAGGCTCAATGGAAACAGGGAGCACTTGTTCAAATCTTTCAGCTGATGTTTCTTAGTACCAGTAAAAAAGGAGCAGCCCAAATACTGCTTACGTCATGCAGAACTCTTTATCCAAATCCGATTTGCACCTTTTTATAACAATGACTAAGCCTGAAAAAAATTACACCTTTTTCCCCCTAAACGTAATTTCTTATCCTTCTGCAAGCTGAATGTTGAAAGGCTTTCTTAGAATGGCAGTTGCAACAAGAAACTAGGACCAAACATGACATGTGTTGAAGGCACCAGTAGGAAATCTACTCGAGACAGATCAGTCAGCAAAGAAAAGCCTGTTGAGTAATAAAGTAAATAAGCAGAAAGAAGAAAAGAAGAAATAGACTTAGAAATAGGAGGAAACACCTGGGGACAGAAAGAGGCTGCAGAACAGAATGCATGAGAAAGACCTACAGCTTTTTAGCTAAAAAGCAGACTGAAAGGAAATTATTTAGACCTTGCAAGCAAATAGAGTGAAGAAAGTATCTCTAAATAACTAAAGCTGACTGGGCCAGAGAAGAATAAAATCAGCAGACAGATCCTCAGCAATACAAACTGCCACATCTCTGCTGAAGTCAATGAAGCTACAGCAATTTATGCCACTTCAATGGCACTATGACAATTCATACCATTTGTACAGTATATCCTTTATATTGTGATCAGTGGAGCCATGATAACTTATTCCAGCTGCCTTGACATGAATTGGTCCAGCCCAGCTTGTTCTTATATTCTCAGCAACATCAGCAAACACGGTTATATTGGAAGAGGCCAGTAACTGCTGTCTGACTGTCCAAATAACTTTCATTATTTGCTATTTTGCAAATTAAACTGATTTGGCATTTTTTCTAATTCAGACAGGTACATGCTGGCCAGAATCACAATCTACTGCACCGAACAAAACAATTTGAGAGGTTTATGAAAATGGAAATGTTTTTGGAAGTGATACACTGAATAGCCTATCTACTTAAAGTTTGCAACCTGATTTAAAGCCCAGGCTTTTAATTGTTAACTGCAAATTTTAAAATTAAAAAGTGCCAATTTTGCTTTCCACGAGCTGGAAAAGTATGTTCTGATAGAAGGTAACATCATGTAAAACAGCCATCATTACCAAGTAACACAAATGTTTTTCGTATGTAAAATTGCTTTGTAAAATATTTGCTCCATCTGCTGAAAGTACCAAAGACAATTTTCCCTGATAGCTAATGGCCCATTTCAGCTGTATAGCAAGCGATTCACTGTGGCTGCGACTTGCATTAAGTAGAATGGTGAAAACGGTGCACAGAATTCTCCACTTATGTAGTATTATCTACTCACTGCTTCCTGAGAGCCCGTCCCTCATTATCATGGCCTTCGCTTTGGATCAGCACACAGGACTAGGGTTGCTTTGACTCAAGAGGCTTTTTGTCAAACTGAGGCACATATGCTGTGCTTCAATACAAAAGCACAAAACAGCCACTTTCCTTGACTACAAGAACAAGAAGGTTAGTTCTCTTTCAACTTTCCAGCACTTAAACTGCTGTTCCTTTTTTCACACCACATGGGGCCATGGTTTTCTCTTCTCGCTCATGCTGTCACTCTGCATGCTGAGGATTTCAATATATAAAGATCAAGCACTTCTTTTAATTCTAAATTCAACCACATACACAGACAGACAAAAAAGCAAAAAAACCCCACTGGCCTAGTCCACAAAACCCCTCCCAATTGCTTGTTTCATTGTATACCTTGCTACTTCCATTGAAAAACACATGTTTACATTGTGCCCTGAACTACTTCAACATCTGCTAACAGACCAATAAAAAATAAATAAACCAGGATTGTTTAGAAAGAGAGATCCTTTCTATTTCCTCTGAACACTGCTAAACTGGCAACAGCAATATGCTGCGCGATCCCTTTTTGTAGATGTCATCTCGGAAAACAATATATGCGGGGAAATCAAATATAAAATCACTACAGCCTGTGCTACCAAAAATCAGAGAGAAAAAGGATCTTGAAAGCTCTACGAGCTTGTCAAATAATTCTGCGTGTTTATGCACAGCATGTTAATTTGAGATTAGGATGATTTTATTAAATAGTTTGCTTTTTTAATCCAAAAAAATACTCCATGTGCATTGCTATTTTATGCATAAAAGCATGTCTTTTGCAAGGTTGCAGCCTTCGTTTTTCAAGGTTCCCCACATCTACCTTCAGAGCAAAGAAAATGTAACATAATTGTCATAATCTTAAAAAATCTGTATTTAAAAAAAAAATTACGTTTATTTCAATGCAGCATTTGAAAGTTCAGGGCACTGAGATGTTAATCCTCATACAAAATGAGATAAGCAATATTTGAATGCATCTTTTCTGTATTTTAATGAGATCTCTGCAAAGGCACAAACAATTGAGATGCCCTTACATTAATAATATTTTCCTAATTTTGTTTTTTTTCTCTATTTCAATCTCTATAAATTTTGTCCACTTTTGTTCACTTGCCCTGCTTTCTGGCTTGCATCTCTAAAAAAAGGATTCTAATGAATTAAAAAAATGTGATTTCAAAAGGAAAAAAGACATCATATAGATAATCCACAGTCACTTCCCAGGAATTTTATCTAAATTGCTGAGCTGTAATGCTAGAGGAATTGTCAGACAAAACCTGCATCGCGTTTCACAAACAACACACAGTTAAACTTATTTTATTCTTCGAGTTGCCTATGTGTTACTTTTTGGATTTTAGCAAAATAAACATTTTTAAAATAATCCAAGCAGGCATTTTATTGGATGCGATAACATTAAAGGATTTCAGATTTCTTTAGTGCTCTTGCTTTATCCTCTCCTTCCACACTGTTATTGCTACAAACTGGCACTTAAATTCAATTGATTCAAAATATTCTGGATCCATATGGCCTAAAACCCTGGAGCTGAAGTTCTGATATTGCCTCACTGCTGTTTTCTAGCATTTGCCTCTACTCCAGTCCCCAGATGGTGGAAGTAACATTTAAACCTCCTTTCCTCTGCCTTGTACAATAGACCTTGGCACCATTTCAACTGTTTACTCCGGTAATTAACAGCACTGATACCACAACAATTACAACTCCTACAATCTTAACACAATAATGCTATGAATTAGTGAGAGCTAATGGCTGGAAGGTATAGTGGTTCCAGACTGCGAGATCTGTGCATTTTTAGAATAAAATAAAAGGTACAAACAGCACGCTTGCGGTAGACAATGATTACCTAGTAATTAGTTTACACAAAGCTTCCTATTTAATGGCAAAACGCTGTAATTAACGCGTGACAGAAAATCAAAGGGTACTTTGTAAGCATATGAAAAATTAACACTGCAGGCCTATAGCTTTATGTACTGATTAGAAGCATATTAAATCAATAGGACATACAAACCAACAGCTTGCATATCTGATTATTGCAAGTCTTAGGAATGGATATCATGGCTTTAATTTAACCAAGGGATACAATTATCATGCTTTATTTTACTTAAGATTTGAGAATCACCTGAAACATCGCCATGGCAGATACACAGATATATTAATAAACTGAATAAGAGCACTACAGACTGTTCACAGGTACAGTGAACATTTAAACTATTTAGGATATATTGCTGACAGAGCACTGCCCATACTAGGAAAAAACCTGCAGCAGTATTGCTTTATAGGTAATAATTTTCTTTCTTAAGTCTTTGGGTTCTTGCCCTTTTCCTGTTAAACATCATATCAGTTAGATGAAATTTTAAAAGCCTGTCAAAATGCTGTAAATGCATCTTCTGTGTATCTGTCAGAGCTTCTGGCCCTCTTCAGGCTGAAAAAAAATACCACACCTGCAATTGCGTGTCTACAGTAACAGCAGCAGCAAATACTACTTGCTTAAGAACCCCCTCGGTAGACTTTAGGTGTTATACTAAGACCAATTCAATTGCTCACAGTTTATTCCAGTTTCAGTAGTATTTGTAGCGTTGCCCTAGAACAAAGCTGGTGGCATTACAAAAGGTGATTGGGGTGGTGAAAATGAGAATGGGTAGCAGAAAGGAAAAAAACATTGTTAGGAAGCTATACTATGTTCAAAGATGATCAGAAACAATACCGTGCTGGCAATGCCATGTTTCTAAAATTGTCTTTGACAGTATTACAGTTGATTTTATTTTGACCTGTTTACAAACATATACTCTGTACTCTGAATTCCTTACTTCAGTAATGAAACAAGATGTGGTATATATGCTTCAGGTTTCATATAGTGAATGCGATTCATTCAACCAGGAAAGAATCTGCTCACCACTGTTCCCGATTTTCAGATAATTGCCAAGTTTATCTAATACTTATTACAGGACTTCTGAAAGTTGACCCAAACATTTTTAATTTAAAGGAACAGCCAGCATTTTGCATCATTTTATCTTGGCCTTTGAAACTGTAATTTTCCAATAGCAATCAATGCAAAATCCTGCAACCAGTGTCTGAATATTGCTTTATGCAACACAGACTAGAAAGTTGGATTTTACGGATTTGTCACCTTTTGAAAAGATTTTGACTTCCTCTTACACGTTTTAGTGAATTAACCAAGATATATTCTATAAGAAAAACAAACCATGACAAAATACTGTGACACAACTGGAGGCAGTAAGATTCAAACACTCTAACATTAAAACAGTAGGCTGCCCAAGCGCATTAAATAGCTTTTTTTTCTTCTGCAACAGATAGTTAATGGAGAGTTTTGAAATGGTTGTGTAGCTATGGCCAATTTTAATGGCTTATTGAGAGAATATTTGTTGCTTGTTTGTGTGTGTCTTGTTCTATTCTTGTACTTTCAGCTCTTTTCTTCTTTATCCCCATGCTTACACCTTTTTTAGTCTTCGGGCTGACCTTTGTTATCTTTAGGATTGCTGCTAGGTAAACTCATATCATATTGCTGGTCCTGGTGGTTAATTGAGAGTTGCAGTGTAATAAAAGATAATTCTAAAATTAATTTGACTAGTAATTTAATCTAGTGATTTAGATACTATTTAGAGTTCTGTAGTTATACAAGAGGATGGGATCCCTGCACAGTCCTGTATTATTTTATGTAAAAGGGAGACTGTTAAAAGAGGAAAAAAGGCAACACTAACAGGAAGGTGATGTTACCTTTCCTCTAAAAGGGAAGAGGACTGCAAGTGTCATGAGAGTTTGAGGTGGCAGTTAAGTCCCAAGATTTGAAGTCAGAGACCAGGAGGCATTGCAGACTTCGACAGCCTGGTGTCGGTTCAAAAACAAACAAAAGGCACCAAATATACTTTGTAGACCATTTTTCCACCAATCTTCAGCTTGAATTCTGAGTGGACATCTGAGCATCTTTCTTCAAGGTCATGAAAGTATGGCTGTATAAGGGCTACTTAGCCCCAAATCTTGACTCTGACAGTGGTCACAAGCGGATTCTCAGGGAAGTATGAAAACAGAGCAAGCATATCCATTCCCCAGATACTCTCCCAGCCTCCAACAATTTGCAGCTCTGAATCCCTCTAAGCCGAAGACTGTGTCAGCCATAATAGTTAATAGTTTTCTCTTCCATGAATTTATACAGTCTCCCAGCAAGGGTCCATATAAGTATAGGTGAGATTTTTCCAAAAACTGAACTGCTGACTTCAGCAGGAGTGAGATACCCAGCTTCTTAGCATACTTTGGAATACCATATATTAATAAGTATTATGGATATCTTTCTCTAGATATTTCAAACAGACCCTCATGCAACTGTCCTATTATTTTTTCACTTACTCTAGTAGTAGCAGAACCACATTTTTTTGCTACGCACAGACTAACTGAAGCTTGAATTGGTACAGAAAATAGGTGGGAAAATCACAATAGAATGGCATAAGAGCATTTCACACAGCACACATGCCTTACATGCATATGTCGACCAGTTAAAAATCTGTGAATTTATTTGCTCCCTACAATAATCATTCACATTGCAAGATACAATTGAACTGCTAAGGTGTCCCAGTACTTACTGATCTTTTTGCATGTAACTGGGGCCAGATCCTGACATTCTTTTTCACACTGGAGAATGTCTCCACAAATGGCCTCATGATTGTCAAATGTACACTTGTGGAGACAGCAGTTCTCTTGATACTGCATATCATTAGAATCTGTGCCTCAGGATGAAATTTTTTATAAGCTGACAGACTTCAGCAGTGCACAGTAGGATGAAGGCCTTACAGAGACATTCAGCATAGTTTGTGAAATCTACCCTTTATGCAGCAGCAAAATAATTGTTCAGATAACTCAGATGCTGCATTAAGTTAACAAGGTAAAATACATCGATAATCCTGTCCTGCATTTTTGTTTGCCCAATGTTATGTTTGAAATGAGGTATCTAAAATCAGTCTCATTTTCAGATAGAATAGATTTTTGCACAGTTCAAACTCACAAACTACATTATTTTTAATCTGTTGCCTACTACATACCAATAAGGAAAATCTGGGTATCGTGTCTTAAACTGCTATGCAAATGATGCTATTTGTAAGTATTAACATAATTTACTGCTTACAGTCATATTCTCATTTCTAATAATTCTACCAAAATGGAGAGTCTTTTCACTGTACTCTTAGCCTGCAGGATAGTCTTTCATCAAGAAGCTGAATTTTTTAATAACCTGCCAGCATACGTTTTGTATGTGGCAGCCTATGCCGATGACACAATGTCTTCATTATCAAAAGAAACAGGTCTACATACTGTAATAGGACATTAAAGCATGCCTGTGCTCATAAACTAATGCTTTGATGTTTAAATGTGTATCATTACAATGGTATTCCTTAACAAAGGATGATTTTAATCCTCTGCTCTCAATGGTAATACTCAGTGGAGACTGTAATTCCTTATATATAAAAAAGGTCTCCCATTCTACAAAAGAGGGCTAAACTCAGAAAGCAGAAAAATTTGGACCACATATTCAAACAAGACATTCAAAATGGCAGCAAGTTTCATGCTTTGCCAAAGCCCACACTAATATTGGTCTGGATTTGTGGAAGCTTTCCTGCTGACTCTAGGAAATTAGATCAAATATGTTATTCTGTATGTATTTTCCAACTTCCAACAAATGTTTATGTTTAAGGGCTTCTAATGGGTTGATTCCTGGTTGCATCAAAGCTTAAGGTAAATGCACTATAAAAGGGAAACTAAAGACAGACAGTTATAACTACATCCTTTATTCAGAATCACATAGCCATGAAAGAATTAAAAAGGCACAGAAACAGGAACACTAATACTAACACTAAGTAATACTACTTATACAGGGAATTAATACTAGCAAAGAACTAGACTTGAATCATGTTTTCTGCCCTGCTGACTCAGATGGTGGGAGCAGGATCTGGGTATATTCTGCTAGCTCTATGTCCCAGAGTATTCAGTGGCCAGATAATGCTTCCACTAGGGTAGCTCTCCAGTTCTCCACACTGTTTGACTTGCACAGAGTGAGGGATCTTTAGGACATCAGAGAAATTAGCCCTTTAGCTTTATATAATAAGCTCTGTTTTATAATGTGGAATAATTTTGTAGTTGTCAAATGCAACAGAATTGTAATCAGCACAATTTGAAATTTTAATATACAATATCATTCAATCAAACAAAAATTTTGAACCAGTTTTGACTGAATTAAAAAAAAAAATCAAAAGAGCTATAATGAGTAGTTTATGTAAATTAAACAATTCTTTCTGGATACATTCCTTCTGGCTTTAAAACCATTACATTAGGAATGAATTTGGCACAATATACAGAAATATCAAATGCTTATTGAAATTAACACATTTAAATACCAATGAATATTTAAACTACAAATAGTTCTCTGAATGCCAGAACTAATGAAGTGTAGTTTCATATAGATTTTTCTGCCGTTGAAATGTATAATCTTACAACCTCTCTCAATTGTGGATTCTTAGGAATCTAGTAGTGCATGAGTTCATGCTATACTGTTTCCCTCAGTTACGTATCTACCTCTCCTTACCTAAACACCCACTGTAATGAAACATGCAGGAGTCTAATGGTCTTGGAGACCTCAAGTGCTCTGTCTTATACAGCTGAAAATGGCTAACAGGTTTAAAAGTTATTATTGAGGAAAAATGTACAGAAAAAATGATCCTTAGAAAGCCAGATTAAAAAGTAATCAGTTTGCATGTGGTTTCAAATTGATTAGTATTGTTCAACTATATTAGTACACCACTTTGTTCCAATGATTCCAAGTTTCTATGTAGATATAAGGCTCTGCCGCTTATATACTTTCATTTATACATGTCCTCACTTTGAATAAAAACAACACTAACATTTGCACATTATTGCATATGAATGAAGCGTTATGACACCCGACTTATTCCACAGTTGGATGCCAGGTATTCATTTATATTTTGGAATATTTAACTGCTTCATTTGAATTACTGTTGCCTATTGCTTTGTACAAGCTAGTCTGGACTCTGTAATATCAACTCTTACCAACGCCTTAAAATGAAAGCTCCAAGAAAAGATTTACTGTGAGGAAGAACCCGGATGGACTATTAAGAAGCCATGACAACAAACAAGACACCCTGCTCCTTTGTTACTTACATGTGCCCACGACTTACTCCATATCTCAGGGCTGTATCTCTGACATTCCTTTTGAACCCAGTGGTAGCATTTCAAATGTGAGATAATGTCGCAATAGGCAGTGCCATTTCCTCCACATTCATCATTCACTTTAAACAACCAACGCTGCACTTCCATGTTGTCAATGATCAGCTGGCTGAGAACACTAATCATCTGTGGAGCAAGCAATGACACAAAGATATTTTGCACTATGATAATATTAAATTGTTCCTTGATTTAGACTTCCAGTTCTCATAATTGGACTTGAAATTTATTTTCTAACTATGGTTTCTGTTTCTTAGAGACACTAGTGTTGTTACAGTTATATTGGAGACTTAGCAAAAGCAACCCTGAACATTTTTTGATGAAGAATCTATGGCCTTCATCCTGTACTTGAGTCCACTTGGGCAGACTACCAAACAGCAACTGAGCACCTCTGGTGGTCAATGTATTCTGCAGAGAGGAATTTGCCTGTCCAGGCTTTCTTGTCCAATCAGGATCTTAGGTTTTGGATAATCAGTACAGCTCAATACATGTTTGTGACAGGGAATAACATGGGATGGACTACGCTATTTGCAAAATCTGAGAAACAGTTGTGCCAGATTCTAACACCAGCCTAACATCTGTGAAATTTTCCTACTGGAGAGTACATTATAAGGTTATAAATGTATGAAGGAGTTACCAGGCAGGCTTTATAAAAATGCTAATTATTTATTTGTGTATGTATGCAGATTTAAATGGCTTTAAAATGCCTTTTGCCCAGCTGGTGTAGGATGCAATTAACTTCTTAGAAACTGCAAATGCCTTTGAACCTGGTAAAAGTATTACCAGATCTTGTTGCATTGGCTAGAGCCTTCTACATTTTTACACAGTAATTTTGGGGGCTTTTGTTTATTTTTTTTAATGTTGACCTAAAATACAATTACATGTGTGTTCCAGATGCCATTTGTGGCTTTTGAGAACCACATAAATGTGGTTTTCTTGATGACTCCCCTACAGTAATGGAAAGGATCAATAATGTTGTAAGGACTGTACCAATCATAAAGAATCATGTGCTATCTTTAAGTGAAAATTGAATTGTGCTTTAACATAGCGTCAACTTGCTTTGATTATTTAACCTAAAATGTCAGTATTTCATACAAGCAGACAACAGAATTAGAACTTCTGTAACACTGTACTATTAATCAAAAGTATTAGATTCAGATAAATTATTTAACAATAAATCAGTTGTTTTTCAGATCATTGATTATACATTTATTTAATTTACTATAGAAGCTGCAATGTATTTGTGTAGCTTAGATTGTTTTCACTGTTAAAGGTGATTAATAAAAAGCAAAGCAATGTGAAAAACCTCTCTAAGAAGTAGGAATACCTACAAACCATGGCACTGATTATTTTCGTGTATGAGATGTAGCACTACTATAAACATATTTTTAAAAAAATCAGTATGGATCATTCTTAGACATATCACTGCAAATTGCAAAATCAGCTTATAGAATGAAATACTGAGGCACTGAATGCAAAATAAACATATGTAAACTGAACACAGTACAGAACACTCTTGTGCCTTGTAATTTTAGTGTAGTAATATTTTGTTCTTTTCTTACTGGTCATGCTAACAAGATAGGCGAATTTACCAATGATAAGCCAGGTACAAGGTAAAACTCCAGTTGCAAATATGCTCAGTGAACCTCAATTTGAATAGGCTGACTTCCTAAGCAGAAGAAATTCTTCCTTCATCAAATACTTAGTTTCCCAGAAATCCCTGTTCTATTCGTGGTCAATGGTAAAACTCCTATTAATCTCATTGAGGCCATGACTTCATTCATGGAACAGCAACACAAACTGTTTGAAATAACTGGACCAAACACTCCTGTGTATTCTCGAGAAAGGCCATGAAGAATACCAGAACAATTGTATTACTTCCTGACTAGGATACGATTTGCATTTAATTGGTCAGATAGAACCAAAAAAGAAATCATACATGATTTAATCAAACCCAGTTAGGGTCTAATCAATAGAGTTGTTGCAATTGTACAAAGTTTGCATCCTATCAAGTGAAAACAGGCATCTGCATGTTGACACATCCCAGACCACGTCCTGCTTACCTGTTCATTGTTGTAGATGTCAGATGCTCCAGGAGGGGTTGGCACACAAGCACTGGCAAAAATTCGTTTACTTCCAGACTTGGTACTATAGAGATGAGCCACTTCTGGCACCGAGCCTAGTATAGGCACATTTAGCATGTCAGCCACTGCTAAATCATCTTTGTGGGGAACCCCTCCAATAATGTAGGCATCTCTGCTCTGGATAAGAATTTTTATTCTTTTGATTGTCTTGGGACTGTACTTCAGCTGAGTGGCTAGGCACATGTGATGCTTCTGTATAAAGATAACATTATTCTTGTTAAAAGGTGTTCTTTTCTATTCCATGAACCTAATTTATAATGTTGCACACAATAAATACATTATTAATAGCAGGCTGGGTTATGACCTATCCTGTAGCTTAGCAGTTTAAATTGATAAAAGCTGTTGGGGTGAGGCTCCATAATCGTGCACATCTTTAGTGTGTTGGAAATGGGCTCACTGGGAATAGAACTAATTACTACACATCTGTATTTATTTGATCCATGCGGAATTATCCTTCTGTCAGTCGGCAGAGAGGCTGGTGGCCTTTGGATAATAGTGATTCATCTCAGCAACACTTCTGGCATGGTTTAACTCTAAAGCTCCTAAAAATCAATACAAAAATGAAGAAAAACCCCTATAGCAGGGAATGTATTTCACCATACAGTTCAGCAGTATTTTAAGTGATTCTCTGAGAATAAAACACTTTGATTTACAAAAGCTTTCACTGATCACATTAAATTACTGGGGATATACATTTCCATTACACAGTAGTTCTGATAGCTACTGTAAACGCAACTGCAGAGTACTCAAGGAGAGGGCAGTATTTTTGTTGTTGTTTAAAGTACAAGGGTTTCAACTTTTTGGAAGGAATTTTTAATTTCTTCCAAAAAAGATCTATTGCTGAACAAGCTGTTCATGACAGATGCTATAACCTCTAAATTTAAACTAAGAATATTAATCACGGCAGGTGAAACCTCAAAAATATTTGCTACAACATATCCTATGCATGGTCTGCAGATAACCCAATTATCTTTCCAAAGATATAGAGGCGTGCTGAGGTTGAGACAGATAGGAATGGACATCATGCAGAAATAGTACAAGAGACATCCACTGTGATAGATTGCCATAAACAAATCATAATCGTAAGAAGAAAATCTTCACATTGAGATTTCATCTAATTTAGGCCCTAGTCAGGGAAGTATTCCTTTTCAGGATAGCATAAATACCAGATTTGCTAGGGATTTCTAGGACTGGAGAACCCAGAATATTTTCCTTCAAAGTCCTGGATGCTCCTTCACAGGAACTGAAGTATAAATCCTGATTCCAATACTTGGATGGGGACGATGGTGGAAAAGGAGATGTGGGAGCCCATGGAAGTGGACAAAAGAAATCCCCTTTTGCCAGTTCCTCAGCGCTTTCTCATACCAAACACATGGCTCCAAAAAGTGCCCAAGTGCCTCTGTAGAGGAGTCAGACATACTGCAAGGACAGTGAGGATATAAGTCAAAGAAATGAGATACTCTTCAAAGTTCTGGCAGGAAAAAGGGAGTCACAGAATTATAAGGGTAAAAAGAGCAACAAACAAGTTTCCTGAAGTCTTTTTCCTTCCATCAGTTTTAAAACTGAGACTCTTAATGTTCTGATTCATTTGTTTCCTTTCTCCTGAGCACTGGTATAAAAGCAGGGACATGGCCCGTTCTGTTGGTCTCATGGCAGAGTTCTGCCATGTAGAGAACAGGATCAATTTCCAGCCCCGGTCACTTGCTCCCTGGGGCCACGAGTGGTGATGTAGGGATGAGATTTGCCTTGTGTCTCTCAATAATGGATTTTACAGTTAATTAAGGAGTGCAGGAAACAGGCTGTAAAATCTAGTTCATTCCTGCTTTGAGAGTGGTATAGCCGCCATGATATATAGTAGTGTGAGTGAAAGCAGGTAAAAGCAGGAGAACTGAGGAATCCTCCAAATTCCAGCAGGTCTGCACAGAAGAGTGGTTAGGAGGTTAACCAAAGGGCTAGTTCCTGGTTCTCAAGCCTGTCGATTTTTTTCTTTTAAACTTCTCAAGATCAGAGAAGATGACCTTGGCATCAGCCTCACTATGATGAGCAAAGCTACCGCTACACTGTTTTGATACTCTACTAGCTGAGAATCAGCATAGTGTAACCCTTTGTTGGAAATGTTTCTCATGGCACCTGGATGCACTGGGTCACAAGAGGTCATTCTAATAGCTAGCAAATGCCTAAGGACAACAGTATATGGACACCCTTTCTTCACAGTCTCTCTCTGCCTCCCATCTGCAGATGCCAAGGAGCACAGGGTTATCTGTGTCTGGGTGTCTTTTCCACAGATTTTCCTCCCATCCAGTTTCATCAAAACAATTAGGAAACTGGCCAAAGCTGATTTGTGCTTCTATAATTGCTCAAAGGAGCCTGCTAAGGTGGCCTTCAAGCCATACTTTCATATATTAGGAATAAATTTAGATACATTAGGTACAACAAAAGCTTTTTATTAAATAACCAAGAAGAAATATCCTTAAAAAGAACCTTACACAGACAAAATGACAGCTAAATCCACGGTCACTGACGCCAGTGGATGACTACGATCAGTTATGAGTACACATTCTTCTCCACACAAAAGATACATTTCTTGGACACATTAATTAATAGATGGTAAAGAACACATGCTTAATGAAAACAAGGTAGTTTGAGGATTTTTGCATGTAAACAGGTGCACCACACTGAACAGCCAAGGGTATACCTCAACCTGGTATCACGTGAAACCCGTGATTGCCCATTCTTTCTGATGGCACTTGGCACTAATACACTTCCCAGCATTCCACAGCTGCGTGAGCAGCATGATCCATAGCCATGAAAGAACCATGTAGCCCTTGTAACTAAGGTAGTTCCCTACATCAGAGCATGTAACTTCTCCCAGTAAATCATAGCTGCATAATAAATTTTCACAAAGCTGCTCTTCACCTGGAAAAGGAACTTTGTTTGGAATATTTCAACAGAAATGGGAAGAGTGAAGGCTATACACAAGAGATGCATGCCTGAAAACAACCTGCTTTTACACTGAAACTACTTCAGCCAAATCACCATGACCAAAATTGTCCATGAAAGACATTTTCCATTCCTGGACAGCCTGTCCATGTTTAGCAGCACCTTTTATCCATAATATGATGTGGTTTAGATTTTTTTTTAGCATGTTTTATGTAGAAGGCTTCTTAAAGCTTCCAATATTTGGTAGTTAATACTGGAAAAATAAGCCAGTAGCCAGAGAAAAACCAGCTACAATTGTCAAAGAGCAATTTAAAAATTAAAAATACATCACTGGTATTTATCAAGGATTTACCATCCCAGTAATTTCACTTTACAAGGTGAAGGCCCAACACAGGCAGCTGTGATTCTTGTAGGTTTCCAGTATTCAGATAAAAGGACGATACTAAAGAAAAGCCAGCTCCTAAAAACACAAATATAATCTTGATGCTTTTCTCCAACTTCAGAGAAAACAGAACACATTCATACCTACAGAATTCATTTTAACTACAGCAAAACTATCAGACAGCTCTGACTCAGGGGTCTCTCCCTACACAGCAAAAGAGCTAAGCACTTTTCTCACATAGGTGCTTTCAGACTAGTTCAACAGAAAAGGATTCATAGATATATACAAGTGTTTTGCTGAACAGTATGCTACTATAGAACTACATTTGAAACCCAACACATTTATAAAACATAAAAAGCTTCTTTACCTTCTGAAACAATCAGTTTAAATCAGTACATGGTATAACCAATACTTGTTCAACACAATAACTAGAAGAGGGTTATTAATATATATCGAAAACAGGAGCAGGGCTTCAAGCATAGAACCTACAGATATAAATGTACCACAAAGTTTCATAAAAATCAAATCTCAGCTAAGACACTGTGGACTTAAAATTTACAATATAAAATTATTCTCCACTGTAAAGAGTCTTCACTACCCTACAGCATTTTCAGAAACACTGTACATAGTGTACATTAATTAAGGTCTCTTTTTAGACCATATTTTAGCACATGGATTTAAAACTGACTTGACAGGTTTGGAACTAATATTTTTGTATTACCCAACCTAAGTTGTTTTAAGTTCTGTTCTTTAAGAAGCTCTGCATTTGACTTAATTGCAAGAAGCACTAGGAACATATGAATGATTGAATGCTGGGCTACTCAGAGATAAAGTTTGAGTAATAAGAATGGTTTATTGCTACGATTTGCTCAGAGATATAAATCTATCAAGTTCCCAGTCCCAAGCATATAGTAAGAAGGGACAGTGATCTACAAATAGCCAATATAGGACTATCTCAACTAAGTCTATAAAACTAAACCAGGATATTTATTTCCAATGCTCTAACTAGTAGTCTAATCAGTAAAGCCCTTAAACTTGCAATAATATTTCACTGATGTGTACCAGAGCGTTACAAGTTATAAAATTTCCAATTTAATTTTACTGCATCCCTCAAGCTGTAGTAATTAGAAGACAAACTCACAGGGAAGCTGTTTATAGCTTCAGGGGTGAGAATTTTGAACCTGTCCTGCAGGTCACCCATGTCCTCAGGGTTCCCAGATCTAACAGCTGCCTGCAGACCCAGGAGTTTATTGTAATACTGCAGTAACTCCTCACTCAGATGAAGGGGGCAGATGTAGATGACGTCCACGTTGGCATCTAAAACAAAGGGGAACAATATTCATTACTGGAAGAAAGGTAGACTCCATTCAGAACAGTAATCTGATAATTCCTGATCATGTGCTAACAAACAGCTTCCCTAAAAGAGCACTGGAAATAAAAATGAGATCTGTAATTCCCAAATCTTAGTGGTTTAAACTGCTTTTCTGTGCTTCAGCATTTCTCTGAAGACAGGTCAGTAACCCAAAGAAATAGCTAGTTTTCAGAATTCAATCTGCAGAACATATTGGGGGCAGAATTTTGAAAGTGTTGCAGGGGGATTTATATGTGCGACTCACATTAACATCAATGGGAATTGCGCACTGCTTTAAAAATATATCCCATTAACTTCAGTAAATTATAAAACTGAGCTATTAAGTTTAGAAAGCTGATGAAATTGCAATTTCATACGCTGCCTGGATTTTGCATGGCCTGTTCCTATTCTTGTCCTGTCCACATAAAAGCTCACGGTAGGATACCATTAATAACTATTGCTGAGCATGTGAGTGTGCAGATTAGCTAGTTAAATACCACAGTGTGAAAATCTGTTTTTCTGCATGTAGAACAACTTGAGCTGAGAGACAGTGTATACACAAACACTTAGAGGTGAGAAAGTGAAAGTCTTCAATATATGCCATTTTGGAAAATTTTAACTACTTGGCTTTTATAAAATATTAATGTTAATAGATGAGCTAATGAATTAATGGCCCTTGCAACATCAATAGAATACACTGCCAAAAAGCACTCATAGATTTTGATTCAACTCCTGCTGAAATTAGTAGGAAGTCTTTCATTGTCTTTACTGGGCGCAGGAACAAGAGCCTGGAAAGTGCCAGGGACAACTGCTATTACATGTGAATGAATCAGAAGCAAAGCAAGTGTTGGACTAAAGAAACCCTGAGCCTAATGTTATAGAGGAATAAGATATCCCATTCATTCACTTTGTTGTGCCATACTGCTGCAGGCAAACAACCCACATTAAAAATGTAAGGCCAGAATCTCAACTGAAGCATTAAAGCAGTACAGCATCCAACAATCAGCCCTCTATCTGAAGCCCCGACAGAGCCTTTATATAATACAGTTCATTACCATATAACTTTTTAAAATAATTAAAAGAACAGTTCACTAGAACTGTTAGTCAATACTCTATTGCTTTTAGGCATTTACTCAGACTTGCAAAGTGAGCCTGAAAATTTACCAGCTAGGGTACAAAAAGATTATTGCCAATGTCGGTTGTAATGCTGAATGGACTGCACTGTCAAAAACTGACAAACTCAAGTGAATTTGTTGAATAAAATGCTGCAACACATTTTACTACTCTTAGCACTGCCCTATAAAGAGATACACAAGTTTCCTTTGGACACAGTGGGGCTCCAGAGACAGATTAACTCAGAGGAGGTCACAACAAGCAAGGAAATCCTCTGGTATTCTAAAGAAAAAGAAAACCAATATGGTAAATATCAATGCTCTTCGGCCAGGCACAGGTAAAGCATCTGATCTAGTTAATAATTTAGTTAATATTTAACTAGCTTGTATCTTACTCATGGTCTATTTTACATTTTACAGCAGAACCAATCTTCATGTTCACAGATTTTAAAATGAGAAAGAATGCCTGTTAAATGTGTTGACTTTGTCCCTTTAAGTTTCTAACTATCATTTTAGAGACAAAAAATATCTATGTTAAAAAAATAAAACTGTACTGTGGAAAACCAATATTCATGCCTAGATAATATATAAAGGCAATTACATTATTATTTTAGGCAACTGTAAATTTCTGGATCTAATATATTTTTGTTACAAACTTACTAAATGGCATTTATAAAATAATAATGATACTGAAATATACATGAATCATGTAAAGTATGTCATTCCAGGGAGCCAATGAAGTTGGTCACTGACAAATAATATTCTTCACTGCTTTGCTTAAAAGAGGACTGTCATTCTAGGAAAAACTTTTAAATGTATGTCTTTTGCCTCATTTGCTAATTTAAAAAAGATTGGTTTAAATAAGGGCTTGCTCTTTTCTAGCACATCTTTCTCTCTGTATGAGCCTGAATGAACACTAGCAGAATTAGCTACCTAATTTTGTAGAACACTAAACACTTTAGATCGTTTCTGGTGCTCAGCATGCCACAGGATGAAGCTGCTTTACCTTATCACGGAGTTGGAAAGAATCAGCATGTTTTTCTTATGAATAAAGTGGACAGAAGCAAACGCCATAGCAGATAAATTACTTTTGATCTTACATGTTCTCTATATTTAACATTAATACAAAAAGAAAGTCCTCATCAGTCATTCTCTTTTACTCACAATTATGGGCAAATAATGATCAAAAAATAGGCAGCCAACAGCTCATAACATACCCAGTATGTCACACAGCCTTCCCATCTGCATATTCTGTTGGAGAGCAAGATCAGGAATATGCTCACGGATGCATTGGGAATATCCTGGAAAACAAGTAAAACCCCCCACAAACTGTATTCAGAAAACCCCTGGCACATATTCAAAAGAAATCAGACTTTTGGATTAAAAAAAGCTGTAATAGAAGTATTTCGGATCCCAAACATGGTCTAGCACTAATTGCATCATCTTTATGAATTTACTTTTATTAGTGAACAGATGTAACATCATGTTTTTATGTCATGAGATTTTAAATACAGACCTAAATGTTACACACCTATAGAGCTTTATAAACATGTAGACTGAGTATATTCTTTGGGTCTTCTATGTTGCTGGATTTTTTTTTTTAAGCACTGAAAAAAAAATGACACCATCATTAAGCAAGAATCCTGGTACATTTTGTCCTTCTCACAGATAAAACACAAAAACCCCACTTCATTAAGGAGATGACTCAGTGATACCTGATCACTTTGTTGCAGAGGATGAATGAGTGGCAGCCTGTCTGAGCTTGGATTATCTATCTGGAGGTGAGACTCCCCACTGATTGCATACTCACATTCAAAAACTGCAGTAAATGACATGACCACTGTAACTATAATCTCTAAGCCTGTAATTTCTAAATTCAGCTAATTCTAAATTAATCAGTGTGTATATACACACACACAACCACACAATGTGAGTTGCTAGTGGCAGTAGCTGTAATTGAATCAATAAGGAAGTTAAGCCTAATATTCAGTGTTTGGCATAAAATCTTGACTGATCTAGTGACAAGTTCCTTACAATACTTCTATATATCTGCACATGACCAATCATCTGAAACTTACAAAAAACTTAGTTTGACTAAAATCTGCTCGATATTTCAGTGCTTTCATTTTGGAAGATAGCAATAGTGGATCTTCCAGGTAAATTACAAGGACAATTATTACAAGTAATCAGCATTCTAAGGTGCTGTGGCAATGACACTTTGCACACAGGAGAGCAGAACATAATAAAATACAGAGAAATGGAATTCACCAGTTCCATTTTTAGTAATTTCTTGTAAAACTTACATATTGTAGTTAGCACAATGGTATCAGGCACCTGCAGAACTACATCAATGTAAAAGATACTGATCTTTTTTCCACTCTAATATTAAACTACAGTAATTTGAAAAAGCTTGCTCTGATTACTTAAACTTTAGTCTCAAGGCTTCATTTTGTTCTCTCAGGTGGGGACCAATTTTAAGCCACTAACAATGCTGCCTTAACAATTTCAAAGCATTTATATTTCAGATGTAGAAAGTAGCTGATTTCCCTACACTAAACTGTCCTCTTGAAAACACATTTGTTTTTAAGAACTGAACCTGGGCAGAAAAATAACATGCAAATATCACTTGGAAAATCAGTAATTATTTGAAAGGAATAATAGTTAAAGTAGCAATCGAACAAAAGTTAAAACTTGCACGTTGCTATGGTTCTGCAGATACGCTATAGCATTATACCAACTACCACATGTACTTTTCTTAGATATGTTAATAAAACGTATTAATCACAATACATTAGCTTCCACTGACATGGCCCCATTAGATTTAATGAGAGGAATATTCACTCCTTGTGAATCATTCACCTTCCAATGGACATTATGAACCACATTAATCCTCACACCTGATATATTTTGAAGACTCTGTCCTTACATGGCTGGTCATCTGACAATGCTTATTAAAGGCAGAGGCTTAATATTCCTTTCCTTGTAGTTTAAACAAAATTCCACCCAAATGAATTACATATACTGTGATCATAGTCTACATGTTCCAGTACAACTCTAACATGCACCATCATTTCTGTTTTGTTATGTACAGCTGGTTTACGTATCAGTAGCATTTTGTGCCACAGCATTTGGTCTCAAATGCATGAAATATTTCAGATAAATTTGCATTCGCCAGAAGCCAAAGATCCTATTTTGACTCAAAGAACCACTACTTTAGTTGATCTATTAGTTGCAATCTGGGTAAGTTAAACTCCAAATGGTGTCTGAAAATAGCAGTGTTGACAAAAGCTGGAGGTGGCAGAGCACTCGAGGATGTAGTTGTTCATTTGCACAAGGGATCAGTGCATCATGGCACCCCATTGGTGGAGATGGTCTGCAGGAGGGTTGACCTTGCAAAGTGAGAACTAAGAATTTTGATTACTCAGTTCAGTGGCACTGAAAGGACACTGAGGGCCTTCCTCCTTCATGCGAGTTTTACGGTAGCGTATGGTGCAATGACTTCAGTGGAATGCTCCCAATTCACACAGAGGGAAGTGTAGGGAGACTTATAAAAGTACTAGGAGTGTATGAATTAATGGTAAAGGGCCTGCTTTCACCTCCCCTTTCA